>NC_044923.1:16881586-16938006 GCF_003576645.1 Ipomoea triloba | reverse complement strand
AATAGTAGGTAGGTATTGGGTTTGTGTTGGTAGTCTTGAACTCCCAACCCTACTTTGACTTTACCACTTTTTATTTTCTCTATTATTGTGTTTTCCTCTCGTTACTTTCACGAGCATTTTTTCTTACTTTCACGGCTTTTCATTTTCATTAGCATAAATCGTTTAGTTTGGTTTCGGCAAGTGTTGATCTTATCCTGGGCGAGCAAAAAAGAATGATGACGAAGACCCAGATCTTTGATGAAGCTTTAAGCTCCTTGAAGGAACATAGCTTCCTAGTTATGAAACAGTCTGCGATTCAAGTTTCTTATAGCATAGAAAAGTTGTTTCTATGTCTGACTGTAAGGAATGGTTTACCATTGGCCGGAGCTCTAATGGAGCTTTGAGCCGGCGGTTTTGGTCACCTTCTACGTTTGCTCTCGCTCTTCTTCCGCCCCGACCATCGTCGCAGCTCCGTCCGCCTCCGACCACCGCCACAGATCTTCTTCTTCCGTTTTCTTTCCCTTTGAATAAAATAATAGTAGGTAGGTATTGGGTTTGTGTTGGTAGTCTTGAACTCCCAACCCTACTTTGACTTTACACTTTTTATTTTCTCTATTATTGTGTTTTCCTCTCGTTACTTTCACGAGCATTTTTCCGGGCTTTTCATTTTCATTAGCATAAATCGTTTAGTTTGGTTTCGGCAAGTGTTGATCTTATCCTGGGCGAGCAAAAAAGAATGATGACGAAGACCCAGATCTTTGATGAAGCTTTAAGCTCCTTGAAGGAACATAGCTTCCTAGTTATGAAACAGTCTGCGATTCAAGTTTTATATAGCATAGAAAAGTTGTTTCTATGTCTGACTGTAAGGAATGGTTTACCATTTCATTGATCGTTGATGTAAACGTTTTATGTTATGAATTAATGGAATAGCTACGTTTTCTTTCAAAAAAAAAAATAGTGATAATAGTAGGTAGGTATTGGGTTTGTGTTGGTAGTCTTGAACTCCCAACCCTACTTTGACTTTACCACTTTTTATTTTCTCTATTATTGTGTTTTCCTCTCGTTACTTTCACGAGCATTTTTCCCTCGTTACTTTCACGGGCTTTTCATTTTCATTAGCATAAATCGTTTAGTTTGGTTTCGGCAAGTGTTGATCTTATCCTGGGCGAGCAAAAAAGAATGATGACGAAGACCCAGATCTTTGATGAAGCTTTAAGCTCCTTGAAGGAACATAGCTTCCTAGTTATGAAACAGTCTGCGATTCAAGTTTTTATAGCATAGAAAAGTTGTTTCTATGTCTGACTGTAAGGAATGGTTTACCATTTCATTGATCGTTGATGTAAACGTTTTATGTTATGAATTAATGGAATAGCTACGTTTTCTTTCAAAAAAATAAAATAGTGATTGAAAACTTGCATTAATAATAATAATAAATAATAAAAATAATAATGGGCATTTTGGACTTCATACTACTTATTCTCTTTCAATTCTCTGCTGCTCAACTTCGGCTTCCACCGCCGGCCTCCGGCCGGAGCTCTAATGGAGCTTTGAGCCGGCGGTTTTGGTCACCTTCTACGTTTGCTCTCGCTCTTCTTCCGCCCCGACCATCGTCGCAGCTCCGTCCGCCTCCGACCACCGCCACAGATCTTCTTCTTCCGTTTTCTTTCCCTTTGAATAAAATAATAGTAGGTAGGTATTGGGTTTGTGTTGGTAGTCTTGAACTCCCAACCCTACTTTGACTTTACTCACTTTTTATTTTCTCTATTATTGTGTTTTCCTCTCGTTACTTTCACGAGCATTTTTCCACTCATTACTTTCACGGGCTTTTCATTTTCATTAGCATAAATCGTTTAGTTTGGTTTCGGCAAGTGTTGATCTTATCCTGGGCGAGCAAAAAAGAATGATGACGAAGACCCAGATCTTTGATAAAGCTTTAAGCTCCTTGAAGGAACATAGCTTCCTAGTTATGAAACAGTCTGCGATTCAAGTTTTATATAGCATAGAAAAGTTGTTTCTATGTCTGACTGTAAGGAATGGTTTACCATTTCATTGATCGTTGATGTAAACGTTTTATGTTATGAATTAATGGAATAGCTACGTTTTCTTTCAAAAAAAATAAAATAGTGATTGAAAACTTGCATTAATAATAATAATAATAATAATAATAATAATGGGCATTTTGGACTTCATACTACTTATTCTCTTTCAATTTACTACTTATTCTCTTTCAATTTTCATGTATACCAAATATTGGAATCGAAATTCTCAGTAATATTATTTCTACATACCAAACTCTGAAATTTTAACTCCCACTTTATTCTCACTTTATTCTTTTTTCATGGAATTGCAATTTATTTTCCACATAATTCTTTCCAACCAAACGCCCGTAAAGTTCCAACTCCAATCATCCATTCATAAATCAAGGTAAAATGTGACCATCAATGAGCTTTCCCAAGCCGCCACAAGGTATTATATTCCTATTACTTTAACTCAAATAAAAATCATATAATTTTATTCTTTATAAAAATTTAGTGTTATATCTTTTTAGGGAGATATTATTTGGTGAATAAAGGATATCCAGATAGACAAGAATAATAGTTTCATTTTAAAATATTAAATTTTAATATATAAACAAATCTATTAAAAAATTTAAAACTATTTAAATTATATGAAAATGTCATTTTTAGTTCTTTTACATTTATCAACTTATCAAAAAAAAAAATCTACCAAACACTTTTAAGCATAATTAGCTAACTTAACAGCTCTTCAGTTTTCAGCTTCTAGTTTATAACTTTTTAACATTTCAACTTTTAGCTACCTTTCAGCTTTCAGTTACATTTTCAACTAGATTTTCCAAACATAACCATAGTGTTTTTCAATAAAGAATAACCTATTTAATTAATGTGAAAACTGTGACAATAACGTTACTAAAAAGATAAGTAGCTAACCTTCCAGTATAAAGATCATCTTTAAGAAAAGTCACCCCCATGATAACAGCAGCCACCATTCCCAGGGGAATGAACATTGCAACAAAAACCGGTCCTTTCTTCCTCACAGCCCAAGCACACACAACACTCCGAAACCCAACCATTATGATTGCCTGCCATAATCACTTCAAGTTAATCTAAGTAACACACAAAAGTATAAGCAACGCTAAGATCGATATTTATTGGTATCAGGTACAACCACCTATAGTATATTTATTTACGCCGAATATATAATATTATATCCAGTAAAAATTGATATGCTTTCAATCTAACACTTTAAAATTCTTCACAAAATTATATATACTACTTCATTATAGGATTAAACTCTAAACCTGAGTGCGCACTCACTCACCCCCTGTCTTGAGGATTGTCTTGAGGATTGAGGTAGGCATGTAGGGTTTGAGTGCTTTGTTTTTTTTCTAGACTAATATCCTCCTTCATTGAGGATCCGATCCGAGTAATCGCTGGATACTACACTCATACTTAGAGTTTCGAACACCGAATTATGTCCTAGGCTCTACTACTTCATTATTATTGTTCTACATAGGATTAAACCCTAAACCTAATGAGTGCCCTTCCCCCCCTTACCCTGGGGATTGAAGTAGAATTTGAGTGCTTTGCTTTCTTCTCCATACTGATATCCTCTTTTGTTGTCGTTGAGGATTTGATCCGAGTAATTACTGGTCACTACACTCACGCTAGACTTTCGACCATTGAGTTATGTCCTGGACTATACTACTTTATTATTGTTCTACATATGATACTCACATTGTAACAAATAGCTATCAACTCCATATCTGGTCTTAGCTTCCAAGCATTTACATTCCTTTCAGCAACCATGGCAACTATAGTTGATAGTATAGTGACAAGGGCACAAGTGATAACGGTTAAGATTAACTCTCCTGGGTAGTCCTTCAAGATCCATGCCTGATATGTTGAAAAACATAACACTTCAACTACAAATTAAGCAACTATTAGAAAATTCACATTTGTTACACATTATGCTAGTAAGACCTCTCATTTAATTTTTTGAAACGTAATTCCTGATTTCTATAATAAGTTATTGATTTCGTCCCTCCTAGTAAGTAAGTGTGTCAATGCGGGCTAGCCTACTCAATCACAAGTTATAATTTTTGCGGGCCAACTAGTGAAGCTTGCGAGTTAGAATTCTTTAATCGTAACTCCCCTCAAGCGAAAGCAAATTATTGTGTGTACCATGGTCCACATAGTGCTGTGTGGACCATAACAAAAGTACATTTTTTTAAAGCAAAAAATACATTTTTAATATACTAAATGTACATTATTTGTTTAATAATGTACATTTTTAATATACTAAAAGTACATTATTTTTATACTGAATGTGCATTATTTGATAGTATAATCCATACAACTGCGTGAACCATGATCCACACGATAATGATTGTCATGTGAGCTTGTGGGCCAATTTTAAAAGGAAAAAAAATGACTTTTAAAATATGATTGTCATGCGAACTGGTGGGCCAATTTTAAAAGAAAAAATTGGAATAAGATCCAAATTGGCCACTGAACGTTATCTCAAAGTGCAATTAAGCCACTGAACCAAAAAAAAGTGCGGTTAGGCCACTGAACACTCCAAATGTATGCAATTTCACCTGGTAGCAGGTTACCATCCATTTCATCAGATACTTGTTTACGACATTTTAAAATAATTTTTAATAATAAACTATTAAAATAAAATATTAAAATAATTTAAAAAATTAAATAAACACACACCATAATAAAGTAAAAATTGTTTTGTGAAAAAGATTGAGTTTCCGTAAATAATAATAATAATAATAATAATAATAATAAATTAATTAATTAATTAATTAAATTTGATTCATCCACAGGTTTTCTATCAAGGTGACAAGGGTATTATTAAAAGGGGTAGGGGTGGCCGCAGGTTTTTTTTTTTATATTATTTTTTCAATTTTTAAAATTACTTTAATTTTTATTTTAATAATTTATTATTAAAATTTATTTTAAAATGTCAACTCATAGTCTATATAAGCAAATAACCTGATGAAATGCATGGTAACCTACTATCAGGTGAAATTGAATACATTTGGAATGTTCAATGGTCTAATTGAACTTTTTTTTGATTCAGTGGCCTAATTGCACTTTTAGGTTACGTTCAGTGGCCAATTTGATCCTTATTCCGAAAAAATTTATTGTTATATTTTATATATTCTAATAATTTAACCTAAACAATATTAGATTTTTTCGTGTTTAGAAATTAAAATATTTAGTTTGTTTAATGTTTAGTAATGTATACACACGCCACAAACACACACACACCAGGCAGCAACTCAACATACAGGCCCACGCAGACTAACCCACCACCAATTCACATGGGTTAAGCCTGCAAGACGCGTATTCTAACAAGCAAAAAATTTTAGACCTTAACTCGCTTCACGGCTGGACAATTTAGGGCTGACCAACTGGTTTTGGCCCACTTTAAGCCTCCACCCAACAATTTTCGTAGATAGCCACCTGGTGCTGGACTTGGCCCTTCGATCACCGACCTCCACTCAACACTACCAAAAAGACTAAGGCCATGTTTGGTAAGATAGTTAGCTTATCAACAAATTTTGACTTGTTTGGCAATTATTAGTTGTTTGACTTGGTTAAATAGCCGATATGAGTGTTTGATTAATTAATTTTTTTATAACGGCTTATTGCTTCAAAATGCTAAAATTCAAAAATCTGCTCAAAAAAAGTCATTTTGCATGTAATCAACTATCAACTAACAGCTAATTTACCAAACATGTTTCTACAATCGGCTAATGCTATCAACTAGTCAAACTCACTAACCCAAATCAGTTAACAGCTATTTAACAAACACCCCTCAATTAACAATTTGCTAAAGATCAAATTGATTGACTAGATTCTAATAAGAGAGAGGTCTTACATTGCTTAAGGTAATATAATTTCTGAATAACTAAAAATGCAATTTTCTCTATACACCGTGACAAAAGAATTATTCCAACAAAGATTTACCTGGACAAGGAGCAACATCGAGATGAAGAAACTATAATTGACGAGGAGAAAGCTTCCGAGGATCCAGTTTGATTGTTGGGGGAGTAGAGGGTGTGGGATAGAGTTATAGTATGCGTGTCGAAACAACAATAATGGAGGGCCCTTATAGAAGGTAATCACAAAAGCCCCTGTTATCAAAACGATCGTCCCAATAGATTTGGCTAAGCTACTCGGTTCTTTCAATGATAATATTTCCATCCTAATCATCAATTAAACATCAATTAATTTCTTTGGATACTTCCATTACAACTCATAATTACAATTTGCTTTTATGTGTAAGCCCAAAATGATGAATTAGACCAAAAAGATCAAAAAAAAATTAAGGGTTAGGTAAAAAAAAAAAAAAAAAAAAAAACTCCAGAAATATTACTCCATCTATGATAACATATTATTGCAAACAATTAATCATGTTCTCTCACCAAAAAAGTTTGAAAAAGTATAAAACAGATATTACTTTATAAAAATGATGAGTGTTCCCAAAAAAAATTATATTCTCTCGAATTGCAAACAATTAATCATGTTCTCTCAAATTTAATAGTTGAAATAGTTGTCACGTAATAAAAAAAAAATATTAAAATTAAACATTTACAATATTATGTATACAGTTATTATATGGAGAAAAATATTTACCCGGCGACCGCCGCAAATATGAATGTGAAGGCGGGAATAAGGTTAGCCATTGCGGAGGCCAAAGTTGGAGAGCTATACTCAATGCCTATATATTGCAAAGTTTGGGCTGCACAGCTGGGTAGGAAGAGATGCCTATTATGTATATATTCTTAAAATAATCTGTTCCTCACTAGGAACAAATGCAAAAAGTGCACACAATCTACGTCATTTTCACAATAGACGCAGATTGTACTATCCAAAAAGATCTGTACAACAAACGCAGAAAGCTGTTTTCATACTAGTGAGGTTTCGTGTGCAAACTGCCCAATTCAATAGTAGCGGTTGCACAACTATGTATTCACAATCGTAAGTTCAAATTAATTAAAAAATTGTCACCGCATTTTTTTGAAAAATAATGCTCTATAGTGTGTTTTGATAGTCATTTTTTAAGTGTACAATCAGCCATTACAAATTTGACAATTAGGTAGTAGCAGTTACACAATTCAACATTACAAGTTGTACAAAGTAGTTCGCACATTCCCAAGGGAAGAGTGGTTGAACTGATATGATCTATCTATTTGAGTAGATTAATGATTGATGGTTGCTAAAAGATAATGAAAAAAGGTTGAAGTCAATTTTATAAATATTATAAATATAAAAATTTATTAATATTTATAAAATTGACTTCAGGTCTTTGTTTACAAAAATTTTTAACCAATGATAAACATGATGGACGGTAAATTTTTAACCAATGATAAAATTGACTGGCAGGTCTTTCCATACGTGAAAATTTAACCAAATTAAACATTTCCATGTCATATTCACTGACATTTTAAATTAAAAAGAATTTTTTTTAAGAAGTCGAGTACTAAAACTGAATAAATCAAAATTGAGATTAAAAGTGAAAATGTTATTATAATTGAAGAACCAAGAGTGGGTCGGAATATAATAAATTAGCTTATAATTAGAGTGCACAAAAATTTAAAAAATAGTAAATAAATGAATCAATTACCTTAGCAGAGCTGTTACACAAATTCTACCGAAAATACCAAACGTCAATACAGGTGGAGGCTTCAGTCTGCATACATTACAGTCATGATGAATATCTTCCATGTAAAAAGTATGTATATATCCACATTCTCCATCTTAAAAAATTTAAACGTTAAGATCTTATCATTACTAAACTTTTAAATTTGTGATAATTATAAAATGAATCACACTCTTACAAATTTTCAATTTATAAAATTGATTCGTATTGTTTTTTTTACTAAAACCTTTAACCATTAATGAACTATGATGGAGGGTTAAGTTCAGTCATCACTTTGATTAACGTGAAACCGTGCGACCAACTACATGAGTACACGCATTTTATTATATGAATGCACTCTAACTTCTCCCAAAGATACATGCCTAGATGATGGTCAAGACTTTGGGAGTAGTTATAAACGGTAACCTAGTTAGCTTATGAGCAAATTTTGACTTGTTTGACCACTATTAGCTCTTTAACTAGGTTAAGCATCTAATATGAGTGTGTCCGAGTACTTACCTTTTTCTAAAAGCTTATTACTCCAAAAACACTAGAATTCCCAAAAAAAATACTCAAAACAACTTTTTGAAAAAGTCACTTTACATGTAATCAAAAACAACTAATTTATCAAGTTGTTTTGAAAAAGTCATTTTACATGTAATCCAAAGCAGCTAATATATCAAATATCTTTCTATAATCAGCTAATGATATCAACTAAAAACCACTAGCCAATCAGCTAACAAGTATTTACCAATTAAACACCTCCATTATACATCCATTTAGGATATTATGTGCACTCATATTGTTCTCACGATCTTTTGTTTAACCAAATATGAAAATAATCTCGTAGTCGTGAAAATAAAAGTCGAATGTGTGTATATATAAAGAGAAGATATAGCTACCTGTGATAGAGAATAGTTGAAGGAAGAAGGAGAAGTAAAGCCAAGGCATTAGAATAGACAACAAAGATGAAGTTACTCATCCCTCTTGTGGTGGCAGCTTTATTGAGTGTGTTCATTCCTACTTCCAAACACACCACTACCACTAACAGCACCATCATCCCCAACCTCTCCTTCATCTTTCTTCTTTCTTCTCTGCTCTGCTCTGATCTGATCACCCACGCACTCACCCACTTTCTGCATTTATTATATATTTGACTCAATTCTGCCTATATTATTGTTTAATTTTGTCATGTTTATGATTTTGATGCGAATTGAATGAATAAAGAAACATTGTTTATTTTTCCTATATATGCATGCATGGCTAGTACAGTTGTTGTGTTGGATGGCACTTGGCAACTACGTAGCATGACACATGCATTCTCCTATGATGAGTCACGTGGGTGATGAAACTTGACCATATCAGGAGGATATATCAAACTGCTAGAAGATTATGGCTGCTCGGTCTATTTGATAGCATAGCTGTAAGTTAATTTTAGCTTATTTAATTAAGTTTGGCCAATTTAATTGTTCAATAAACTACTTTAAGCATTTTATCATTAATTATATTAATTAACTTATTGAAGCAATAAGTCAAAATTTGAAAAATTAATAAGAGTATAGTTTTTTGTTAGCTGATTCATCTTAATTATAAAATAATTATTTTACACTTGCCATCTTTAATATTTATATTTCTCTTATTGTTTTTCATTTGCTTTATCATTTTTTTTTTTTGTAACAACAATAATAATTTTCTTTTTGATTTCAATAATAATAATAATAATAATAGATAGATAGATAGATAGATAAATAAATAAAATTGTAAAAGTAATTTAAGAGTTAATAAATTAGCACAATATATTTATTTCCTTATAAGTCATTTACATACAATCAGTTAAAAGTAACCATGGTTCACACAATAATGATTGCGGTCGGACATGCGTTGGCGGGCAACACCCCAGCCATGCTTCGAACCGGCCTCTCCTTCGTCGACCCATCTCCCTTGAACCTTGACCAAACTAAGTCCAATACCAAGCCCATAACTCATATCTCCATCACAATTACCCCCACTTCCTTTAGGCATCAAGATGGCGGATCAGAAGGAAGCCAAGTATAATTCCAAACCATAACTTCCCCCGTAATACATACCCTCTCCTCTTTCCGGCTTTCCCATTTCAAATCTTTGTCAGTTACCTATTGTTTAAATTTTTGTTAAAAATAACTTCATTTATCAAAATAATAACTAAATATACCATTATGGTACTATTGTAACCTCATCTTAATTAGCAACAAAAATTACACCCACTCTAAAGTGTAATTTTTCAAAATTAGTTTTTTTTTTGAGAGTTTATAAATTTGAAATAGGGGAAATCGCACTTTTGATCCCCCAATTAGTACCACTTCTGCAATGTTGTCCTTATCTTTCAATTTGGACACTTTTGATCCCTCAGTTATTGGCCCGTTAGTCAATTTAGTCCTTCTATCAGTTAACAACCATGACCTCCGTTTAGACCATGGGTATAATTGGAATTTCACATATTAGGAAAATGCACTTTTGGTCCCTCACCAATAACTTAATTTACTTGTAATTCTTGGAGCTTAATTGCTTGTTTTCTACAAGGAAATGGAGATCGATGGAGATGAATCTCACACTAAGTCGGAGATTTCTGCATGTAAACAATCAAGATTCTTTCTCACCGGCCACAGGAAATTTAAAGGAGCAAGCTCTAAGCCCCATTACCGGATTCAACAAACCCACCTCGGCTTTTGACTCGTCCCTCGCGCTAACTATTCTCATTATATATATGTGTGTGTGTGTGTGTGTGTGTGTGTGTGGAGCTATTGCTTTTACTTTGACTAGGGCTATAAAATAATAGGGCTAGCCCAGATGTGATCTACAAATGGATGGAATGCCATAAGCTAAGAGAGATTTTTTCACACCTTTGTTTTTGAAAACCTTGTCACGGAGTTTAGAAGAATATATGTGCATCAAACTGGCGACGGCGCTAATCGGGAAAAACAATATATCAAAAGTTAGTCTAGCAATTCTTGGCTGTCGAAAAGCAATAATGCTCGACGATGTCTAGAGTGGTGTCGGGGTTTTCCCGTGAGGGAAGGCCGTCGGGTATGGTTTCGAAACGGAAAGTGGGTGATTGACTGAGAGGGATGAAGTTTCTGGCTTTCATGATGTGGGTATAGTTAAGTTGAGTGAGAACATAGGTAATGTGAAAACCCCTGTGATGAAGAAGCTTGGCTAGCTCGAGCATGGCGTGTATGTGGCCTTGAGCTGGATAGGTAATGCAGACGGCATGTGGCCTTTGGACCTCCATTATCTAACTTTCCCTCTCTAAGCTTTCTAACATTTTTTTTTTTTTTTTGTCGATATGCATATATGTTCACTTCAACCATAGTTATATACTTGCAGGCTGGTTGTCCTAACTTTCATATTAGCGGGCCGGTTAGATGTCTTGCCGGAAGTTAATAACGACGAACAGCTCCACAGTGCATAGTATTCTCCGCCATCAACAACTCCACCGCTTTCCTAGCCTTCTCCACATATTCATAGTCCACGAAGAACACCTTCACCTCACAATGCCGGAGAATGGTGGCAATGTTCTTGGCATCTAGCCTAGTGTTGATTGTGTTCAGCATGGGAAAGAAATTAAGCTCCAAGAATTACAATGAAACTTAAGTTATTGGTGAGGGACCAAAAGTGCATTTTCCTAATATGTGAAATTTCAATTATACCCATGGTCTAAACGGAGGTCATGGTTGTTAACTGACAGAAGGACTAAATTGATTAACGGGTCAATAACTGAGGGATCAAAAGTGTCCAAATTGAAAGATAAGGACAACATTGCAAAAGTTGTACTAATTGGGGGACCAAAAGTGCGATTTTCCCTTTGAAATAACCAACTACTATACATATAAAAAATTGAAAAGAATGATTCTTTAATTTGTTGAACTGATATATGCAATACAAGGTTGGTATTGAAAGAATTAGATGGAGAATATGAAGAATAGCAAGTGTACTACTGAAGTTTGCACATGCAGTGTTTGCATCTTGGATGGCGATAAATGCTTCGACCAAAAGCCCTGGAGCGCACTTTTTGTCCTTCATCAATCATCTTTCTTATTCTTTCCTCAAAACTGCTCCAACCTATGGTGTTGTTCTCCCACAAAATTGTTGCCAGCCTCTTCTTGCTTGGCCTGAGCGTGGGAGCACGCCCCCCGCCGTAGTATGATCGGAATCCTGAAACCAGAGATGATAGCTGGCTGCCTGAGTCTGTTAGGGCGAACACATCCGCCGTTGCGCACGCTATGAAGTCCAATGCTGCAAGCTGCAAACCAAGCATATATATATATATGTTAATGAAAAACAAAATGGGTTTTTAGCTGTCCATCCCTTCACATTACATCGTTACACATGGTTAAGAATCTCGAGTTGAAGCCTGCATGGGCAACTCAATTGGTCGCAGAAGTGAAATTTCATACTAGATCGAGTCTCATCAGTAGTAGTGTCAAGTGTGAGAGAACTTTCTTAAATGAAGGTATGTTTTTGTGCACAGTAAGCAAAAGTCTAGTCTCGCTCTGTTGCTTAGTTGAGTCAGCACAATTTACCCTTTAACATATACTATCGGGGCAAGGTGTAAAAATAATAAGAGAAACATATAAGGTTTATAAGAACATATATTTAATCTCTTAGTGTGATTTGGTCATGTGAATTACAACCCAGTTGTCCAATCCTAGCAAATTATATTGTGGATGACTGATAAAATGTAGTCACATCATAATGTGTTACATAGTGTTTGACTCTTTCACTTTGATCACCATTTTTTCACTAGTCTATTGTATTTGAAATTCTTTTATGAGTTTATAATTTTTTTAACGAGTTTTCCGAAAATATATATATCACCTAAAACCGACAGATATGTGCACACGTATTTGGTTGGAAATTAAAACTCGCTAGAAAGACAAAGGGATTTGAATTTCTCATTACGTTTAGTCATTCTAGCAAGTTTTCTAGCAATATATCACCTAAAACAAGTGTGTGCACACATATTTGGTTGGAAAACGAGCCACAAGGGACTAATAGTGAAAAAAAAAAAGTATAATTGAAGAATGTGAGTGGAAATGCTACAAAAGTCGAGGATCAAAAGTGAAAAAGAACTCGTACAATATATAACAACAATGGTTTCAAATGTTTAGCAAATGGCTGGCAAAGTAGCATATCTTACCTGAGATGAATAATTTCTGAAAGGAGCAAGTTCAATTGGTGAAAGAAGATCTTCCTTGGTGACTAGATTGGGATAAAGGGTTCTTAAAGGTTGCATCCTGGATTCACCTCCATAAATGCCTGAGCCAGCAAGGTAGATATAAGTTTCATGCTTAAAACCAAGGCTAGCAAGAACCAGTGCTGCTTCTTCTGGTGTTAATGGACACCTTCCACTTCTCCTTAGTTCCTCTGGAGAAATTATAGTCCTGCACCCATCAATAAACAACAATTACTCACAATCTATTCGCGAGACACAAAAATATAATAATGTTGAGAGCTATAGGCAGAAGGGGTTGTAAAAAACATGCTTTGATTTGTTCAGTCTTTCAAGAACCAGAGGGAAATGGACTTCTCTGTAAGCTTGGAGCTCCTTTCTTTCGGTTTCTCCCCCACCGAATTCGCACATGGAGTAAGCTACCATGTCGATTTCGAATCTCAAGTGCAACGCGAGGTACCGGGTAGAGGTGTCCATAGGGAGAAGTTGATTATGGTTGTGGGAAATGAAATTTCCAAGGAGTTGTTTGTCCAGCATGCTCCTACTGCCACCATGATTGCGTATACGTTTAACTAGTAGAGAAGCAGTTTCTTGGATCTTTGGTACAAACTTTAGGGCATGGAAGTTGCACTTGCACCTTAGTCTCTGTCATTCAATCAAAGAACTGTTAGGAACGAAACGCTTATCACTACGTCAAAAGCTAAATCTTGTAGCGAAGACACAACTTTGCTTCATTATACAACCACATTTTCAAGAGGCAGGTGCTGGACTAGGCCCTTCAGGCCTCCACCCAACAACCCCTAGCCACCCGGTGCTAGATTTAGCCTTTAATTTCAGGCCCCTGTCCAACAATCATCTAGCCACCTGGTGCTGGACTTGGGCCTTAAAACCTCCGCCCAACAATTCCTTAGCCACTTAGTGGTACTGGACTTGGTCCTTCAGGCCTCTGCCCAACAACCCCTAACCACCTGGTACTAGATTTAGCCTTTCAGGCCTCTGCCCAATAATCCTCTAGCCACCTGGTGCTGGACTTGGCCCTTCACTGGCCTCCACCCAACAAGGGGCAATTACAAAATCAATTACACTTCATCGGATGTGAAGAAAGAATGAGGAACAACATAAGAACTAAGAAGCTTAGAAAGAAAGACCTGCAAGTGAGAGGGCAGTGGATCAAAACCAAGCCTGTTTCCAAATCCAAGAAAATGAACAACTCCATTGTGTAAGAGGATGGGCAATACAGTCTTGATGTATTCATCAGGTGTTGCTTCCTTCGACAGATCTGCATCAGTTACCTGAAAAATTAAAGCTCGATAAGTCTTTTCGTTCGTTGACACCATGAAATTAAAGCAAAGTTGTCACTTACTATGCTCCCAGCTGTTTCCAAATCGAGTAGTTTGAGATGGGGAGGTAGATCCTTTACAATATTCACTTCATCCTTCAGTGTTTCCATGAAATGCTCCTCCTCATATATGTCCTCAAACTGGCTGTGCTCCACCCGAACAAACATAAGGCGTATATAATGTAACTCACAAGTTTATTTTCAGTGAATGAAATAGGAAAGCAGACTGTGAATTGGTAGCTATTTGACATTTTCTCGAGGCAGAGTATTGGACTTGGCCCTTCAGGCCTCTGTCCAACAATTCCCTAGTCACCTGGTGCTGGACTTGCCCTTCACCGGCCTCTGCCCCAACAGCTATAAAGAAATTTTAGAGGCGAATAATCTATGAGTTGCAGTTTAGTCTCGAACGAACCTCGGGTCCTGCCAAACATTGCTGTAAAGAAATTTGGGTATGACCAATGTTGCATTCAGTAAAGATGCTACAGCAACAGCATTGCAGACCTATGGGAATAATCAAGAAGGAACATAACATGTCTGCAATGAAATCTCTTAAAGAATATCTGAATTGTGAATGCATTGTGTGTATATATACTTACAGCAACTCTTTGTTGATTTAAGCCTCCATTTGCACTGACCAATATGTACCCAGTGTCGTTACGTTTCACTGCCCTGACAAATTTAAATACTTACACCACAGTTCACAGCAATTGTTTACAACAATATCAGATACATATATATTATATGATGGCCTTAAAGAAGCAAGCTAGCTAAGGGTGATCATTAACACCACAAATAATACCTTCTGCACTTTTTCTATCTGCACAAGGCTTCCATTTGGAGGCGGCCCGAGGATATGGCTCTTGCCATAGCTTCGATGCATCTTGCTTAAACTCCCTCTGTTGTAACAAAACAAGACAACGCATTTAAAAATGCTAGGATTATTACGCCAAAAGTTATAGCTAGTAACGAAGGTGCTGGACTGGGCCCTTCAGCCCTCCCCCAACAATTCCCTAGCCACCCGTACGGGCCTAACAGATTTAGATATTCCAAATCCACTTTAGAAAGGATCTTACTACTTGCTGTTGGACTTAGCCTTTCAGACTTCCGTCCAACAATCTCATAGCCACCTGCTGCTGGACTTGGCCCTTTAGGCTTCCACTCAACAAAACAAGACAATGTATTGAAAAATTATAAAATCGCTACGCCAAAAGCTATAGCTAATAGCGAAGGTACTTGACTGGGCCTTTCAGGCCTCCCGCCCAACAATCGATCTTCTAGCCACCTGTTGTTGGACTTGGCCCTTTAGGCCTTCGCCCAACAACCCCCTAGCCACCTGTGGCTGAACTTGATGACCCTTTAGCCCTCCACCCAACAAAACAAGACAATGTATTGAAAAATGATAGGATCATTACGCCAAAAACTATAGCTAGTAGCGAAGGTGCTGGACTGAACTCTTCAAGCCTCCCCACCCTACAATCCCCTAGTCACTTGTTATTGGACTTGACCCTTCACCCGTCTCTGCCTATATGAAAAAGGAATATGAGGCATACCTCTGCAAGAGAGCTGGCAGCCATGTTTAGAAGCCGATCGTACATCCTAACCGGTCTTCTTTCCTCTTTATTGTTCACAAAGCCAATTCTCCCACCCTGAAAAAGCAATGGTGAATACATCAAAGTGCCTCAAGCTGTGTAGTGGGGCAGTAAATGGTGAGAAAAAAAACCCAAATATACCTCTGATTGTGTTGATGAAGCAGTGAGATGAAGAGAATCAGAAATGGCAAACATGAGAGAATCCAAAAGAAAAAGAAAACCCACTAACAAGATTGTTAAGATAATGGACCTAGCATGCCTAAAGAGCCACCATAATGGCCTCTTCCTCCCACTGTAAACTCCTTTACTGCCATTCAATTTCCCTTGATGAACCAAATCTCCAGCTGATAACACTCTTCTACCCAAACATTTTTTATCACTCCCATTTTGCATTTCTGAAGTGTTGTTATCTTTCCCCATTGTTAATGTTTCAGAAGCCTGCAAACCCTGCACTCACTCTTCAATGTTTACATTACATAGATGGAAGAATTGAAGAAAGTTTGGTGGGAAAGAAAAATACATGAAAATTGAATAGCAGAGAGTAACATCTAAAACATAGATTGGAAGCTAAGCTAAAGAATTTGCTGCTGACAATGACATAAACACCAGAAAAAAAATGAGTAGAATTGAAGCTATGATCAAAAGCTGACCGATCGACCATGCATAAAATACAGGAGAAGAATCAACATCTGCAAACCAAGTTTACAGCTACTTCCCACCTAATTCAGATGAATCTTTTTTTTTTTTTTTTTTTTTTTAATAACAAGAATTGGTCAGAAGGGTTTGGAAGAAGAAGATGAAAGCTAAACCAACGCTTGGAATTAAATTCAGTCGGAGGATTATTCGTAGGCCCTCTTAACTACCTTTGACACCAAACCGTTTTTTACGATAATATTTTATTATTTATTCATTATTCTTCTTTACAAGTGTAATTAAATAATTAATACAGTAATACTTTGGGTTATATATACTACTAGTGTTTTACCCGTGCGGTGCACGGAA
Source organism: Ipomoea triloba (assembly GCF_003576645.1). Taxonomy (NCBI): domain Eukaryota; kingdom Viridiplantae; phylum Streptophyta; class Magnoliopsida; order Solanales; family Convolvulaceae; genus Ipomoea; species Ipomoea triloba. The sequence goes on along the minus strand of NC_044923.1, from coordinate 16,921,208 downwards.
AAAATTTTGTTATTATGAATTTAAATAAAAATTTTAAAAATATAAATATATTAAAATGTACAATATAATAATATAGTTGAATTTTCATATATTTGGTCAAGTATCTATTATCATAGCATACAAAATTAAAATTTTACTCCCTCCGTCCCTAATTGTTTGTCTCATTTACTTTTAGCACGGTTTTTAATACAACATAACAAATGATACTAACTTTCCAATTTTGCCCTTCAAAAGTAGGTGTTATTTGTACAAAGTATAATTGTACTTACCTCATCAATGGTCTAAAAAGTTGAAAAGTCAAAAGGGTAATTTGGGAAATGTAGAATGATAGTTATGCTCAATTTTAGAAAGAGGACACTATTTTGGGACAAACTTAAAAGGAAAGTAAGACAGGTAAAATGGGACAGAGGGGGTATATGATTAATATAATCTCTAATCATGTACATATTTATATAAATTTATAGAGAAAAATATACATAATTAAATTGAATTATTCCTAATCGTATTTCATATATATTATAATTCTAACAATATGAATAATAACTAAGAAAATTATACTTAGAAATTAAAAAAATATAAATTATAAATTTTATATATGTGATTTTAAACTCTAATTAGACTCATTTTCTTATATGATTGTGTAATACAGTGTATATAGAAATAATATGTATTAATATGTATATATGCAAATTCTATAATATAATTTCTGTAATTATAATTTATATTGATATATTATAATTAAAATAATTAAATTTAGAAATTAAAAAATTAGCATTTTAATTTTATATGATTAATATATTGCACAAGTATATGTATATATGTATTTTTAAAAATATAAATATTTATGAATACATATTTTGTTAATTTTATAATTTTATTTTTAATAATATTTTATATTTTGTTAATTATAATTAAGAAAATTACATTTACAAATTAAAAGAATTTAATTTTTAAATTTATATGGATTAATGTAGTCCCTAACTATATTACATATTTAGAAACTTTTTAAATATTTTTGAATTTTTAATTAAGAGTATGAATTTAGATATATTTTAAAATAAATTTTTTATAAGTAATCATTGTAGTAATTAACGTGTATAATTACACCAGTAATCACAATTCTTTAAAAAAAAATGTGTATATATTTTTATATTGTACAAAATACTATAAATATAATATATGTCTACATAAATGGATAAAAAGAGAAATGGATAATTTTTATTATTATATAGATATTGATAAATATTATATAATTTTTTTCCTTGCATGAAAAAACATTCTTATTTTAAAATTTTACATTGATATCTGAGTTTTGTGTCAAAATTTACTATGGTGATATTTTAAACTTTGAGTAACACTTGTGTAAGACCGTCTTACAATTCTCAATCCATAAGACGGGTCGGATCTTTGATTAATGGATCAAATATTTGATTAATGAGTCGGATCTTTGACCTCATTAATTAAAGATACGACCCGTCTCACGGATTGAGTCCATGAGACGGTCACACACAAGTTTTTGCCTTAATATTTTGTTTGTTATCATAAATAGTAATAGATGTCTGGAAACCATTTAGTTTTGTTTCTAAATATTTTCCAACCCATAAATGTACACAATCAAACCATCTCTAGATCATCATTTAAATAATAGGTCCATAATAGACTTGGTGGTTTAATATTTGTAGATCTATGATATGTTTTTAACTAACTTATTGAAAGTTTATTTCTTTTAGTTCTATTATCTCTTATTATTCTTCATTTTAAATTGATAGATCTTGAGATGATTCATCATTCTTAAATATGTGAATTTCAATTAATTTAATAACATCATCATTCTTAAATATGTGAATTTCAATTAATTTAATAACATTATCATTCTTAAATATGTGAATTTCAATTAATTTAATAACATTATATTTAAATGTGAGACATTTACCCAATAACATTATTTTTTTTAAACTCCGCAAATGTAAGTTAGTTCAATTAGTTTTTTTTTTTAAACTCCGCAAATGTAAGTTAGTTCAATTAGTTTATTTTTTTAAACTCCGCAAATGTAAGTTAGTTCAATTAGTTTATTTTTATGTTAATTTTTCTTCAGTTATGTTATTAACGTAAATTAATTTGTTTTGGGCTCAAAATATTTAAATAATAACTATTATTTTAGATTTGTAATTTTTATAATTTATAGTATTTTATAAAATTTGTTTACAGCATTTGTAGTACAATGCAGTATTTTATAAAATTTGTTTACAGCATTTGTAGTACAATGCAAAACCTTTAAAAATTTGTTTACAGCATTTGTAGTACAATGCAAAACCTTTAAATTAATGCAATAATGCTTATATTTGTTATTAGTAAAATGTTAAAATCATAATAAATGCTTATATTTGTTATTAGTAAAATGTTAAAATCATAATAATGACTTATATTTGTTATTAGTAAAATGTTAAAATCATAATAATGATATATTTTACCTTTAACATTTTTAAACTTTGAAAACCAACATCATTTATGCAGGAAGAAATTTATATATAGTAGTAATAATATTGTAGTTAGTTTTAAAAGTTAGATGAAGTAAATAAATTGACATGCAACAATTTTTGTTGGGTGAACTTTTGACATGCAACAATAATTCAATATGTATATATGTATTATAGTTATTATTTTCTCTTTTTAGCAATATATATATATATATACATATTTAAAAATTTTAATTAAAATTCAAAATATAAAACAAATGAAATTAAAAATATCTATAATAAAAAAAATACTAAATTGAATAGAAGATTTCAATTTTATCTTATTAGAATAAATTAAATTTGACATAGCTATTTTGATTTAGAATTTTTTAAATTTTAATAGAGTATATATTTTTCTTTTTTATAAATTCTATTTCCATTAAATTATCATATTATTATTATGTAATGACTTTAAAAAGGATAGAGATCTATATATATATAATAATATAATAATCGAAAATAGAATTATAAATAACAATGAGATTTATTTTTGTTTTATTTTGAACCGAAGTTTAGTTTTATGCGCATGAAAAGTTTGAAAAAGAATTATTTCAATTGTTATATGTAATTAGGTCGATTTAATATAATTGTATGTTTATTTAATACGTAATTAGGTCGATTTAATATAATTGTATGTTTATTTAATACATAAAAATAAAAAAATCAATATTGGTGTTATTTAAAAGTTTTAATTAGAACTTTATAATGATATATTTTTTTATATATTTTTTTAATTAGAACTTTATAATGATATATTTTTTTATATATTTATTTGCGAATATAAAATAAAAAAATACGCAAGATTAAAATATTTTGAACCATACCATAATTGAATTGCAGGGTATATTATCATGAGAGAAATTTAATTACGTACATTAACATAATATAGTAATATTTTTTTTTAATAATATAATGTAAATCATATAGTAATTTGATTGTTATTTTTTTTAATACTATAATATACATCATATAGTAATTTGATTGTTGGAATTTTTATTTATTTTTGAATATTATCATGAGAGGAATTTAATTACGTACATTAACACAATATAGTAATATTTTTTTTTGAATACTATAATATACATCATATAGTAATTTGATTGTTGGAACTTTTTTTTTTAATATTTTAATGAGAGGAATTTAATTACGTACATTAAATAATATAATATATTTTTTTGAATACTATAATATACGTCATATAGTAATTTGATTGTTTACGAATATAAAATAAACAAATACGCAAGATTAAAATATTTTGAACCATAATTGAATTGCATGGTATATTATCATGAGAGGAATTTAATAACGTACATTAACATAATATAGTAATATTTTTTTGAATACTATAATATACATCATATAGTAATTTGATTGTTGAATTTTTTTTTTTTAATATTATCATGAGAGGAATTTCATTACGTACATTAACATAATATAGTAATATTTTTTTTGAATACTATAATATACATCATATAGTAATATATATATATATATATATATATATATATATATATATATATATATTAAAAATACGCAAGGTTAAACTATTTTGTTTAAGGAATCCATACAGGAATGGAATTGAATAAAATATTTCATTAATTTCCATGTATAGTAAGGAATGGAATCATATTTTGAATATTTTATCAATTTTAGCCATAAATAAGAAATGATAAGGAAAGCTAGAATTTTCTTATAAGGAATTATTATATAATATTATGTTGACCGATTTCAAAAATTTTGGACTAAAATGAGCGAGAAAAGCTAGCACTTCTGTTTTAATATATATATATATATATATAGATGACTATGTTTGCTAAAACATGAGTTTTTTTTTTTTAATACTATTAACTCTGTTACAATGTAGTATCTGTTCATAACTAAAACATGAGTTTAAAATAATAGCTTATTTTGAATCACTATTCCGGGTAGCGTTTTCAAAATAATTTTCTGACCTTTTATCTTTTTCCCTTTTTTAAAAAAGAAAAATTGCACTTTTCGTTCCTAAGTTATATGATAATTGTAGAATTCTTCCCTAATGGTTGATCGTGTTCACTTTCCGCCCCTAAGTTATGATTAACGTTGCACTTTTCGTCACTTTACTAACAAAACATTAGGGACGAAATTTGTAACTATAGAATAGCTTAGGGACGAAAAGTAAGTACGAAAAGTTAATATAAAGAAGAAAAGTGTGATGACATTATGACAATGATGATGACAATGATAGCTTAGGGGCAAAAACTGAGCACGACTAACACTTAGGGACGAATTATACAATTATCCTATAACTGAGCGACGAAAAGTGCAATTTTCTCCTTTTTTTTAAAAAAAAACTTTATTAATTTATAAAAATGACACCATCTACCTTTTATTCATCAAAATCATAATATCTTAGTTTATTCTTTTTATGTCTTTTTACTCGTTAATTCAACAATTAATTTTACCAAACATTTTAATTTTAATTTGATAGCTTATTAACTACTGAATTTTCAACTTTCAATCTTTCAACTAGGTGTGCCAATCAAAGCCTTAAACATTTTTCATGAAACACAAACACTCTGAAGATAAAAAATTGAAAAATAATGAAACTAAAAGGTGACTGGGAATCAACACAAGACTCCCACTGCCAAAGCTAGCTAGGATAACACTTGTAGTAATTCCTAAAGCCATCAAAATATATGGAAGAATTCTTTTTTGGTTTAGACCTTTGAACTATACTTTTATGGCAGGATGGAACACCAAACCTAGGATCTCCGCACAATATAATGCTTCATTTGGGAGAAGAGTAGAATATACTTCCTCTGTCCCATTTTATCTGTCTTACTTTCTTTTTTAGTTTGTTCCAAAATGTTTTCCTCTTTTCAAAATTGAACATCACCATCATTCTACTTTTTCCAATTTATCCTTATGACTTTTGCTTTCTTTATTGCTTTTATTTCCAAAAGTGAAAAAGTTGGGGACATAATTAGAAAGCACATCACATTTACTTTAATTTCTTAAAAAGCGTGCAAAAAGCAAATGAGACATCCAATTCGGAACGGAGGGAGTATAAAACTTTTAGATTTTCAATTTCGGAATGCAGTGCCCTACTGAAAGAATTAGAAGACAAGTTGAGTGTCGAGGTTTTTAATGCATCTCATACAAAATGATATGAGAGTTGAGACTCACCGCATCTAAAAATAAGTCCAACAACAACGCACTAGTCTTGACAGAATTTTAATGCCCAATTAGAATTCCAACAACTAGAAACACTTTAAAATGTTTAATTTAATAACAAATTTATGGTCGTTGACATTTTTAAGTCGATCTTAAGAATGAGAAACTACTAAACATATGTATAGATTAAATTAATAACATATTAAGTTGAAATAATATAATAAATAAATACTACTTAAATTTATTATATTATTTATATTAAATAAAATGTACAAAATATACAATATATTGACTCTTAGGTCATAAAAACATCCAACATATATATATGGAAACATTTTTAATTTGGATGAAAGTTTTATACATTATCTCTTTTGTAGGGACGCAAAAGAGTTACTTTCTCATTGTTGTCATCTATAATGGGTTCAATACCTTCTTCTTTGACTTCTCTAGCCTTCCCCCATATCACCGTATAGAATCCCAGGGCTATAATGCTTGCTCCTACCACACTACATATTCCAAGTATAGATATATGTAAATTTATCAACAAAAAAAAAGAATAATCTACGAGTACTAAAATGCATGGGTATACCATCTCATAACACCATTAGTGTTTTTTTTTTTTTTAATTAACTAGTGAAAATATCTCGTGATCGGAACATTCCAACACTAAATTGATCAGGTTTTTCTAATTTTAATTTGAATACTAAAAAAATTGGCATTTATCTTGTAGCGTTTTAGAATAAAGAAGAACTACTTTTCAAGCAAAAAATATTAAAAGAATTGTGACAATAATGTACTAAGGGTTTGTTTATTCTTAGAATAGCCTCTAACTTTCAAAAATAAAACATATTATTATCAAATCAACATATTTACAATTCACTAACTATTTTTTTATATGTTCCTGTCATTCTAACCCAATCCTAAAATAATAATAATAATAATAATAATTGTTGGGCGTCGGTCGGAATGACCGAGTTCAGCCCCTGCTCGATTTGAGACGTGGTGTTGTGACTTACCATAAAGGGATGTGGTTAAATGATTAATGTCCACCTACTTATTACCAATTGGTTTTAAGTAGGATATGACAACTAAATAGCCAAAGAATTTTGTGGTTAAGTGTGCTTGACTTATAGCAGTGATAGGTGACCTACTGGGAAGTAAGCATAGTGCAGCGTTGAGATCTATCGATTGGTATCAAAGTCGAGGTTACAAGCTGAGTTCGAATCGATGGCAAGGTGATAGTCAAGTCTAGTCCCATATGGGATGTGGGCGTAGGTCAGGTCAAGTCCAGTCCTGGGAGGGGGATTAGTGAGCATGAAATCTAAGAATCGAGTCAGACATGCTGCTGCGCATTGTGATATCAGAGCTGTGGTCACAGGTTCGAATCAATGGCAAGATGGTAGCCTATCCAGTCCCAGATGGGATGTGACGTAGGCCGGGGCAAGTCTAGTCCCCTTATGGCAAGGCGGTAGCCGAGTCTAGTCCCAGATGGGATATGGGCGTAGGTCGGGCCAAGTCCAGTTCAGGGAGTGAGATTAGTGGGCGCGAAGGCTAAGGACCTAGTCAGAGTCAGGCATGCTGCTGGGCTTTGTGATCAAAGTTTGCGGCAGGTGCTAAGAAGGAGATTGTTGGATATCGGTCGGGTTGGTAGAGTTCAGCCTCTGCTTGATTCGAGACGTGGAGCTGTGACTTACCATAGAGAGATGTGGTTAAATAATTAATGTCCACATACTTTTCACCAATTGGTTTTAAGTAGGATATGATAACCAGATAATCAAAGAAATCTGTGGTTAAGGGTACTTGACTTACAACAGACTTACAACAGCCGCAAGATGAGTCACCCATTGATCTATCACATCTAGAAAAGTGATGTGATGGCAAGCTTGCATTTATTGCAAGCCTACAAGTAACTAGTTTATAATATTTATATATATATATATATATAATGGTTGTCATGTAAAGCGCAATTCTCATCCTTAATAAGCTAAGTAGCTAACCTTCCAGTATAAAGATCATCTCCAAGAAAAGTGATCCCCATGATGGCAGCAGCCACTACTCCAGGAGGCAAGAACATTGCAACGAAAACTGGCCCCTTCTTCCTCGTAGCCCATGCATACACAACACTCCGAAACCCAACCACTATGATTGCCTGCCAATAACACTTCAAATCAATCAAAGTAGCATACTTACCTGGCCAATTTGTATCATTTTATAGGTTCGGGACGTAACAACAAAATGAGCCTTATATATATGAATTAATATATATTTTCATAATTAAAATTAAAAAAAATAATGAAAAAATACTAAGATTAAATAATCTGAAATAAAATTTACAAGATTTTAACAATTTTAAATACAAAAATAATAATCATAAAAGCAATTTAGATGCTTTTCTAAATTCAAAAAAAAATTCTCTTTTAAACATTTTTCATAATTAAAACATCACAATATATATATTACATATACATAACTCATTATAAAGTCCACAAAATAACACATGTTCTAAACAAATTATATTCCATAAGTTACAATTTTAAAATTATATAAGAATCCCTATGGGTTTTGATTACCCCTTTAATTGCAAAACTCATTTCCTAATAAAATAAAGGTTTCATTTCCCTTCCTCCCCCGCTTCCCTAACTATTAATAGTCATTCTCATTCCACCTTAATACCAAACATCCAAAACCCATTACCCCGATTACGATTCCCATGTGCGAACCAAACACACCCTTAGTTTTTTTTTTTGAGTTCTACTGACTCGGTTACAATGTAGTATCTTTTTTTTTTTTGAGTTCTACTGACACGGTTACAATGTAGTATCTGTTCATAGCTACTTTCTCAACCTACTGAAGCACAAAGAGTCAATAAATGCCTCCAGAGGCTCGAACCTACTCCCTTCCACATGGGAGTGTACACCGGGTGCCGCTTAACCACAAGGTGGAAAATTAAAAGTACTGGGCTCTTATGCTCAATTAGTTAGCATGAATGATGGTAGATTTCTCGTTAAAAATATGGACATTTCATTTAGAATCTGGATCCAAAGTATCTAGCCAATTTTGAAGATTTTGAGGTTGCTTTCCTTTTAGGCACCTCTGTCCAGCCCAACATTCTGAAATTAAAACCATGGGCCGAACAAAACATGTGACCGTTCTTGCTTCTACCCGCAAATTATCAATAGTTATACTATAGACCCGAGTCCACTTTGCCCAATTGGTGACTTTGTTTGGTAGAACTTATTTAGGAGTTTATAACTTATTTTAAGCTACTAATAAGCTATAAGTTCTGTTTGGTAATGTTCACAAAATAAGATAGTAGCTTAAAATAAGAGCTTATTTTAAAATGCTACTTGAGATAGCTTTTCAAAAATAAGCTAGTAGTTTTTTTAACTTTTTTCAATCTTTATCCTTATTATTTTAAATAAATAACATCTTTTACCTCTCCCAATTAAATACCTTTTGGCCTTTTCTCTTAAATATGTTTGGTTGTAATTTCAATTTGACATCTGTGTTTGAACATTAATTTTTGTATGAACTAATCTTAATAATTATAAACATTTTGTTTTATTTTATATATTTTCAAATATATGTTGTTACTTTATATTTTATTAAAATATATTGATTTTATTATTTTATATTTAATAATTAATATATAAATAAACCTATTAAATTTAAAACTAGTTAAATTGTATGAAGATGTCCCTTTTAGTCTTTTTACATTTATCAGCTTATCAAAAAGCTAATTTTACCAAACACTTTTAAGCATAACAACTAGCTCAACAGCTCTTTAGATTTCAGTTTCGAGCCTATAGCTTTTCAGTTTTCAGCTACTTTTCAGCTTTCAACTACCTTTTCAGCTAGGTTTGCCAAACATACCCGTTATATCATAGACCAGGTACATAATTTTACTTCATAAGATACAAAATTTATGTTCATAATGCACAAAATTATATAGCTAAAGACGCATAAACACTTAACATAATACACATACACAGGAATTGAAATTCATAATATACAAGAATTATATATATGAAGACAAATACACAGTTTAGGACTAGGTCCACTTTGTAAGGTGGACCTTGGTCCGTGGTATAACAACTCGCTTCTACCTGGTTAAGTTGGCTATTAAGACCAAAGGACTCTAGATTTCAATTTCTCTGTGTGTGTGTGTGTGTGTGTAGACTAGTGATCAAATGAGTCCATCTTGCTAAATGAGTCCGTGTGGACAGATCTGTATCAATGAATGCTTGAGATCAATGACTTAGATCTGGCCAACTGTGTCACGCGAACTGTGCAAGTGAAGTGCACAGTTACACAGTTCATCAGATCTAAGTCATTGATCTTAAGCATTCAATGAGGGCTAACAACAAATAACAAAGGTGGTGGAACTGGAAATATTCCAAAACAAAAAGGTCAAAATCAAGATTTCAAGCTCAAAGGCGTTCAATGCTATGAATGTGGAGGTTATGGACACATTGCAGTGGACTGTGGAAACAACAAAGATAAGAAATCGTACACACTTACCTAGAGTGATTCTGAAGATTTTGACAATGGTGAACAACCAGAACGGCACACAGGAAATTTTGTTGCATTCCATGGCAACATGTACCACCTTGATGATGTGGAAGAACATGCAAACTACGAGAGGTTCTTCAAAATTGCAAAAGACGTTGTGGAAGAGAGTGAGGTAATGAGGAACTCAAATCAGATGCAACCTACCACAACAGGAACACATGAGGTAGCTGAAGAGATACAGACTGTTGACGATGATGTTGACCCTACACATGAGGCAGATGAAGAGATACAGACTGACGATGAGGATGTTGACCTCGTAGAAGCTTATGAAGATCTGTACAAGAACTGGTGTAAGGTAAGTAAGTTAAACCTTATGTTAATTAAGAATGGTGAGTCTCTAGAGTTGGAAAATTCAGCCCTTAAAACCTCAGTATAAGAACTTAAGATTGATTTAGATACGAAGGTTTCAAATGAACAATACCTGCAAAAGGAAAATTCAGCCCTAAAAACATCAGTAAAAAAACTTAAGACTGATTTAGATACGAATGTTTCAAATGAACTATACCATCAAAAGAAATTGGAAAGTTTCAAAAAATGCGTGAGAATGTTGAACACAGGCACCAATAGTCTAAATGAAATCCTTCAGTCAAGAGGGAATAACCATAACAAAGCAGGTATAGGATTCACAAGCGGGCAGGAAAATCAGAAAAACTCATGGGTGCCAGAAAAGAGATCAAGGAGAAACACTGAAGGCAAAAGGTATGTGAACTATTTTTTTAACAAAACATGTTTTAGGTGTAATATGAAAGGACATGGATGGAGGTGTTGCAGACAAAACAAACCACGTCTTATGGGACTCTCTTATTGATATACCTCTCATATCCTCCCTTTGTGAAATTCTCAAATTTCAGTATGTATCCACGTCTTATCAATTGCATGCTCTTAGTTGCATGCAAGTTTATATTTGTCCGTGAGGGGTTTGTTCATGCTCCTTGTTTTGGCTTGGATAGCAGTAAAATCAAATTTAATTATTAAATTCTGTAAGTATTTAATTTACAAATGAATATGTAGGTAAAATACTTAAATCTGTAGCTAAATTTGTAAGTATTTTATTGTTTTCTTTTGGTGGAGATTTTTTTTTACTCTCTCCATTATTTAAAATTTTCTTATTGTTTTTCTTATTGTAAGGGTCATAGGTCATTGAACAGCACATAATAATGCAATTAGGTCATTGAACTCTAAAAACTACAATTCAATCCCTAAACTAACCAATTTCATGCAATTCGTTCAATTTGCATTTTCTAACAGGTCACCCTAAACTTAAAATAGTTTTTAAAAAAATTAAAATTAATTTCTTTTAAAAAAAATACAGAACTTCGTTTCTGCCGGAGATGAATTGAAGGTCCCTTTGTCTCCATGGCCGGAGATGAAGATACGTTCATCGTCTCCAACGGAGACGAAGTTTTTTTTTTTAATTTTAAATAATTATTTTAATTATTTTTAAAAAAATATTTTAAATTTGGGGTAACCTATTAGAAAATATTTTAAATTTGGGGTAACCTATTAGAAAATTGCAAATTGGATGAATTGCATGAAATGAGTTAGTTTCCCTAGGTATTTAATTGTATTTATTTTAAGTTCAGTGACCTAATTGTATTATCGTGTGCAGTTCGCAGTCCTATTTGATCCTTATTCGTAAAAATAAATAAATAAATAAATAAATAAATAAGATAATTACAGTGGAATTGTTAGAAAATGGGTTTGGCCCTTAAAAATTAAAAAATTAAAAAGTCTACCTGGTTAAAATTGACTTGTAATACATAGTTTGAGGATTCGGAAAAGCATCTTGGCTAGCTTCAGTACATATATCCATGCCTCCATGTGCCAAGCACCTTTTTTGTAAAGGAAAACTAATAGTAATAAAATAGTAACCAAAGTACAGAGATCCAGTTGCATTATATTGCATGAAATGACGTTGTTGGGAACATCTACAATTAACAAGGAAAAAATATATATATTATGGGAAGTATATGGAGATGCCATATATGGTTGGTAGTTTGGGGGAATATACAAGAACCTTGTGGCACATACCTCTTCTTAGCTAGCTCTCTTTAGCTTTTATTCTTTTCCCAACTTTTATATATATAATTTTTTTTCAACGTCAATTCAATTGAATAAAGTTATAAAAAAATCCAATACAAATATAACGTGTCGATTCTACATGTCATAAAACGAGGTCAAATAATTAAACTTGAGACCTTTACGTAAAAATCTTTAAGTAATATATTATTTGTCTAGTACAAAAGTTTGTTAAGCTCAATTTTAGTCGAAAACCAAGTAAATAAATTTAGGTAATTATTATTTTTCAATGATGAGGGTAACCCACATTCATTACCATATGGTATGTATTTGATAAATCATGTCAATGACCACAATGAAATAAACCAGCCTAGGTTGTCAGGCCAATAGCTGGCCGACTCAAACCAAGAAAACCAATAGGCAGCTCCCACGTGAAGTTGAACTTGAAACCTTATTATGATTACCAAGCTAACAATCTGATCAACTTGTATGAGTTGCTCCTAAATTTAGGTTATTATGAAATTAGAGCAACCCCAAGAGTCGGCCGGTATTTTTGGTCAATTTTTGTAGGCCAACTAGAAGGCAGAAAATAGTAGGAAAAAAGAAAAAGAAAAAATAAAAGGAATTTGTTGTCAAACAAAAAAAAAACAATTTATTTGCGCGCCGCAGTGCACGTGCCTACCTAGATGTGGCAGTTCCCTAGTACATGTGCAAGCTGCGCGACAGTTTTCTCCCATTTCCCTTTCAATGGGTCCCACAAAAAACTCAAACCCAAGTTTTATGTTCTCAAAAAACTTCCCCAAGAACCACTCTTGTGGATGCTCTTATACTCAAGCTTAATGTGATGACTAATCATTTAATAGTAAGGAAACTCATCTCCTTTTATTTTTTGGATACATCAGAAGAAAAAAAAAAAGAGTTGAAGATAAATGTGGTCACGTCACACCTCCACAATCTATCTATCATCAAAAGAGTACATTTGTTACTAGTTAATCTGTACATTCGTTACTAGTTAATCTGTACATTCGTTACCACAATCCATAAATATGGTCACGTCACACCTGCAACAGTCTCCAAAATGTAAACTTCTTAGGTCCGCGTTTTTCCATTCATTACTAGTTAATCTGTACAACTATTCGCCTTTAATATATATATGTCAACCACTACATATTCAATATCTTTTAATTAGTGAATAATAATAACAATAATAATAATAATATATTTCTTGACTAGAAACACTAGCATGTTTTTATTTTTTTTGAAATTAAAGGGGCATACCTTGGAAGTAGGAAGTGAGGGTCCTATGAGGTGTGGGGGTGTGTTTTGAGTGTATATGAGATTGGTCCAACGTCAATGTCAAATGTATCCCCACATATCTGAGTCATGTCCACCATCAATCACACCTCTAAGCTAAGATGCCTATTCCATCTATCCATGATTGCATTGTGAGTCGCTTTCGCCCTCTGTTGCCTCAACGAAATTGCATCATCAACCACCCCCCTCATTCTCAATCAACTCATGCAACTATGCAATCATCTCCCCTCACCTCCCATGTTACAAATATTTTATTATTATATCATCCAACAATTGCAAACCTAGCTAATTGCGTAGCTAGTACTATGATTTGGACCAGCAAATCGAGGTTAATGATGTGATAAACCTGGGCTTTTTAAACTAATTAATCTTTGTCCCCTAGTGGAATATCCCTTCAAAACCCCCTTTTTAGAGGTATAATTATGACGGAATAATTGTGCGCTAAAAGCAAGGCAAATCTAGGATCTAGAGTCTTAATTAACTATAATATTTCAAGTGGAATTGCAATCGTACATATATTTTATCTCAATTAAAATATTAAGCTCATAGTTGGACTGTATATTTTTATTTGTATACTATATGGCAAATTATACCATGGACCAGAGTTTGCCTTGTATTGCGAACCTTAGTCCAAAATAACATTTCAAATTATATTATGTACCTGCATTTAATCGTTTATGTGTCTGTAAATAAATTGAAAGTAAATAAAATTGTCTGTAAATAAATTGAAGGCGCGTAAAATGGTAACTATAAACACATAAAATGTATGTTAACAGCTGGTATAGAATATATCAATTGCATACATATACTTTTGGACTATAGTCCACAATACAAGATAGACCTTGGTCCATAGTATAACAATTGACATTATACGGAAAAAATTTTTGTGCGTGGACCATGGTCCACACAGCTGTGAATACAATGTACATTTCTAATATACTAAAAGTACATTTGTATAACGAATGTACATTATTTGATAGTATACAAAATAATATATTTTCAGTACTCAAATGATGTATTTTCCATTAATACAAGGTACATTTTTAATATATTAAAAGTACATTATATGTACGTAATGTACATTATTTGATAGTATACAAGATAGTGTGCTTCAGTATTTAAATAATGTATTTTCTATTACTTCAAGCTACTTTTTAAATATACTAAAAATACATTTTTGTGTATTAAATCTCATTAGTTGACAGTATGCAATAAGAGCATCCATAACAATGGTTATTTAGGGTTTTTGGAATAGTGATAGATGATGTTGAGGGAAGATAAGGAGACAGAATGAGTTGCGTTCAATTGCAAAAATGAGTTATTGGAACAGTGTTTGCGTCAGAGAGAAGAAGAAGAGTTGTGCGCACAACAAACGCCCACCGGGCGCGAGTGGCGCATTTATTTCATTTTTTTTTTACGTATTGCGTCAGTTTTGCAGGCACTTTTCGTTTTCTTTTATTTTTTTCCTTTTTCTATTTTTACCAATTTCTCCTCCCATATTCTCTATCCTAATCACACTTACAAAAACTTATCAAAACCACAAAAAAAAAAAAAAAAACCCCACTATTACGGATGCTCTAATATTTTTCAATACTCAAATAATATACTTTATGTACACAAATACTATACTTTTATTTGTGGTACATATCAAAAAAAAAAAACAAAAAAACTGTGGACCATGGTCCATAGAATAATGATTGATATTATATATGATGGGCTCCAAGCAGTACATGGATCACGGTCGTTTTATTCGGTAACGTGGATATTCGAACCAATGACCTTTTGGCATAGGTTGATTCTCATACCAAATTAAAAATGGTATATCTCAATTAAAAAGCTAAGATGATATATAGTTGGACTCCACATCTATGTTTTTTATAGTATATATATATGCTCAACAATCTTGTGGGGTTTACAACAAAACAATCCACACGTTTAGGCAAATCAATCCTTCACTTAATCATTCAAAATTTCACATCCAACGTAACGTCATAATAATCGCTCACATTTTATGCTTTTATATCATTCGTCAGTTCCATGTTTCTTGTTACGTTCGCATATACAATACGTATAGATCCGACTTGTGCTGGCAAACATGCACAATCAATGATCAATTGAATAAAGAAGTTGAAAAGGAAATTAAACGTACGTACATGCCAGCACAAAGTGGAGTGTAATAGCTAGTACAAAAAAAAAAAAAAAAAAAAAAAANAAAAAAAAAAAAAAAAAAAAAAACTAGGGTTTAGAGAAACCAAATGGTTTTTGCCTAATTTTTTTTAGAAAAACATAGCTTATATGGAGGAGAGAGAAATAGGATAGAGAATATTTGGGGGCCTCCTGCAAGTACTTGTTTTTATGGGTCCCACGAAGTAGAGAAAATAGAGATCGAAGACAGCACACTGCTGCGTTTTGCGCACTACACGCGCCGACTGGCGCATCCGTCCTCTGTTTTTTTTTTCTTCGCGTCAAACCTGCTTTTTATTTTTTCTCCACTTTTTCCGTATTCTCTCCCTCCTCTCTCCCTCTCTTAATTGGTACCTTAAAAATCACACAAAAAATTACTATTATTGAGGTTGCCCTAATATCGTAAATATGATTGATGATTTGACATGATGCCAAATGTTTTGATTGGTTTAATGAAAAAAAATTGTTGAAAAGAGGTTAATTTACAGCAAGAAAAGGTTGTAGAAAGGTGACTGACTATAGCTTTACTTTTTCTCTTTTTCATTTTTTTTATTATATTTTTATCTTCTTTATCTTTTCCTTTGTCCCTTTAATTTTTGGATGGATAGATACATAAAGTAATTCCAGGCCTAAATTATCACCGGCAAAGCCTACACGTGATGGCTTGGAGTTTTCCTCAGTAGAGGAAGTTGGAATGGGCAGTGATGCCTTGACCAATTGCCATCACTCACCTAATAAAACCCCTCTTTTTGATTTCCTAGCTTTTTTTCTTTTACAATTAATAAAGAAATAAATAATAATGTTCCACATAATTTTTGTGTATCCAAAAATGTTTTGTAAATGAAAATTACATGGTATGGCACTCGATTTAAAACTTAAAACCATAACTTTACCACAAAAGCTAGCTTAGCTTATGAGTCAAGGTTTGACCTTAACTTAAGTACCACTCCACGAAAGGGGCAAAAACAAAGAAGAAATTATTGAAAATAAAAATTTAATCTAAATATTTTAAATGAAGTGAATGGTATATATGGGCAAGGTGAATGAAAATTGGGATATATATTTTTGGGAACTTTAGGCATAAACTAGAGTATGAAATTTTTATTTGAGGCGAAATTCAACTTCGGTTATTAAAAGTTAACGTGGATGGTAGTGCTAAGGGTTAGCCTATGTTAGCATGTTGTGTTGTACACAACGCCTTAGGGGGAATGGGTATAGCATTGAGCTTGATAGTTGAGATACGGGCTATTTATTATGACCGGTTGATTTGTTGGTAGAAGGACTTCAAACATGTTCCATTTCTATAAAGTGATTAATATTTATAAAATGTTCTATAAAGTATATATTTGATTATGAAGAAAAAGTATTCAATAATAAACTTGGTATTAGGTATTCCCAAATTACCATTTATACCTTCCATTTCTCTAACGATACATTAATTATTATAGTTATTAGATTTCTGTGGCGTCAAAAGTGCCCTATACAATTTCATGGATATATTATATTAGGTTGCATTAGTGATATTACCACCGAAATAATGAAGTATATTATATTTAGTTATACTCATAAGTACTATTACCAATGTAAAAAATCTAAATTATTTTTATCTTCATTAGTTATGAGTTGATAGATTCCTGTGTGAATTAATCACATTTTTTCTTATCTCTATTTTTGAAACTAAAATATGATTGAAAGGTGAAATGAAAGATGTATCACAAAATAATTAAAAGAGAATACCTAATCCTTCTAGATGGGTACTTTAATGAAGACTTAGGTGATTGATGATCCCCACCATGCAAGTAGTGTATAGGTGGGTAGCCAAGTAGATTTATGATTAAAAAATGGAGTCCAGCTCTCCCTAAATTGGTCTTGGGATTTGTCAAGACAACTATGCCTTCCACTTGGCCAAACAATTGACTTAATTAAGCCACCAATTCATGAGATCAGAAAAATGGATATATGATATGAGTTGATGTTGATGGTGATGTTATTGCACCACCATAGCCCCCCTGACCTACAATTTATTCTCCATGTTTTCTCATCATCTCTATCTGTTGCATCATAACACCATTATATTCATCATACTACTCCTAGCTAGCTAGCTAGCTTGGATATGTATCTAAATCCAACTGAACTACCTTTCATGTCCAGCCACCACTTGGCTTAACTGGAAAGAAAAAATAGTATCATTGCATGCACACAATTTGCATGCAGCATTTCCTGTCCAACCTTGACAACAAATTTCCCATCTCCCTCTCTCTTCCTCTACATATATGCACATACTATTATTCTATGTCACAATCTCAAAAATTATGACCCAAGTGACATGAATCTATAATTCTATATAAGAGATCATCATAGGTTTAATTTAACTTGTTTAGATGTGTATACAAAGGCCCTCTTTAGTAAATGGCTGTTAGCTGATTGGGTTAGAGGGTATGATTAGTTGATAACATTAGCTGATTATAGAAAGGTGTGTGGTAAATTAGTTGTTAGTTGATAGCTGTTTGGTATAATTTCTTTTCTAAAAAAATTAATTGAAAAAGTTTCTTCGAGTAGCCTTTTGAATTTTAGCATTTTGGAGTTACACAAAGCTTATTAACCAAACACTTATATTGATTTTTTTTTAACCAGCTAATAGTAGTCAAATAAGCCAAAATTGACTGATAGGCTAATTTTATATATACCAAACAGCAGCACCACGGAGAGAAGGACCAGAACTACTTGGCTTAAATGGAGGGCTTCTACGGATCACTGCTTCACGCTTAACATTGACGGGAGTGTTAAGTCTGGGATCCAAAAGGCTGGAATAGGCGGTGTCATGAGGAACGCCAGGGGAGAGTGGGTTGGAGGCATCATGTGTAAAACATCTTATGCGGATCCAGCTATTGTGGAAGCAAGAGCTATTGTGGAATGTTTAGACTGGGCATGGAAAAGAGGCGTTCGTGACTTAGAGGTTCAGTCGGACGCCAAAACTATAATCCAGTGGATTCAAGAAGACTTGGATNAAGTACTATTACCAATGTAAAAAATCTAAATTATTTTTATCTTCATTAGTTATGAGTTGATAGATTCCTGTGTGAATTAATCACATTTTTTCTTATCTCTATTTTTGAAACTAAAATATGATTGAAAGGTGAAATGAAAGATGTATCACAAAATAATTAAAAGAGAATACCTAATCCTTCTAGATGGGTACTTTAATGAAGACTTAGGTGATTGATGATCCCCACCATGCAAGTAGTGTATAGGTGGGTAGCCAAGTAGATTTATGATTAAAAAATGGAGTCCAGCTCTCCCTAAATTGGTCTTGGGATTTGTCAAGACAACTATGCCTTCCACTTGGCCAAACAATTGACTTAATTAAGCCACCAATTCATGAGATCAGAAAAATGGATATATGATATGAGTTGATGTTGATGGTGATGTTATTGCACCACCATAGCCCCCCTGACCTACAATTTATTCTCCATGTTTTCTCATCATCTCTATCTGTTGCATCATAACACCATTATATTCATCATACTACTCCTAGCTAGCTAGCTAGCTTGGATATGTATCTAAATCCAACTGAACTACCTTTCATGTCCAGCCACCACTTGGCTTAACTGGAAAGAAAAAATAGTATCATTGCATGCACACAATTTGCATGCAGCATTTCCTGTCCAACCTTGACAACAAATTTCCCATCTCCCTCTCTCTTCCTCTACATATATGCACATACTATTATTCTATGTCACAATCTCAAAAATTATGACCCAAGTGACATGAATCTATAATTCTATATAAGAGATCATCATAGGTTTAATTTAACTTGTTTAGATGTGTATACAAAGGCCCTCTTTAGTAAATGGCTGTTAGCTGATTGGGTTAGAGGGTATGATTAGTTGATAACATTAGCTGATTATAGAAAGGTGTGTGGTAAATTAGTTGTTAGTTGATAGCTGTTTGGTATAATTTCTTTTCTAAAAAAATTAATTGAAAAAGTTTCTTCGAGTAGCCTTTTGAATTTTAGCATTTTGGAGTTACACAAAGCTTATTAACCAAACACTTATATTGATTTTTTTTTAACCAGCTAATAGTAGTCAAATAAGCCAAAATTGACTGATAGGCTAATTTTATATATACCAAACAGCAGCACCACGGAGAGAAGGACCAGAACTACTTGGCTTAAATGGAGGGCTTCTACGGATCACTGCTTCACGCTTAACATTGACGGGAGTGTTAAGTCTGGGATCCAAAAGGCTGGAATAGGCGGTGTCATGAGGAACGCCAGGGGAGAGTGGGTTGGAGGCATCATGTGTAAAACATCTTATGCGGATCCAGCTATTGTGGAAGCAAGAGCTATTGTGGAATGTTTAGACTGGGCATGGAAAAGAGGCGTTCGTGACTTAGAGGTTCAGTCGGACGCCAAAACTATAATCCAGTGGATTCAAGAAGACTTGTCGGACGCCAAAACTATAATCCAGTGGATTCAAGAAGACTTGGATGGTCGAGGACCTATCCGCCAATGCATTGACGAGATCAGATGGTGGCTCGGACCTATCCGCCAATGCATTGACGAGATCAGATGGTGGCTCACCAGAGATTGGAAGGTTTCTTTTCGAGTGATCTATCGGGAACAGAACAAAGTGGTCGACCGCCTCGCAGCGTTTGGAGCTATGCAGAACGATGAGAAGAAGATAGTAGATGTTTGCCCCCTTGTGAGCGAGGAAGCTTACCTCGAGGACTTAGCGCACGTCGTGACTTCGCGCAGAGTGGTGGAACCAACTTAAGGTGTCGGTTCCCCAGGGGTCCCCCCCTCATGTCTGATTTAAAAAAATATATACCAAACAGGGCCAAATTATAATATAATATAATATTCAGTCTGCACATGTGAAGGACTAGTGTGTTGAGAATATAATATATAAATAATTAAATATAAATGTGTACTCTGCATTAGTTTAATCTTTTGATTATATTGAAACATAATATATCCTTCAATATATTATTGGCATTCTATGTTTGTTGGGTATGAGGATATTAATCATATGAAGCATATTGCTAATCTTTGTGGTGTTGATGATATGAATTGCAACATGCATATTGGGAATGGTAAGATGAATCTTGTAGTAGGATTGTGGTGGGTTTTGGTGATTAGGTTGGGAAAAGTCCTCTCCATACTTTTGGAAAAGACACTCGTAAGGACTTGGAGGTAGGGTTTGAGTTGTGAAAGGATTATTGGATGGAGTCTCATTGTATCCTTGTTGTGGCATGTAGTCTCTATAGCCATCATATTGACTACTCCACTGCAAGCATCTAGCCACAACCAAGTACTCTTGAGTGTAGAGTCTTCAATACTTCGCAGATGAATGTTGTAGATTGGTGTTGTATACTTTAAATCTAGATTATTCAACTAGGAGCTTGGAACGTTGAATATAGCTTAAAAGCTTGGTTTTCTCTCTCTCTCAGAAAGATATATGTTCCAAAATGCTAACATTAATTGAGATCAAAAGTAATTCCTCAAGCTCTTAAGTTGTCCTTTTATACTCTAGCAACAGCTGCTTTAGTTAAATTTGATAGTCGTCAAATCATCCCGTTAACACTCTGATAGGTGAACAACTATGTCTAAAAGTTGTCATCCCTTAAAATTTGTTGTCATGCATTAAAGACTCGGGCGAGAAAGCTTTTTCTCCTTTTATAATTTCCTCCTTTTCTACTTTTATTTTTCAACATGAACACAAATTTAATTTTTTCTATTTATATTTTCTAAACGGTTAAAGAATTAAAAACTTTTCTACACAATGAACATGCTAATGTCTCATCTTCACTGTGCCGTGGCATATTTTACTCCAACACAACAATTGGAAAAGTTGACAATTTGTATTCCGTCAATGTGAACAAAGCTTTAATATTTTTCTTTTTCTTTTTGCATATTATATTACCATTTATTATTATTATTATTATATATATATATATATAAAGAAGTAACACTGAAATTTAGATACATAATCACCGACCTCTTTTTGCGTGTAACAAAAATTCCGACATCCCAAATCATTTATAACTTATAATAATGTTGGAAATAACATACTAATGGTTGTGGTTTCAATTTAAAAATTTTGGTCATTTAAGTGACTAATTTTTTTATTTCTCATTATTAAAGTCATAAAAGAGTTTTATGCACTTTTGGTACCACGAGTATTGTGACACTAATAATTTTGATCCACAACTTTCAAAACTTGCATAATTGGTCAACGAGTAAGAATTTCTTAGCGCAAATGGTCCTTTCGGTGAAATCTCCATCAATATTTTATCGGAAAATTATTTTCTGTTTATAGCAGGGATATAATGGCCTTTTCATTTTCAATCATTTTTAGTTTTTCGCACTTTTGATCCCATGAGTATTGTGACACTAGCAATTTTGATCCACAACTTTCAACATTTGCACAATTGGTCTACGATTATCAATTTCTTAGCGCAAATGGTCTTTTCGGTGAAATTTCCGTCAATTTTTCAGCAAAAAAAATTATTTCCCCTTTATAGCATGGGTATAATAATCTTTTCATTTTCATCAATTTTTCACTAGAATAAGCCATTCTATGGTGTGCACATATCATTAGAGAGTATCGTCGTCTTGAGACAAGAACAAGTCTACGATATAGCTCACGGGTTTGTGAACTCCAACATTCATTTCTTGTGGTTCATGAGGCCACCTAGCAAAGGCTCAGCCTTCAAGCCGGTGAACTTGCCAAAATGGTGCAATGGTGTCCGCAAGAACATGTGCTAGCCCACCATTTTTGTGGCATGTTTCATGAGTCATTGCTTTATCCATGGAAGGGCTCACTAGCGAAACCCCGGTCGTCGCCTTCCTGAATCCTGCAATGGGGCGATCAAGTCATATATGGTGAAGTCACCAATGCAAAATACTTGGTAGATGTTTTCTGGACCGGAATCAAACTGTGCAGAGGTGAAGCCGAAGACAAGATAATCACAATAGAAGATATAGATAACTGCTTTCGGATATGAAAGATAAAATGCGGTGGTAAAAAGAAAAGATCTTTGTACCTCTACTATAAATGGGAAATAATTGTTTCGGTGAAAAATTGATGGAGATTTCATTAGAAGGACCATTTACGCTAAGAAATTTATACTCGTATACCAATTATGCAAGTTTTGAAAGTTGTATATCAATATTGTTAGTTTCGCAATAATCGTGGAACCAAAATTAAAGTGTGAAACTAAAAATTGACGAAAAGGAAAATACCATTATACCCCTGCTATAAAGAAGGAAATCTGGTGACAAATTGATGGAGATTTCAACGGAAGGATCATTTACGCTAAGAAATTGATACTCGTGGACCAATTATGTAAATTTTAAAAGTTGCGAATCAAAATTATTAGTACCATAATACTCGTGGGACCAAAAGTGTAAAAAACTCAATTACACAATAGGCATTCAACTTTGCAAGATTAAGGAAGTTTTGATCCTCGAATTGACGGAAATATAAAACATTGTTGTTAAGGTTCAAATGCATTTAATGAACATTTTAATGTTTTGGGTGAAATGATTAAAATTAAATAACCCTTAATTTTTGTTCATCAGATGACAAAAAATGTGGCAATCTTACAAATTTGATGTTATATTTTGTAATTTTTTACAGTGACGGACCAAAATATGATTTGCAAATACTTAAGGAATCAAAAATTCTTTAAAAAAAAAAAAAAAAAAAAACCTTAGATAAATTTCTCCTTGATGAATTTTTTTCAAAATAATTTTAAACTCCATTTTTTTTTTCTATATTCATTCACTGCCAAAAAAAAAAGTTACCATATGGAAAATTTAAAATAGAAATCAAAGGAACATATATAACAATATTGCTGTGAAAAATAAAGTTCAAATCCAACACTATTTATATTTTACCATTTTATTGAAAAAATAAAGAATATTTCATTCTCCAAACATGTAGTTAGTTCTTCACATGCTTTCTATATGGCTCGAAAGAAGACATGAATTTGTGCTCTATGAATATCTCCTTACAATTTGCTTAGCTTTTGGGTGTGTTCTGTCATTTTAGTATACTTCGAGAGCTGCCATTAGACTGGTGAATTTTTGCAACATTGGGATGCTCTTGGCTTAGCTCGCTTGGTGGTGCGGGTGGTTCTGTGCTTATTTTGCTGGCTATTTGGTGGTTCTTTGCTTAGACTAGGTTTAGTTTATAAGTCTAAGAGTTTATGCTTATTTTGTCCAAGTGTTAGACAAATTTTTGCCTTTTGTATAGACATTTGTTGATTTGGAGTGAGTTTATGTTGGGCTTGAAGCCTACTCTTCTCAACTTTTTACATATTCGCTTTTGGATTAACAATTTGATGGTTTTTGAAAAAAAAAATTGTGCTATATGAGACTCTGATGAGATATTTCTTGGGGTACTTTGAGCTTAGGAATTAGGATGTGAGAGAGAGACATCAAACCTTGACAAAGCATGGGAATTGCAGAGGTCCACTTCCTTAATGGATGAAAGGGATGGGGCATTACAAACTTTTGTAATCTCTTGACCAATGACTTCTCTCCCATTCTTCTCCTCTTCCCCACTTCACATATTTCCTAGCTATATATATATATATATATATATATATATATATAAGTTATCCCCATAATAATAATAATTATTCTTGGATGCATATAGATAATGATTTTGAAAAATATTAACAAAAACTTGACACAAAATTTTTATTAACTTTTTTTTATATTCGACAAAGTTATATGTTTTCCTTAACATTTTGTCAATAAAATCGGTACAATATTATAAATAAAATTTTTCAATAATGTCAATAGTAGTGGATACATGCAACTATATATTATATATCTACTTAATTGTATCAATATTGACATTGGTGCGGATAGTACCCAATATAACAACAAATAATATCTAAATCTAAATTTAAATAGACAAAATGATTGTTGTTCTTAACTGTAATTTAAATTGTGTTGTTAATATAGTTTCATTAAATCTTTGTGCTATTTGTATTGTTCATTTACATTTTATTTTCAGCTTACCTTTCACATTTTTCCTTTTGATCTTTATATTTACATTAGTTGGAATTAAAAGTCTGTTAGTGGTATAAGTGTTATTAAATGTTTTTTT
The DNA here is from genome assembly GCF_003576645.1 of Ipomoea triloba. Classification (NCBI taxonomy): domain Eukaryota; kingdom Viridiplantae; phylum Streptophyta; class Magnoliopsida; order Solanales; family Convolvulaceae; genus Ipomoea; species Ipomoea triloba. The sequence goes on along the minus strand of NC_044923.1, from coordinate 16,896,325 downwards.
TTATTGTTACTCTTTGTATGGTACATTTCTAATTTCTTACCAAGTGTATGTTCAATAATATTTCTAATCATCAAAAATTTAAATTTCATCTTCTAATATTTATAAGATTTATGTGTTTCGTTATTTATTTCTAATCATTTAATTTTACTAATTTTTGTTCATTAAAAATTTTTTAATCGCACATTGTACATATGTACAACTAGCTAGTATATATACAGTTGTATATGGTATTATCAACACTATAGAAAATAACGTTAGAGTTGTAACAATATAATACCCTTACATATACATATACATATACATATACATATACATATATATATATATATATAAAGTTGTGCATATTATTATAGAAAATATTTGTTTATTTTTCTTATTTTTGGGTATTTGAACAGAATCCCAGGCCATAAACAATATAGTCCCACTGAGCTATAGCCATCACCACTTTCCTTCAATAATATAATAAAATAAAATAAAATACTATGAACCAAAACAAACAACACTCCATTTTATTATGTCATCTTCCTCAGTCTCTGTTCCCCAAACTCTCAATATCTCCAATATTTCATTCTGGTTGTACATTCATGCACAAACAATACAAATCTACTTCAATTGGATTTTTATTTTTATTTTTATTTTTATTTTTGTCCGATATGTTGACAAATACACTAGATCATAGTATAACTTAATTATAATTATTATTTGAATTGATATTAAGTTCTTGTCAAATGTAATTATTTAAGTCCTAATTACAGCCAATATAATACAATGTCTCTAAACATAAATAACGATTACAGAATATAGTATTTGCAAATGGCGTGCTAAATTTGTACTTAAGGTGAGTCAGATGCATAATATATGTAGCTCTTTCCGACCCACTCAACCCATTGCGATCCCTATAATTATACATAACTATTTCCAAAAAAATTTGCTAATACATACATGACAGTATGAAAGCTACCTACCATAATTTCACTGCTGAACTAAGCACAGAATTCTGTTAATTAATTAACGGTCAAAGAAAAACTGTTAATGGCATACCTCCATGTTGTCAGATTGGTACAAAAAAGAAACAAAGGCGTTATGTACGAAAACATGTTTATTTGCATGTATATTAGTATATTACACAAGCTAAGTATAATCGTATATAGTTATTATATATGGAGTTATGCTCTGATTTTTTTAACAGAAATAATTATTGTTGGACGACAGCTTAGAGGGCTGAGTTCAATATCCTACCATCGAAACGTGACGTTGATTGTTATGCAAATATGAGGAATAGAAATTGTGTCTTCACTACTAGCTATATCTTTTATTAGTGACATAAGTCAAGGCTGACCTTGACCAAGTGGGCAAATTATACTATGTACGAGGGTCCACAATCCACCTGGCATTATGGGCCCTAGTCCAAAATTGCATTCCGATGATGTGCATGTAGTTCACATATTATATAAAGGAGATTTCAGGACATATGCCCGTCCTCAGGCATGCTCTCCATGTGTCTCAAGTTCATTTCACTGCTACAAAAATGAACATATAAATACCACTTTCCACTACACTTTTGTTAAAAAGTGTAGTGTAATGATGAAAAAAAAAAGTGAGGAGACAAAACCGTAAATTAATTAATAAGAAAATGCTACACTTTTCTCTAACATGTGTTGCGGTTCCTTAAAAAAACGATGACATGTTTATTGATATTAGACATACCGCTAAGCATTTGGCATAATTAATCTGGTCAGATATGACCGGGGATCATGAGCAAATGTGCATCCTACCCGTCGGGAAGTGGTCTGATCTATCGATGTATATTCTCTATCACACGTTATGCCAAATATAATTTTTACCACCCATGATTAACTTTATCACCATATATACATGGTCAATCATGCTTAATTGCACAATCTAAGCTATTACACACATGCCTTTATCTGCAATTAAACAAAGAAACACATACAATAACATTTGAGCAACACTAACAATAAAAATCTAACTAATCATAACATATATACGACATAATTTTACTGCCGTGATTAACTCTATGATGCATGCTAATTTTCCTTTAAGATTTGAAAGAGGTTGTCGGTTTATTAATTAGGTAAAAGGTTGGTATGTTGGAATTAGCAAAGGATGAAAGTCACAATTGGGTCACATGTAAGTGTAAGGTTTCTAAAAATACAACGTAGTTGTCAGTGTGGAAGTAACGGTAGCAGTACTGCCATGCATGCATTCATGGAGTTGGCAATAATCAAAGTTCATCACACCCCTCTTCAAAGTACAGTACTTTGGCAAGTAATATTCGACTACTCCTTAGGCACGTACGCACGCACGCTCTTGTATTCTTGTTTTGAGAGCGATGTGTAAACAGTGCGTACGTTATGTATAGACACTACAAATTAAAACTGTTGAGAAGACAATACAATCTTCCTCATCTATCTCCATCTCCCTATCTCTTAGCTTGTGAAGTTGAATCTGCTTCTTTTATCACTAACAACCAAACTGAATTTTCACTTTCCTTTTCCTATTCTTCTAGCAAGGACGACTAGCTAGGATCCATGAATTGTCACTGATTTAATTTAGGGTTCCATGCCCCTTATTTCAAAATATATTTATTCGTTATTGTAATTGTATTGTTGGGCGGAGGCAGGTGAAGGATTATGTCCAGCACCAGGTGGTTAGGGATTGTTTGGGTGGTGGCCTGATTGAAGGGTCAAGTCCAACACCCTCCCCTTGAAAAGGGTTGATGGTGCTGGGAAACAGTGAATTGTTGGGCGGAGGTCGATGAAGGGCCAAGTGCAACATCACCACCAAGCGGCTAGGAGATTGTTGGACGGAAGTCCGAAGAGCTAAGAGTCTAACACCCTTCTCTTGAAAAGCCTGGCAGGTGTTGGGAGAAACAGGGAATTGTTTGGCGAAGGTCACTGAAGGGCCAAGTGCAGGGGATTGTTGGGCTGAAGCTTGAAGGGTAAAGTCGAGCACCCTGTGTCTGAAAATGGCGGGTATAAGAAAATAAAGTTGCGCCTACTAACTATAACTTTTGGCATAATGATAACGCTTGATCTTAACAAGTGATATTATAGATCTTTTGGCATAATAGTAAACACTTAATCCTAACACAATTGATTAGAAATTTATCAATGTAATGATTCATATTGAGACATGAACATTGAAGTATAACTATATGACAAGTTGGTAGATAGGGAAAATTTTCTCCGACATCTTAAAGGTAGCTAGGACTATTGATTTATGAGGGTGCATGGTTTGTTTTTATTTTTTTTTTTCCTGCAACTAATCATTTTTTGACACATGCAAGAATCTTCTCACTTTCTTGTCAACGAAAATTTTCCTAATCACCGTGGCATTAAAAAAATGTGGGACGTGGATAATAAAGAGTATTCTACTTTGTTAATTATTAACATATTAGAAAGTAAAAATACTTAGCTTCATAATGAAAAGTCTCTTTACTCCCAAACGAAGGGCCCTCCATGCCTCGATCTGACAAAGCATTTGGAAAGATGTAAATCATGTGTAACACAACTGAACACAGAAGCTAGACCTTTGTTTACTGCACACAAGAAGCCCCCCTCACAATAAAAAGTCCCTTCTCCGAATACCATATGACACCATTGCACTAAAAGAATATTAATCTAATCAATGTGCATGTTATATATATATATATATATATATATATATATATATATATATATATGGTTATCCTCACATGAAAACCATCCTACGTAAAAATATGGACAAATTGTAGCCATTAAACAAACAAATCAACGACTACAATTAAACTTAAAAGGCATATATCAAAGAAATCTTCATAATTAGCATGTCAAATCCTCCAAAATCTTACTTAAAGGGCAAATTCGTCCGACCAAAAACCACTCTCCCTGTAAATAGGGATAAACTCTGAATTTTTAGTTCATTCTACGTCTACCTATCATAATTCACAATAGTAGTCCAAAATGCACACTACTAATCAACTATATATGCAAATGTACATTTTAACGCCAAAGCCTAATATACCTATATTGAAATTTGAATTAAAAATAATTTCAATCATGCACATTTTGGGATAGGTGGAGTAATAAATAAATAAATCTACTTGACACCACTAAGAGGGAGAAAGCTAGAGAAAACTAAGCATGTGATAAAAATTCAAAAAAACGTCTTACAATTAATGATCTCATAAGACATTTTCTGCCAAAATAAGTCATTATTTCTTTGATTAAAAAACGAATATTTTTCATTGACTTCATTTTCCAGCGACAACCAAACACTTAAAAAAAAAAACCGCTAGTGATTTACCAAAATTAAACCATCCGTGCATGTGTCTACTGCAAATTAAACTGGTTTGCTGAATGGTTGAAGAATTGTCCTGCTCCATGGATAGATGATTCACTTATTGGACCATGGGGGCCATGTACATACACTTTGCTTTAGAGCAAAAAAGACGTAGGATTGCGTACTACGTACAACATGCATTATCGTACCAAATTGTTGTATTCTTCGTTGCAGTCAAAGGAACGTAACAGTGTGTCTACGTACGTTGCCATTGGTGACATTATGGGTGACACAACGTGATTTAATGTGACATTTTTTTCATTATATTGTGTACGTAAGTACATACATTCTTAGCTGGAAATTAAATTAAAACTTTGGGTACTCAAAATTATACCTGGCCTATTTAAATAATCACACTTTGTTGATGAGCTGTTCTCTTATTTTATTATTATTATTATTATTATTATTATTATTATTATTATTATTATTATTATTATTATTATTATTTTGTCTTTGTAAATGCACGGCTTTCATCATGTTAGCTTGTTGCTTTCTTTTGTTCCAAAACCGATTAAGGGCCAAGAATCTTATTTATTCTATCTAGTCGGAACTATATAATCCGATCCAGAAAGAAATTTATCTTTTACTTGGTACGCTTTAAACTTGGTTATTTGTTTATATTGATAGTTTGCAAAAACAAAACAAAACAAAATTTAAAAAAAAAAAAAAAAAAACCACAAAACCCTCATATATATTTTTAGACATACTAGTATTTTCACATGTGTGATGCACGGAATGAATTTGTTATAACTGCAATGAGGAAAGAAGAAAAATTTATGATTGCACACATTTTATACAAAAGAAAATAGGCGTGCAGGCTATTAGAAAAATAAATTTTCTTACCATTAAATTTTGGATGAACTGGATTAAATGCTGAAAAACCAACTAGTTGTTTGCAATACCAACTCATTTTCTAAAAAAAAAAACATAAAAGGATCAATATTTAGACGATTCTCGTAGAATACTTTAAATACACAACTATAAATGCATACCCTGTTTATAATATTAAATCTTATATATTAATTGCATATATATTATTTAGTTTGCTAACCACTGTAATTGTAGTACAAATAATAATTATATTACCATATTTTACAATAATACGCACACCTTAATAGTATATGAGTGTTTTAGGCGAAAATTAAAATGAAGGATTTTATTTTCATTAATAGTATAAATTACGTTGCAGGAAAGTATACGTACTATTTTATTACGATTACTAATTTCAATCTAGAATTGTATTACGAATAAGAAAGTAGGAAAGAATATATTGAATTGGGAAGTGTATTACCATATTTTATAATATTACACAAACCTTAATCAGTCGTTATACGGTGGACCATGGTCACAAAACGATGTCGTTTCATTAAGTAGGAGAAACGGCTGCCGTAAGTCATAACAGAGCTCCGTAAAGGATACTATAGTTCATCTCAAAAGATACTACCTCACATTTGTTTTTATATTATTAAATGGAACTGTAGTTATATCGAAATGAAACTGTAGTTGTGTTGAAAGGAAACTGCAGTGTATATAAAATGAAACTGAATAACAGTTTCATATTTTGAGTGTATATTGTCCAATGAAACTGTAGTTATATCGAAATGATATTGTAGTTGTGTTGAAAGGAAACTGCAGTGTATTATAAAAGAAACTATAGTTGTGTTGAAAGGAAACTGAATAACAGTTTCACATATTTGAGTGTATATAATGTCGAATGAAACAACAGTTATTTTAAAAAAGGAACTACATTTGTGTTGAAAAGTAACTGCAGTTGTGTTGAAAGGTAACTGCGGTGTATATAAATTGAAAGTTAACGGCGCGGAGCGGAGGCCATTTCAGCCGTTTGTTTTCATTAATCTAAACGACGTCGTTTTGATGCATGGTCCACAGTAAAATTTGCGAACCTTAATAGTATAGCAGTTTGTTTCAGGCGGTAAAGTTAAAATTGAGGATTTTGTTTTTATTAATAGTATAGATTACATTGCAGGAAAGTATATGTACTGTTTTATTACAGTTACTAATTTTAAACTAGAATTGTATTACGAATAAGAAAGTAGGAAAAAATATATTGTATTAGAATTTAGAAATTGTATTACCATATTTTAATGTACAATTATACTACGAATATGAATTGTATTACCATATTTTATAATATTACGCAAACCTTAATAGTATAAAAGTGTGTTTCAGGCAGTAAAGTTAAAACGAAGGATTTTGTTATTATTAATAGTATAGATTACGTTGCTGGTAAGTATATGTACTGCTTTATTACGTTTTGTAATTTTAATCTAGAATTGTATTAGGAATTGTATTACCATATTTTAATATACAATTGTAGTACAAATAGGAATTGTATTACCGTATTTTACAATATTATGCAAGCATTAGAAGTGTTTTTTGGGCGGTAAATTTAAAATGAAGGATTTTGTTTTTATTAATGATGATTACAACAATGTCATTATAACCTTTCAAACTAATTTATGCAGTTAGGCTCCATATAATATCCTATGGCTCTAAGTTGAGCCGTATTGATTAACGTATGTAAAAAAAAAAAAAAATTAAATGGCAAAAATCTCCTTCAAAGTCTCAAATTCGACTAACCATGGGAGCTGTTTATTGACTTTCTTGGTTTGAACCGTTGAGCTATAGGCAACCTAAGTTGGGTTTTCTCCTGATGATTCTTTATCAGCTAGAGTCACAGAATAAACCTCACCCAGAGCCCACGTTCAGGTACTGGTAGTGATTGCGAGCTTTTCCATAAATCAAAGAATCTCATTCAAAGTTTTGTTTTTAATTATTTTGCCAATGACAACTATCTAGAACCAACAACAACAACAACAATAACAACAACAACAATAATAATAATGCTTTTTTTTCTTTTCAAAAAAAAATGTTGGTTTCAGCTCGGAAACCAAGTTCAGCATCTTGTCATCAAATCGTAACGCTAAAATAAAGTTGCTAAGGAGGTAATTGACATTTCACACAATTATTTCTCCTAGAAAAGAGAATAATAATAATAAAGGAAAGTGTACCAAACCCCAATTTGGAAAATGATTCTTTTGTGTTTTGCTTGGAAATAAAATTTGAATAAATTTTATTGGAGAATAGTTTTTACCCTTTTCTTCCTGGAACAGCCACGTTCAAATGTTCATGTTGGAATAGAACTGTAGGTGGGGAATGATTAGGAATTTCAATTTGAAAATAGCCCCTTTTTTTAAAATTTTTTTTTTTACCTCTGTGAAACATGATGGCCCACTTTGTGTAAGTGCACAGACAATAATTTTATTGGGGGGAATATGAGTAGAAATTACTATGCAGAAAAATCATACAGAATGGCAGTTCGTTTTCCACAGTGGTTACTCAAGTAATAAATGAAAATCAGAAATTTTTCCTGGGACTGAAATGAGTGCTGCAGTGTCAGAATAGTAGATGATGATGAATAAACAAAATAAAAATAAAAAAATTATACATATACATATATATACACACATTAATATAGTATATGGTCTTCTGAGTAATTATTCACACTAGACTCAATTAGCAATATCAAATATTTTGAATTTTTTTCATATATATATATATATATATATATATATATGATGATAATCAAATTTCAATCACTAAACTAATTTATCTCCAAAGAAGTATATACAATAGGGTTGGATGAGTGGAATGAAAGGATCCACTCACTCATGATGATGGTGGGGATAGAATTTATGCTCTAAGGTTTGGTCTATCAATCTACTATACATAGTAAACTGAATGTTAGGTTAAGAAATGTTTAGAATTGTAATATCATAAAAATAGAGTGATATTACATTTATTTTTACCACACAGAAGAGAGAAACTTGTAGAAACAAATTAGCTATCAACTCTCAGGAAACATTTTTTACAAGAGATACATACCCTATCTTTATCTTTATTTTTATTTTTATTCTAGGCTAACACAATGTTTTAAATTGTAATGCCATAAAAATAGAGTAATAATAATAAACATTTTTTTTTCTTTATTGGGTCCAAGGAAATAGAGAAACCCACATAAACAAACTAACTATCAACCATCTGAACATAAATGTGACGGGACAAACTATACCTGCTCTATCTTTATTCTATTTTTTACTCTCCGCTAACACAATGTAAGTTGTTGGCCCAAAACAAAGTAACGCTACAATTAAATTTTTTTTCCTATATTTATTTTCTTAAAATAATCATCAAATGGAGACATATGGTTAAGGGCAATTCCATTAGTGGATTTTAGTGGGGGTTTGTCGGACAAAAAATTATGTGTTGGATTTTTAACTAATGGGAGAACGAGTTTTTCTTCCTATAAATTCAATTTTTTGCGGGACCTACAGTTGGAGAAAACAAATACAGCATGAAGCTTTGTTCTACGCGTTTGGTGCACAGAATGCGCCCAGTTCACTGTTTTTTTTTTTACTCCTTCCACTTCTCTCTTCTCCTATGTCTCCTATGTGGATCTAAAAAACCAACAAAAACTACATACTATTGAGGTTGCTCTATGAGTGCACCAAACATTTTTTTTATGAAAATATTAAGGTAGACGCGTGCAAGTACAAGGGTGGATATCACAAAATTGGACAAGAAAAACAATCATTATTTTGTGGATCGTAAATAAAAAGTATATATATTTTTTTGAAACCAAATAAAAAGTATATTATTTGTATACATAAAGTACATTATTTGAGTACTGAAAATACATTATTTTGTATAGTATCAAATAATGTGCATTTAGTACAAAAATAATGTACTTTTAGCACATTAAAAATGTCTCTTATATTTAAAAAAAAAAACATATTATTTAAATACTAAAAATACATTATTTTGTATAATTAACATTCAGTATTTTTAATATATTAAAAATGTATCTTTTTTATGATCTACATAATGCACTATATAGACCATAGTCAACAATGGTCTACCTAATAATTTACCCAAGAAATTAAAAAAGAGTGGGCCTACAAGACTTGATTTTGGTAAAATCTTGAAAGAGAGATGTGTATAAATAAATATAATGTGAAAATTAATGAGGGGTGGTGGCCTTATATAAACCGAGTAAAGGGTGTTGGGTTTTTGCTTCTTTTAAAGACAGAACAACACCATCAAATAAAAAAAAAATTATAATTATATAGAACCCAAAAATTTGGTCTCTGGAAAGGAAAAAAAAAATGGAAGAACAGCTCAGCTCCTTAGCTGTTACTCATCTTCTTCAACACACCCTAAGAAGCCTTTGCATCCATGAAAACTCTCAGTGGGTTTACGCCGTTTTCTGGAGGATTTTGCCCAGAAATTATCCCCCTCCCAAGTATATTTATATATATCTTCTTTAATTTCTGCAACTTTATTTTTTTTTTTTTTGTGACTGCAAATTAAATAAAAATCTTTATTTTCTTTTCTCTGATCTTCTCTTTCTCTCTCTGGTTCTTTAATGGTGTTTGGTAGGTGGGACAGCCAAGGAAGTGCGTATGACAGGTCAAGAGGCAACAGAAGAAACTGGTACAAACATCATCGTCATCATCATCATCATTATAATGTATGATGGATTTGAGGATTAATTTTATATTAGTGTTTCTGATCTTTGTTTTTTCTTGTTGTTTTTTAATGATGTTTTAGGATACTGGTTTGGGAAGATGGGTTTTGCAACTTTGCGGCGTCGACGTCGGCGGGGGAGATGAATGCCGAGGAATGTCCGGCGGGTTCGTCGTCGGCGTACGATTACCAGCAGTACCAAGGGCTGCAGCCGGAGCTCTTCTTCAAGATGTCCCACGAAATCTACAACTATGGTGAAGGGTAAGAAGATCAAGAAAACAAAAATAATGTAAAATTTGTAGTGTAGTCTGTTGGGCGGAGGTTGGTGAAGGGCTAAGAAAGTACAACATAGGGTGGCTTGTTGGACGGAGGTTAAAGGGTCAGTCTAATACCTTATTTTTTGAAAGTAAGGTGGTATAAGAAAATAAAATTAAGCATTTACTACTAGCTATAATTTTTTGCATACTGGTAAGTCTTTGATCCTAACAAGTAGTATTAAGGCTGGGGTGGCAAGCCGGGAAATTGTTGGACAAAGGTCCTTGAAGGGTCAAGTTCAGCACCAGATAAATAGGGGTAGATAGGGGATTATTGGGTGTAGTGGAAGCTTGAAACGTCAAGTTCCACACCCTTCCTCTCGGAAATGTAGTGGTATAAGGAAATAAAGTTTGTCTGATATTTAGCTACTAGTTATACCTTTTGACATAGTGATAAGTGTTTGATTCTAATAAGTGATATTAAGGTTGGGGTGCAAGGAGAATTGTTGGGCGGGAGTGGGTAAAAAGTCAAGTTAGTATGGCACCATACCTCTCAAAAAGCGTTTTAATCATTTGTTTTTGTTGGTGAACAACAATTAATTTGCAGTATAATTGGAAAAGTAGCAGCAGATCACAGCCATAAATGGATCTATAAAGAGCCAAATGATCAAGAAATCAACTTCTTATCTGCATGGCATAACTCTGCTGACTCTGTAAGCAAACATGCCAACATTATTAATCCTACAATAATAGATTTAACATTTCATGTTTTTGTTCCCTAACAAAATGCTAAATCCTTAAATTTCATTTTTTTTTACAGCATCCAAGGACATGGGAAGCCCAGTTTCAATCTGGTATTAAGGTTTGTGTTCATAAAACTAATTATCCAAGTACCAACTTTAATAATATATTTTTTTTTCTAAAAAATATATTTTGTTTCAGACCATAGCTTTGATTGCTGTTAGAGAAGGTGTTATTCAGTTGGGAGCTATTCATAAGGTCATCCTTCTCTCTCACTCATCATCATACCCCGTACTTGCAACTCTGCTGTTGTGTTCTTTCTTTTTTCTTTTTTTTTTTATATATTTGTTTAATTTAATTTTTATATTTAATAATAATATACCAAGGACCTTGTAGTCTAGTGGCATCAACCCTTTCCTTTATACATGAGGTGATGGGTTCGAGCCTCAGTGATGAACAGACACACTGCATCGTAATAGAGTTAGTAGTATTTAATAATAATATTTTTAATATAGTTTCTAAATATATAAATCTTATATATTTAACTAAACTTAATATTATAAAATATTAAATTAAAAGTAAATTTAATCGAGTCTTAACTAAATCTGACACATAAATGAGATAGGGACATAAATTTTCTAATGTTATTTTTATTTAATAAAAAAAAAACAAAAAAAAAACATAGTACTTACTTAGTACTATTGCTAACGTGATTATGATATAATTTCTTCCGTAATGTTTGTCTCTTTTTAAATATGTAATCAATAACACATTTCCCGAGAAGAAGTACTCCTTTCAACAAGGAATTAAATACTGCCCTTTGAATTTAATTTGTTTATAGTTATGTTTGATAAATTTGACTTATATGCTAAAGTTTAAAAGTTTGCAACTACTAACTTATTTTAAAATACTAATTAACGTAACTTTAAAATTCTTATAATGTTTTTACCGAACAGCTTTTATTGTACATTTGTAACTCTAAATTAAGTTCTATCAAACATAGTCTATATACTGTACACTTAAATTATTGAAAATAATTAGTGATTCTTCCGTCCTATTTTATATGTTTAGTGTGAAATTGTTTTAATTTAATTTTTAATAATATTAATTCTAGTATTAGTATATAAAATTTATATATTTAAAAAATTAAATTTAAAGCTAACTAAAAAAATATCAGAGAAATTAAGTAAAGGAGAAATAGTTGGCTTGACTATAAATATACTCCTTACCTCTTATTTCGTGTGTTTAGTTTGATTAACGAGACTTGACTGAAGTTATTTTGAAATTCAGATTTTCATAACATTATGTTTAATATTAGTATATAAAATTTATATATTTAGACACTACATTAAAAATTATATAAAACACAAAAATGTAAATTTATAAATAATTAAAAATAAATAAATTAAAAACAGTTAGTTTGACCAATAAATAGTAAACAAGACATGTAAAATAGAATGGATCTTAGAGTAATTAACATTTTGGAGGATACTAAATAAATAATGTTTGTTTTTTTTTTTTTTGAAAGTAATAATGTTTGTTTTTATTCATTACTAAATAATATAATGTTTTTTTTTTTGTTTTGTTATTATTATGTGGTCAGGTTATCGAGGATTTGAGCTATGTGGTGTTACTGAGAAAGAAGTTTAGCTACATAGAAAGCATTCCCGGAGTTCTCCTCCCACATCCCTCGTCGGCGGCGTATCCAATGAAGATCGACGGCTACGCGCTCTCGCCGGAAGCCTGGCCGCCGCATTTCCAGCCCAACATCGTCCCGCCACCGCCACCCGCCGAATACTACGACCACTTCAACCACCACAACCACCAACCCCCGCCGCCGCAGACGGCGGCGGCCGCGGCGGCGATGATGAAGATTACGCCGTCGATGAGCAGCCTGGAGGCGCTTCTCTCGAAGCTCCCCTCCGTCGTGCCGACGGGGCCCTCGATGGCTGTCCCGGGGAACTACTCCGACGTGGCGCAGCCGTACATGGTGGCGAAAGAAGAGTACGAGGAGGACGATGAAGAGAACAATAAAAACAAGAATGAGGGTGAGAATAATAATAATAATAAGGATGTTGGGGAGAGTAGCAGCTCAATGTCTTCTTACAGTCATCATCATCATCATCATTATGGGTATCATTATGATCTGAATGTGAGAGAGTTTAATTAATTGGATTCTTGTTTCTTAATTAAGCGTTTAGTACTCTACTTAGAGAGAGAGAGAGAGATTGTATTGAGATCACCTTCAAAACTGCTAACAATAATGTAGTAGCTTCTTAGTATTATTAAGTTGCTTGAATTAGAAGTGTATGTTAGTCTACTCTTTTTTGTGAATGTTTAAAGTATATGATGAGCTTGAATGAAGTGGACAAGTGTTCAATTTATTAATTGTTTCCACCTACTCTACGTCTCCAAGTTGGACCGCCAGTTTGGTAATCATAAGATTCTAATTAAGTTTAATTTTTGATAAGAAAGCACTCTTTACCCAAGGTGCACCTTCTAATAGCGAGTTAGCGACTATAAGTTTTCTTGTAAATCAAAGTAATTCTTATTTAGTTCACGGAATATAACTATTTATGTAAGGATAATATATACTTTGTTCCCCTTCAGAATTTTCTCCCAAAATCTCTCTTTGCATGACTTATAATCATTAGGAACCATGAATTGATTGAGCCCACTAACTTGTTATCAAAAAACTAAACTGTCGAATTAAAAGTCTCATTTTAGGAGGGAAATTAGAAGAGAAAAAGAAAATTTTCTACTTGGATTCTCAAGTTCTACTCTCTACTTTTACTCACACACTCAAAATTATGATTTTGACTACATTTTGCTTGAAATTCACGGGACCGGGTAAAGATAACTTATCATCTCTAGACATGAAGGAGTAAAAGTGAATGAATAAATATTGGGAGTCCATATAATAGAACTTAGAGAAAATTTTTGAAGGGGTGAGTAATGATGTAGTAAATATACAAGGATCTATGAATATGTCTAAGTTTTTGGCAGTGTATGGGCTTGGGTAACTATGATAGTAGGTATGTAAAAGGCTCTCCGAGCTGATCTTAAGTTAAATAGAAGTCCCAAAAGTCCTCACCACAAAGCATTCAATGTGCCTTATATAGAGAATAGAGAGGGTACATGCCGGGACCCCGGCATGCTTGCCACGTCCCTCACATGCACTTGGTACGTGAGATCGGAGGCTATGCTAATACTTCCATGTGCTAGGAAATAAGTGATAAATTAAATTGATTATTTTACATTTTAAAAAATTATATTTATAATGCAGTAAAACAATAATTGAGAACTACATTGACTAAAATTGAAAAATGACTGATTGACTAAATTACATAATAACCGAGAGACCAAAAGTGTAATTACCCTTATAAATATCTATATGTATTATAATGCAATAACATACAAATTACTACCATTTCACATGTGTTTGTTGTTTGTCCTAGAATAACTTAATTAGGTGACTTATATTTCACCTAATAATGAGCACTTTGTGAAAATAGTAGTTATAGTTGAACGAATTTTAAAGCAAAATTTTACCAAATAGCCAAAAGTAGATCAATTCTATTGTAATTAAATACCACCGGTAAATTCTAATTTGATTATAAGAAAGCAATCTGTCATCAATCGTCGCTTTGTACATTTATGAGTCTGAAATATATTATATTTATCGGTTTGGGATATAATTATTAATAAATACATCATTACATCCACCCTCGCAAAAAAAAAAAAAAAAAAAACCCTCTTTGTCAAGGTTGAAAAAATTGTTAGGCGCCCTCTAGGCGTTTGGTGTCTAGGTGCCAATTAATGAGCGCCTAGTTTTTTTTTTTTTTTTTTTTAA
>NC_044923.1:16845580-16880086 GCF_003576645.1 Ipomoea triloba | reverse complement strand
AAAAAAAAAAAAAAAAAAAACCCTCTTTGTCAAGGTTGAAAAAATTGTTAGGCGCCCTCTAGGCGTTTGGTGTCTAGGTGCCAATTAATGAGCGCCTAGTTTTTTTTTTTTTTTTTTTTAAATTTTTAAAAATATTTTTAGTGTTAATAATTGTAAAGTGTTTAATATTGCAAGTCTTTACACTTTAATTAATTGTTAAATAGTTAATACTTATTAAGTTATTAGTTACGTAGTATTATTTATTAATTATTAGTGCATTACTTATTAGTTTAATTTAGTTATTACGTAGTACTTATTTATTAAGTTATTACTTATTAGACCATTAGAATATTAGTTAATACATTATAACATTAATAATTTAAATGTTTAAGATTTATAATTAAAAAAAAATGCTCAGCTGGCCGGCTGGCGGCCGCCTAGGCGCAATTTTTGCAACCATGCTCTTTGTAATGATGACTTATTAGTTATTGGTAGAAGTAGTAGTATGGTAGTAACAAGTAAAAGATGGTGACTCCGAGTTTAGTGTAGTGGTTCGTCATCTAACTTAATGTCATGACTGCTGAAAAAATGAATAAAAAAAGGCTCAGAATGGTGGAATGTGTGGATTAGATCTCCTGTACGCGCATGAAGACTAGGGTATGATAGGTGAGTTGATTGTGCTACTTGAGATTTACCTTTGAAGTGTCTCTACCAACGGGATCTTGTGGGCTTAAGATTAGTCGGGCGAAATTGAGATCACTTAACTATAAACAAACAAACAAACAAACAAAAAAGTAAAAGACAGGTGTCTTTTATTATTATTATTAATTTTTTTTTGTGTGTGGTTGTGGGAGAAGGTTAATGATAAAGTTTGCATTCTGAATTGATGAGTAAGTAAAAGTAGCTTTCACCAAGAATCTGTGTGTAGCCTCCCAATTCATGAAATGTGTAACAACAATAACTAAATAAATCAAAATAATGCATCACAGAAAACAGATAATGTCTGTCTGCCCAAAGAGAAAAAAGGTTGTTGGTATAGTATGCATATATGATCAAACAAATTAAAGTTATTGTATCATCACCACAAAAATTATTGCTCTGAATCAAACCAAGTTATCATGCCTGCATTCTAGGAATAAAAGGAAAACAAGGAAAACCATATATTAGTACGTACTACGTACTAACTCTGTTCATAAGTACTTTCTCAACCTGCTACTGTCCTCATTGGGGCTCAAACCCATGACCTCTCATATGAGAAAGTCACTTCGTGCCACTAAACCACAAGATCATTGTCGTATCACTGCAGCATTAATTTCTTGCAGAATGATATTCTTTCTATTGAAATATCTTAAGTGAGAAAAAAATGCATGCATGTTTGCTTTCTGTATTTTTAGGCCATAACAATTTGACCCCTCCACTTTTAAGGGGTGACCACTAACCACTTCAATTGAGTCCCCCATTTTCCTATACTGTGCCAGAAATAGTCCTCAACAATACCTGCTTTAATTTAATTTGGTCCCTCAGGGTGTAGAGATTTTGATTTTGAGCAGTGATTATATCATTGTTTGCCAAGGAGTATTTTGTAACACCTATAACTTCTTAACTAATTACTTTGTGGGTTGTCCAGTCATATATACGTATTGGCACCAACATAATAACCAGCTTCATGTATCCTCTCTAACAGCTGAGTGTTGGAAAATTATTGAGAAATTAAAATAATGTATAAGAATATAATTATATATATATATATATATATATATAAAGTTGGTTCATATGCGGCTACTGTTTCCTATGCAGTCGTGCGACTTTGCACTACTATATATGTACAAATGTACCACAACGTGTTCAGATGATGTGCTCCATTTTACAAAACGAGTGGTGTTGAGTAAATGCATCACAGCCTGGTGCATTTCTAAACACATGGTGGTGCATTTGTGCATATATAGTGGTGCAAAGTCGTACGACCGCACGAGAAACCTAGCCGCACCAGATTTTACCCATATATATATAGGGTGATGCTCCAATGAGACCCTCTCCTTGTGAAACTGTGCGAACCAACATGAATGCACACAAACTATTCCAGGTAGATTGTGTACATTGTGTGCCTAAAATTTTAGATTGTGTGCATTCATGTAAAAGTCCCCGCGCAGAATTCCATTTAACAGAAGCCTCTGCTAGCTGTAGTTCAACTACTTGTAGTGCGTAATATTGGGATTAGTGAGGCACAGGGCAAACCATTAGTTGACAAGGACATAGCCGGAATGGCCACTTTCCTTTGAAGTGCTCCAAGAGAATCACAAATAGGTGCTGAACAGAGCCAACAATTGTTATATGTATAAGAACTGGTCTCTCCATCATACAATCAATCTTCTGCTGAACAAGATCAGATAGGTTGACTCATTGAGGAAGTTGGAAGTCAAGCTACATTATTAGCATTTAGCAAATAATTAAATATAATTCCAAAATGTCATGAATTAAAGATCAGGAGATCTCCCAATACACCAAAATGCTAATTAATTACTAAAGATTTGGCTTATGCAAGTAATCCTAGGGATGTCAATCTAAGTCCGAACCGATTTGATAAGATTGAAAAATTTTAGAATTAGGACCGAAATATTTTAACCCAATAATGAATTGGTGGCCCGAACAAGCTAGCCTGTAAGATATATTAAAATATAATATATCCAAAATATAATTTGATAGGAGAAAAAATTAAAATGAAAGAAAGACTTGACAATGTTTATTACTATATTGCTTTTTGATATAAAATGCCTAATAGTACATGCTATTTATAGTAGAAGAAAAACTAGAATTGTGAATTTCTAGCCACGCACACATACATGCATTTACCACTACTCCACTAACAATCACCTCACTCACCCACTACAAATACCACTAGTAGTCCACTAACAAAGTTTTATTTTGACTTGGTTTAATAATAATATCATAACATTGTCTCCCTTAAACCAAGCCAAAAATGTTAACCATTCCAAACGTCTTCCTCAATTTGAGAAATGATTCTGTCTTCAAAAGGCTTCGTAAAAATATCTGTAACTTGACACTCACTTGAATAATAGGTGATTATTGCTTGTGTTGTAAAAACTCCAAAATTTTTCTCAGCCAAACTATTTGATTGAGTAGCACAATTTGCTACTGCAATGTATAATGCTTCTATTGTTGAAAGTGCTACAATCTACTACATCTTTGAAGACCAAGAAAATATAGCAAAACCAAGATAAAAGACATATCCTAAAATCTCTAGTAGAGTAAAAAACTTCATTATTACTAGTACCTTTTACATATCTCATAATTCACTTTGCTGCAGCTTAATGTGATTCTTTTGGTTCCTCCATAATCTACTAGGTATTCCAACTCCAAAAGAAATATCTGACATTGTAGCCACTAGATACCTAAAACTCTCAATTAAATTTTTATAATAAGTTGTAACTTTCACATTCTTACCACACTCATCTTTGGACATTTTCAACTTTTTAGCCACCAGTGGTAAGACTGGTTTAGACTTTTCCATTTTGAAAATTTTCAAAATAACAACATATTTCTTCTGTGATATAAACATTCCACCATCTATCTGAACAACTTCAAGATCAAGAAAGTAACACATAAGACTCATATCAGTCATTTCCAATCTCTTAATGAGTGTCTTCCTGAATTTTGAGATTAATTTCAAGTTGTTTCTAGTAAAAATCAAATTATCAACATATAGACAGATTATAATAATATCTCAAAAATTTGTGCATTAGAGATATATAATATGCTCATGAGGACATTTTATAAAGCTACTTTCAACAAAATAAGAGTCAATGCAATCATACCATGCTCAAGGTGCCTGTTTTAAGCTGTATAAAGTCGTTATTAACATGTAACTCCTTATTCTCATCCCTTTTCTTCACAAACCTTGAAGGTTGCTCAATATATATTTCTTCATCAAGAAAACCATTCAAAAATACTAGACTTCACATCCATTTGATGCAATTTCCAATCTTTTTTAGTAGCAAGCTAGACACATAAACATTTGAACAGTGTCAAGTCTACTTACTAGAGCAAAAACCTCAACATAATCAATACCTTGTTTGTACTTGTAACCCTGTGCTACCAAGCATGTCTTATAATGATCAACTTCTCCATTTGATTTGTATTTCGTTCTATAGAGCCACTTTACTCCAATTGACTTCTTTCCAGCGGTATTATGTTAATTCCCAAGTACCATTCTTTTCAATGGCACGAATCTCCCCATCCATCGCCTTAAGCCAATGAGTTTCTGTAGTAGCCTTCCCATAGGATAGAGGGTCACAATATATGCTAAAAAATAGCAAATTGAACAATCTATTCATCAAATAAGTCATTATCATTACTCAAAACATAATCTTGCAAGCGAGTTGGTAAGTGGCGCTCGCGTTGAGATATCCAAACTAATGACTTTGGCTGTGAAGGAGGCTAAACATTATCTAGAATGGGTTACTCGTCAACAATATTTTCAGGAACAATAGGAACAACAACTAACTTTTCTTCTTTAGCTGATCAATCTCAAGCACCATATTCATTGATCAAAAGTGGCACGACTTATAACAACATTTTTAGTTTCAGGATTGTATAATTTATAAGTCTTTAAAGTGTCACTTAGCCAATGATAATACACTTATCACCTTTATCATCCAATTTCTTTCTTAATTGATCTAGCATATCTGTATATGTCGAACATCCAAAAACTTTGAGATCTCTAGTTTCCTACTCCAAGCTTCCTCAAGTGTCTTATCACGAATACTTTTAGTTAGGCACCTATTCTACACATAAACAACACAAGTTAAGCAGTACCTTATGCCCAAAAGGTCTTAGGCGTATTTTTAGATTTCAACATGCATCTCACCTTATTTATAACAAATCTATTTTTCCTCTTAGCCACTCTGTTTTGTTGTGGAGTGTATCTGTTGTCATCTAGTGTTAAATATTCTTTTCCTTTAGAAAATTATCACAAGCAATATATTATGTACCTTTATCAGTTCTCAAAATTTTAATTGCATATTCTTTGTCTTTCAACAAAAACCTTAAATTGTTCGAAAACATCTTAGGCATATGACTTTTGCTTCAGAAAATTAGCATATGTTTTTCTATTGCAATCATCAATGAAAGTAACAAAGTACTTACAACCTCCATGTGAGGAAGCCTCCAATGAACACAAATCTGAGTGAACAAGCTCCAATTGTTTTGTGTCTCTCCATGACTTGCGCACGGGAAAAAGATGTCTATGCTTCTTCCCAATCAAACAAATCTCACAAATACGATCAAGGATATCCACAACAGGTAAATCAAAAAACAAATTCCTTTCTCGCTAGATAATTTAACCCAAAGAAATAAAAATGTCCAAACCGTATCTGCCACAACCAATTATCATCATAAATTTCAGAATTGAATTAAAGCAAGCAAACAGTGCATGATTGTATTCCAAAGGAATTTAAAGTCAATTTTGAGACATATTTACTTTTGCAATCAAAACTCTCTTAGCATCTACAATGGTACAACACTCTTGAGTAATATTTATTTTATATCATTTTTCTAATAGCTGCCCCATTCTCAACTTGATGTAGTTTAGGAATATAGAAAACATCGGATATAAAATTGTGAGTAGTATCCTTCAACTGAATAGAGATTTTACTTTTTTTTTTTCCTTTTAAAATTGACACTTTTGACGTATTGCCAAATGTCACTTTAGACCATATTGATTCATCTAGTTTGGAAAATAATTATTTCTACCCACAAATATGGTTACTACACACAGTATACAAGAACTATATGTTTTCATCTAAGAAAAATGTTACTAGCAAGAAGTAAACTTTCAGGTTCAATGGAGCTCTTACCGAACTTTTCAACAATTTTTGCTTAATTTTTTTCGTTATACTAGCAATTTGCAATCTTGTGCCAATCATTTCCATAATTGTAGTAATAAAATGGAAATTTACCTTGTTTGGTATTACCTTTACGACTTTACATCTTCCTTGTTTGGAGTTACCATGTCCTCTTCCTCTAGATCCTCCCTTTCTTCTTTCACGACCTCTACCAGATTCTCTACTTCAATTCTTTGATTAGAGCCAATCATGTTAAGGGTGACCTGACTCTTCAAAACTTCTCCTACTACTCTACTAGTGGTTCCGATTTTGATGAAATCATGTTAATATGACTTTCATGCATACCTTTCAGTTATGCAATTGATAAGAGCTTGGTATTGTGACTTTATTATTGAATTCAAAAAATGGTTCTATTTCATCACACAGTTTGAAGAACTTTTTCAACCACTACACCACCTTCAATAGTGTCTACAAATAACCTCATCTTATTCACAAGATCAATAAGACATGAGAAATACATATATACTACTACGTATTTCTATAGTGGTAATCGCACATTGATCATACACTTTTCTCAATGACTACAACTTGGATTTCTATGCCTACTCCTTTGTGTGACACCTTTAAGATGTCCCAACTTTCCTTTGTTGTTTCAGCATCAACTAACTGCCCAAAAATGGAGTAAGCAACACCTTGGTGAATCTATCTCAAGGCTAATTGATCTCACCCTACAACAATTGCATCAGCTCCATCTTGTAGATCGGGGTCAACAAAGCTCCAAAGGCTTTTGGGCTTTCAAATATATGGACATCATAAATTGCCAATAGTTGTAATCCAATTCCCATCTAATTTTAGATCGGATCATATAATATTGAAATTCATTACCATATCTCACTTCGGGGAAATATAATTTGAGAAGAGAAAAAGAATTTAAACGAAAAGAAGACTTGACAATGTTTATTGCTTCTTGATATAAAATGCCTAGTAGTACATGTTATTTATAGTAGAAGAAAAACTAGAACTGTAAATATCTAGCCACACACTCACTCACGCACGCATTAACCACTACTCCACTAACAACCACCTCACTCACCCACATCAAATACCACTACTCCACTAACAAAGGTTTCTTTTGACTTGGTTTAATAATAAATAGTACAAGACACTTAAGGTTATTCTTTGTTACAGTAGTGATGTGGAATAAAATACGTATGTAGTTTATATGTAAACTCATTTTTAGTATTTTCTTTATTATGTTTTTAAATAAAATTCTAGTAATATATCAATAAATTGATTACAAAATAAAATATTTTTATGAAAATATTTAAAATAAAAAAACTTAATATAAAGATTACTCCATATATTATAGTGTAAACATATTAATTACTTTTAGTTAGGATTTGAAAATAGAGGTTTAAATTGATTGCATGATGTATAATTAAGTTTATATTTATTAGTGTAAATGGCTAGTTTATTAAAATGAAAGTTTAGATTGTTAATTTGGAAATGTCAAAAGTTTTAGTTGAGCCAGCCCAATAAGCCCGACAACTCGAGGTTTTAGGGTTAGTCCAAGAATAATTTTGAACCTGATAAAAAAAATTATTAGTCTGAACCGATAAACCCGACAACTTGATAAGACTAGCTAATAATCGAACATATTGACTCGATTGACATCTCATGTAATCCTTACCTACCTGAATAAAATTCCTCCAAAAATAGCACCAATGAATAAGAAATTAATAAAAACACCTTATGAATAAAAGAACACACATACTGCACCATTTTAAAAATTAGGGAAAACCCTACAATGAGTTTAAATATAAGCAATTGTTGGAGTATCAGCCTAGGGTGTCAGTAAGTAATGTTAACCACTAGGCTGATAATCGAAGGTTTGCTTTGGAATAACAAAAGAGTAATAGCAATTAGGCCTTAGTAGGGGTTTTGATGTGATTTTTGAGGAGTTTTTGTAAGTGTTATTAGGAAAGAGAAAATAGGATTGGTGAAAAAAATTAAAAAATAAAGCAAAATAAAAAACAGAATTTTTTTTTTTAAAAGGAGGTAAATACGGGCCAGCCTCGGCGCGAAATCTGCGTGAGGCGCAGAGACTCTTAAATATTGTGGGCCCCAGCAGACTGCAAAAAACTCCTCTGATCTTTTGCCAGAGAAAGAAACCAGCAAAATCTCCACCTCCCATTTATTAAAAGCCTACCCCAAAAATTTTTATTATTCTAAAATCTCACTAAAAGTTACAAATGGGATGTCTTTACAATAGATAAAAAAAAATTTCTTAATTTTTGTCAGGCCAATTGAGCTTGCTGGCCGGATGTTAGCTATCCTCCCAGCTGGAGGACATTAGGCCTGTCATGATTTATGGAATTATTGGGCCCCTTAATACCATAACCCCAATATATAGCAGTGTATGTACTCCAAATGAAACATACTAACTCAAGATCACATATTTCCAAAAGTGCAACAAAGATGAGAAAATTTTGATCTGAGTCTCACCATCAAGTGTTTCTGAATGGC
The DNA here is from genome assembly GCF_003576645.1 of Ipomoea triloba. NCBI lineage: Eukaryota > Viridiplantae > Streptophyta > Magnoliopsida > Solanales > Convolvulaceae > Ipomoea > Ipomoea triloba. Next base: position 16,871,720 of record NC_044923.1, on the reverse strand, counting down.
ATAATATATTCCATCCATACACTATTTTTTGCAGGCTCTCATCAGTCCTTGTCCCCTTCCAGTATGCTGTGGAATTGAAGCCTAAATATATATATTATTATAAAAGTAAGCACAAATCCAAATTACATTTCCATACACACACAAACAGTCAAAATTTTCAATTTCAAACTGCATGCATATGCAGTAGCACCTCATCTATCTTTGTGCATATATATATGCAAATGCCTTTCACAAAAGATATTGTATTTGGTGTATGGGGTCCATACCACATCTGTAGACTGATGCTTTTGTCTCTCGGTAAAATCATTGTCATTTTCAAACCAAATGCAGTGAAAATTAAAGATCATAGCAGAATTATCAAAGACACACATCTAAAAACAATCAACAATAACAGCAATGCTTTTGAATGCTTAGATATTTAAACCTTAAAATTTATTCTCAGACAACATGTTGAGTGCTTGTTCTTGTTGGGCGAAGGTCTGAAGGGTTAACTTCAACACCCTGCCTCTTGAAAATATGACAGTATAAAGAAATAAAGTTACACATTCGTTATTAGCTATAACTTTTAGTATAGTTGTAAGCGTTTGATCCTATAAGTAGTATTAGAGTCAAGTCACGAGTGCTGGAAAAATTATTGGGCAGAAGCTATTAAAAAGCCAAGTTCAGCACTAGATGCTAGAGAAATTGGGGGCGAATTGAAGTCCAACGCCTGCTTTTCGAAAATGTGACTATATAAGAAAATAAAGTTGCGCTATCGTTGCTATATGAAAATGGTTATAGACAAATTATGCATTTCTTCTCCTATTGAGCAGCTTTGGTATATCCCTTTTTTATTTGTCTAATCTTGATAGGCAACACAATGTTGTTCCTGCATTCATCCAGCAATTTCCCTTTTTCAAGGTTATGTGATCCCAAAGGCCCAATTTCTTATTCAAGTCTCTCTAGTCTCAAGCTGCTATATATTTTCTTTGTGAAATGGACATGAGGCCTAATACTGTTGAGGACAACAATTGTGTCAACCAGGGTTCACCATGCTTATAGTGGATCATGCATGTCTAAATTATGTAGTGCAGTTAATATATTACATATACATTCAGTTAATAAATTGTGTATCTATTATAATTACAGTTAAAAGATTTTGTATCTGTAATTAATAAACTATATACCTATTACAATTCATGTATTACATGAGTTAACATATTATGTACATTTAACTAATAAATTACGTACTTATTAAAATTACATATTATGTACCTTCAATTTATTTACATGTTCATAATCAGTTAACTGAAGGTACATAATATATTAACAATAGGTATATAACCTAATATTATTTTAAAACAGTGTCCACAATGCTAGGTGTTAGGTGGACCCTGGTGCATGGGATAATTTGCCTGTTGAGGAAGAAGATCCAACCATTCATTGTTGTATATTATGGCTGGAGAAAGTGGCTATGCACTCAAGAATTACACCTAGCCCACAAAATAAAACCCATGTTTTCAATATCTGAAAGTAGAAGTTTAAAGTCAAGTGGAAGATACTTATTTGGGTCAAGCCTAGTTTCAATGCCAATTGAAGAGCTATGGCCATCATTTACTAAATCTACAAGCCCAACAAGTTACATTACTTTTCAGACTTATTTTATTTATGTTTTTGGGCCTAATTTGGTGTATTTTAGGCCTCTTAGATTGCGACAACTTGAAGGCCTAGAATGGCAGCCCTTTCTGGGCACTATCCTAGCTTAGGTTATTAGTTTTAGAGGCCCTAAACGCCTACCCAAGCCTTAGTGGCAAATTATGGCAAATTAATGGTCCACACAGCTGTGTGGACCATAATAAAATGTGCATTTTTAATGTACTAAATGTACATTATTTTTGTACTGAATGTACATTATTTTTATACTATAAAAATAATGTACATTCAATACAAAAATAATGTACATCCCCTGAATATAATGTACATTATTTTTATACTGAATGTACATTATTTTTATATTGAATGTGCATTATTTGATAGTATGGTCCACACAGCTGTGTGGACCAAAAATAAAAAGTACTATTCTTATACTGAATGTACATTATTTGGTAGCATATATAAAATAATGTACTTTCAGTACTTAAATAATGTACTATAAAATAATGTATTTTCTGTACAAAAATAATGTACTTTTAGTATATTAAAAATGTACTTTTTATTTATGATCTACACAGCTGTGTGGACCATGGTCTATGCAATAATGGTTGAGCCTTAGTGATGTGACAGACTGACAGTTCAAAGGTAAATTATTGTGTGGACCATATAGTCTACATAGTACTGTGTAGACCGTAATAAAAAGTACATTTTAATATAGTAAATGCATATATTAGTGTACTAAATGTATATTATATAAAAAAAATGTATTTTCAGTACTCAAATAATATACTTTCTCTTAGGCCTTCCACAATAGTTATTTTTGGACCAAATTTTGAGAAAAGTTGAGTGAGGTGGAGGAGAAAGAGTGAAGTGAGAGAAGGAGTGAGATGCTTATAGTAAAATGGGATTTTTGGAGTAAATATGGGTCCCACTTTATTATTAAGTTGTTTTGATTCTGCGCGCCTAGCGGACGCGTAAAGCCGTGTTATTTATTTTTTTTAATTTCAGAATTTTTTTTTCTTTTTCCTGCCCATTCATTTTCTCTTTTCATAATCACACTTGCAAAATCTCCTCAAACACCTCACACTATTGAGAAAGGCCTTGATATAATGTACATTTTCAATATATACTAACAGTACATTATTTGTGTACTGAATATACATTATTTGATGGTATGGTCCGCACAGATGTACTGTATGGACCATGATCCACACAGTAACGATTGAAAAGTTCAATTAGTGGGCTTAAAGCATCACTCGGTTGTTATGCCATGGACGCGGGTCAAAAACGGCGTCATTTTGCTTCAAAACGACGATGACTGAATTAAAAAAAATAAAATTACTTCCCTGCTATTTTTCTTCAGAATTCGTTCCTCTATATTCATAATTTTTGAACTCTATATTCACAATTTTAGAATTGAATTTCACAATTTTAGATCTCAATGTACAAAATTACAAAATCAATATTCACAATTTTTGAACTCTATATTCACAATTACAGAACTTTATATTCACAATTGCATAACTCTATATTCACAATTAAAGAACTCTATATTCAACAATATAACACAATTTTTTTAATACATATTCACAATTTTTAACTCTATATTCACAATTTTTGAAATCTATATTCACAATTAAAGAACTCTATATTCAACTGTTATTCCAGACATGCGTTTTAGACCGCAAGGTGGACTCAGGCCCATAGCATAATTTGCCCAGCATCCCTATTTGTGATTTTTAAGAATTTTTTTTTTTTTTTTTTTAGAACAACAAATTTTGGATGTGATTTTTAACTAATGGGGCGTGGAGTTTTTTTTTTTTCTCCTACCAAATAAATTTTTTTGTGAGACTTATTTATTAGGGAAAGAGAAGAAAGCTGTTGCGAAACTTGTACGTGACAAGGACAGTTGCAACTAGCATGTCGCGTGTAGTGCATGATTAAATTTATTTTTAATTTTTTTTTCTTTTTCTTGTCAATTTTGTTTTCCTATTTTCGTCTTCTCTCTCCCCCTTCTCTCCTACATTGCATTGAAAAAAAAAAAAAATCTATTGTTCAGGTTGCTCTTAGAGCATCTCCAATAGTTAATTTTTTTTTGGATAGATTTTTTAGTGACGAGTACGAGAGAGAGGAAAGAGATAAAAAAATTAAAAAAGAAAAAAAAACATTCTAACAATGCAAAAAATTTTTTTTAAAAAATAAATAAATAAGAACATTTGCGCACCCAACGTGCACCTACAACAACCTACTATACTTCTTTTCCCATTATTTGGGTCCCACAAAAATCTATACTTTACAAGAGGAAAAACTTTGAAAAAAAAAACCCACTACAACAGTATTTTTTTTTAAAAAAAAATTGATTATGAAAAAAATCGCCAAAGAACCTTTGTTGGGGTTCCTCTTAGAGCATGCTCAATAGTTGAAGTTTTTTTTCACAATTTTTATGGTGCCATTTAGGATAGAGTTTATAGAAAAAATGGAAAAAGAAAAATTGTTGCTTTTTTGTGTCTGTTTGAAAAAAATGGTCTGCTAGGCACGGCAAGTGCGCTGAACACCTGCAGAAGACAAAGTACCAATTTTTTCTGTAGCTGGACCTATATAAAACCAGCATTTGCAGTAATAAATTTTCCTTATGTCTTCCCTCTCCTCCACCTAAGCTCAAAAACCTTAAAAAAAAAAAAAATCTAAAATGCATTGGTGGAGATGATTTTAATTTTTTTTTTTTTTAGTTTAGTCTTATTTTAGATACTATAAGTACCCTTGTATTCTTCATTAAAACAAGATACATTAAACAAAGAGTTAATTTCATTTTTTGTCCTAGATTTATAGGTGTCATTTCATTTTTAGCTAGTCCTTTTTTTTTTTTCCGAACATCCCCTCTGGTCCTAGTATTATTATGGCATGACTATTTTTTGTCATTTGCTACACATGACTTGGATGTGTTTTACCCAATTGTTCATTGTTTCAATTCGCTTGTATTTTATAAAATTATCCTGTATGGATTTTCTCTAATATCAAATTGAATAATGTGCTATATCTCAACTAGAAGTCTAAACTAATATTTGGACTCCACATTATGTTTATGATACAACCCTGATGTTGTATTTTGTATGGGAATGCTCTTATTAGAGTTAAGAGCTAAACTCCATAAAGTAGGGGAGAAAAGACATGACTATGCTTTGAGCGGCAACCCAATTCCAGAAAAGAGAAATAAGAGAGTAGAAAGTCTCTAGACAAATTCAATATATTCCTCTGCCAATTATAATTTCACATTAAATGCCTAAAATAATGGTTACCCCACTATATAATCTAAAAACATAATAAGTCTCAATCAAAGTTATATCCATCATTTATGTCTATGTTTTTAGTGCTAACCATTTTGTACATTATGTTTTTAGAGTTGTACTATACATTTTTTTAGACAAAAATACCCGTACCATTATAACTTTCGTTATCTTTTTCATTAACTTTACCATACACATTCATCTCCCATATCTTTTCTTATATTTTTAGTGATAATAATATTTGTTGACATTATATATTGGATTAATATAATAAATAAGTTTTTCTATTTGATTTTAATTATTAAGAGTTTGTTAGTTATTTTTTAAAATATAAATATTAGGCAAATATTTTTGCACATCACATAGAAAATAATAATAATAATAATAATAATAATAATAATAATAATAATAATATTATTATTATTATTATTATTATTATTATTATAATATTGCACGATGGATGTATTATTTCCACGCCTATCAAAATCACCTTTTGTCGTCAATGTGATAAGTTAACAAGATATCATCAAAATAACAATAAATGGTGGGTCGTTGCTTCTACAATTTCCACATGCTCATGGTGCTCGGCTATTTTTTGTCTCGTTTCCACCAACATACATCTTAGAGCAACTTGTTATAGCCTTTGCAAATCTACCGGTACCCATCCTTGAGAATCCTCACCATCAAATTTTGGAATGTCTAATATCTCCAAGCACCTTTGTAGTCATGCCTCATGCACGACCATAAATTCTTCTATCATTTGTTGTAAGCTCTACATATCTGCATGTGAATCCTTATTCCCACATTTTTTTAAAGTAGTTCTTTTTTCTTCTTTTTTTTTCTTTTGTTTTTTTTTTTTGTTTTTTTTTTGTTTTTTTGTCTTGAGCCTGAAAATATTTTTTCTAAGGTGATACTCTCAATGAAAGCACGAATTAATACAACCTTGATGTTGTATGAGAATGTTCTTCTTCGAGTTAGGAGCTAAATTCTACAAAGTGAAGGAGAGAAAAAGGCATGCCAATTATGCTTCGAGTGATAACCCAACACTTAAAAATAAAAAAGATAAGTAGAAAGTTTCTAGACAAATGCAATATATTCCTCTGTCAGTTATAACTTCCAATGAAATGCCTAAAATAGTGATTTTTCCACTATATAAAAACTGCTACAACATTATTGCACCATAAGTGTCAATGGCCTTATAGTTAAGCGGCATAATTTTAGGTGTTTAAGTGGGAGGTCTCAGGGTCAAACCCCACTATGGGGATAGTAGGAAGGTAGAAAAATGAGTAACATTTTCAATAAAATAATGATATTTCTTTTAAAAAGTATTTAAAAAAATAGATGGCAAACTGGTTTCCGGCCCGAAACCAGAGCAGACCAGTTTAGCCAAAAAATTGTTGAAGCCATGTCCGAAAAATGACTTCAAGAGAAAAAATTCAGAAGTTATTTTCCCAAAAAATTGTTGAAGCCATGTCCGAAAAATGACTTCAAGAGAAAAAATTCAGAAGTTATTTTCCCAGAAAATGGCCTCATTTTCCTTAGCCAACGGAAGTTGCTTTCCGTTGACCGCATTTTCCAGGCGCGGCCAAACACCAAAAGTCAAGAAAATGAAGAAATCATTTTTCGGGCTACCAAACACACCCAAAAGCATCATAGACAAGAGTTTACATCTATCAAATAATATTTAATTAATTATAATTAAATTAACATTCCTTCTAATTACTTTTAATGATAGATAACAAATTTATTTATTTAGTTATCAAGTGTTTTCATAATTGTTAATATTAAATTGAGAAATTCCATTCTTAAAGACATGTAATTTAATTAGTTAATCTATTTAGATGTCATGTCTTGGATCAAGACATGTCATTCAATTTTTTTGTGCTTGTAACCCCAACATGTTAAGACTTTAATTAACCGTAAACCGCACAACCATTAATGTACTCTCTGAGTAGAGTGCTCATAGTTGATTGATTTAAATCAAGAAGATAAATAGACAGTTCACGTGGAAGATCGAACTCAAAATTTTATATTTTGTAATTATCAAATTAATTATTTAATCAACTTGATTGAGATTGTCCATGTTAGTTAAGAGTTAAAAGGAAAAAAGAAACTTGAAAAGATATAAATAATATTTTTTTATAATAGTTTAATTGGTTTTGGAATTTGATTTTTTGTCCTTCAAAACCATAATAATCTAAACCAAATTTATAAAGTTTCTTTTTTTATTTGGGAACTAAATTTGTTTGACAATTCTAATTGGAAAACTGATTTTATCAAATCATGTGTGTATCTAAATTTGATTATATATTCATTTAGTTTTAAAACGAATTGCTATATTTATATTTATTTGGTATTTTTTTTATGCAAATTATACTGTGGACCATAGTCATGACTGATACTGCAGTTGTGTTGAAAGAGAACTGCAGTTGTGTGGAACAGAGGTCGTTTCATCCGTTCAACACACTACAGTATCAGTTCAACACAACTGCAATTCCAGACGGATGAAACAGCCTCTGTTCCGCGCAACTGCAGTACCCTTTCAACACAATTGCAGTATCAGTTCAACACAACTGCAGTATCAGCCATGGTGCATGGTCCAACGACTGATTTTTTTTATATCGTGGTTTTTTATATCGTGGTTCTTGGTATTCGGTGTTATAGTAACGCGCAACTGCAGTACCCTTTCAACACAATTGCAGTATCTGATTTTTTTTTTTTATATCGTGGTTTTTTATATCGTGGTTCTTGGTATTCGGTGTTATAGTAAATTTTAAGTAATTTGAAGTTGAGTTAGACTTTATATGTTAATTTCCAATGTTGAGGTTCGATCCTGTAACTTTCCCTAAAAATTTGATAAATGTGTCATTTGAGGACAAGGTGCTTGACCCACGATGTTTTTCTTATAATGCAAACTTTTGAAATAATTTTTAGAATAAGGATTAAATAACCCTCAAACTTATTAGAAAATTGCAATTAAACTACTCTTGAATTGTACTTAAAAAAAAAACTACTCTTGAATTTAAAAAAAAAAAAGAATTAAATTAAAGAGACCATTGAATTAATTTGGAAAAAAATTACACATGCAAGGCAGAGTTTGGATTTAGGGATTAGGTTTAGGTTTAGGGTTTTTTTTTCTGTTTTTTTTTTTTTTTTGCAAAGAAAGCCAACTAAATTGAGCACATGCCTTTGAAAATACATCACTCCAGAGAACACTTGTCAATGACCCTAAAATAACAATTTTTTTTACCTCATTTAGTGAGGCAATCTTTCTGAGCATACTAGTGTGTGTGTATATATATATATATATATATATAGAAACAAAAAAGTATAAACATAGAATCATCTAAAATTAAGTTTGAAGATCATGCAATTATCTACGTGCTTTGTTAAATGCGATATGCTTTGAAACCTTCCTCAACAATGGCTGCACATGAAATTTCCTCCCTTTCCCGAATTTTTGCCATCTTTCTTATTCTTCTTCTCTTCTTTTTTAGTACTCTTCATCTGCTTGTTGTTATTTGCCATATCTCAAATTAGATCAGAATGAAGAGACTGAGAATGGTCAGAATAGAAGAGACCCCAATACCAATTAACCAATTAACAGCTGAGCTGAGCTGCTAGCCGATTATCTCTCCACTCCAGACTGACTGGCAATTGAAGAAAATGGAGTAATCAGTAAATCAGAAAAGATTCACACCCAAGCTGAGGGAGAGCTGCGAGACTCCGTTGCCTCCACTCCAGGCCAGGAGTAAAAGAAAGAAATGACGACGAACGAGGCCAGTAAATTGGGGAGTGAGACTTGTGAGACTTCAGGGGTTTTTATGTTTAGATTTAGGTTTATGTTTTAGGGTTTGGGGTTTTGGTTTTGGGGTTTGGGCCATTATCCGATCCAGCGGCAGCACTCTAGGCGGCACCATTATCCAACCCAGCGGCGACACTCTCGGTGGCTTCACTTCTACTTCTGGATTCACTTCGCCAATTGCTCCTCTAGACGGCTTCACTTCGGCAATTTACTTCAACAATATTTCGTTTTCTGTTGCCATTTATTCTCTCTAGGATGGGCACATTGATTATAATGAATTTGTGTTCATGATGAAAGATACTAACTTTAGCATGAAGGGTTACAGAACAACATAAGCAATGTGCTTAGTTCGCGTAAAATTTGATCTCTAGAGTCTCACTATGAGTAATGCGCTTAATATGCTCTGATCCTAACTCTGATATACTATGATCTACTTTCAAATGTAAATCATCAAGAACAAATGAGTTTTGTGGTACAATAGGGTTTAGCGTTAGGGTTTATGGTTAGGCTTTTAAGGTTTTACAGTTTAGGGTTTAGGGTTTGGGGTTTAGTGGCTTAGGGTTTTAGAGACTTTACATGTCAGCCATCTCACCTACACTAGCCAAACAAATGACATGAACACCCCAAGGCCCTAAGGGCTACCAACATAGCTTTAACCGGATGCATTTCACCCCTTGCATGCCATAACGGATCACAGCCAGCCCCCGCCTTTAAGTTTTACGGTTTTAGGGATTCGGGTTTAGGATTAAGGCTATAGGTTTTAGGGTTTAGGTTTAGAGTTGTTTAGGTTTTTTTTTAAAAAAAAAAAAAGTAATTATGTTATGTTAATGTTTACTCATCCAAAATACAAAAATAATAATATAGTACAAGTCTTTTTTCAAACTTCCGTGGAAAATCTTAATAGTTTCAAAACTCACTAAAGAAATGAAACATCAAATGAAAAACAACATTCACAAGATCATGAATCATGGGCATTCCATAAGGTCACATTGTCGTGCAGTAGTCTCAGTATGTGGTTGCTCTCCTCACCCACATACAACTGACATAGCTATGCGCTCACGTAGAACTTGATCTCCAAAGTCTCAATGCGCTTATATATGTTCTGGTCCTAGCTCCAATAAGCTTTGATCCTAGCTTTGATATGTCCTGATCTACTGTCAGATGTGAGTCATCAAGAACAAATGAGTTTAGTCGTACAGAAGAGTTTAGGGTTAGGATTAGGGTTTTTTTTTTATATATAGTAATAGTTGTTGCCTATTGGTAGATTCCAAAATTTCCAAAATAGATTAGTCTACAAAAAAAAGTATGTGCTGAAATTTTTTTGGGTAACTTGTGATGTTATAAGCTAGGAAACATAGCTTAGAACATCCAATACAACTGACATAGCTATTTAATTTTGACAATCTTCCTTTCCTTTTCTTTCTTCTTCTTCTCCACAACTGCTTTCTTCTCAGAAGCCTCCTCTAATCCAATTTATTTCTTGGATTCTTGGACTATTAAATTTCTTGTTGTTGGAAATACATTTACCATAGATATATCAGATTGTGCTTTCCTGGTAGTTTTTAGGTTCACAGATGCCGTATGTTAGTAATAGGGTTTTTTCTTGTGTGATTGATATTGTCAATGTGAAACACTGAAATGAAGGTCTTTGCTGTCTTGTTTGAGATTTAGGAATGAATCTCAGTGGTTATACTTGAATTAATGAATAAAAGAGAAAATAGTAATCACTTGCCATTGTGTATATTGAATGCTAATGTTCCTGAATCTTATTGTGATTCTTATGATAACTTCTTTTGTAACCAAAAGGAAAGGAACCTCATGTTTTGGCATCAGATTGGGTTGTTTTGACATTAACTAAATTATTCATTGGTTGTTCTCTTGCTTGTAAGAAAATGCTCAACTGGAATTGAGAAATTAAAGTCGTATATATGTCTCTCACAGTTTTCCTTCTTGATACTTAGCCGCTTGCAAACTGCATTCTGCAGGATGCATGTTGCAGAATGCAGACTACAAAATGCAAACTGCAGTTTAATTATGCATTCTACAGTTGTTTCTTTGATTCATTTGGTTGCTTGTTTGTATTAGGACTCTTAAATATAGATTACTTCTAGTCTGACTATAACTCTGTATCAGTATATATTTATTCCTCTGTAATCTGTATACGATTGATACACTCAAATATACAAACCTAATCTGGTATCAGAGCGTGTTTGCTTCTCACGTTTGCTTGCTCCAGCGCTCTCTCTATGGGCTTAAACAGGCGCCGCGTGCTTGGTTTACTCGTCTCCAGTCCTTTCTAGTATCCGTTGGTTTTCAGGCGTCCAAGACAGATGTTTCTCGGTTTATTTTCACACAGGGGGAGTCGCGTGTTTATCTGCTGGTGTATGTTGATGACATTCTCGTCATGGTAGTGACTCTGCTTTGGTTTCTTTGCTTATTTCTAAGTTGTCTGTTGCTTTCAAGATTCGTGATCTAGGTGTTCCTGGTTTTTTTCTTGGTATTCAGACGGTGCCTATGGATGGTGGTTTGTTGCTGTCTCAGAAGCGGTATATGCTGGACATTCTGAAGCGAGCAGGCATGGCGGACTGCAAACCGCTGGCCACTCCGGTGCCTGTCTCTAGGTCTGCTCCTGACTCGTCTGACCTGTATGCGGATCCCACTCGGTACTGGAGTTTGGCTGGTGCGCTGCAGTATCTCACAGTGACTCGTCATGATCTGTCTTTTGCGGTTAATGTGTTGTGTCAGCAGATGCATGCCCCGACTGTTGCACATTGGGCCCAGCTGAAGCGAGTTCTTCGGTATGTTCGAGGTACTACACATTATGGCTTGCAGTTGCGTCGGTCCTCTCATTCTGCATGTCATTCATGGCTACTGTGATTCTGAATGGGCCGGATGCCCTGTCGATAGGAAATCCACCAGTGGTTTCGTTGTGTTCTTGGGGTCTAATATGGTTTCGTGGGTCTGTAAGAAGCAGCGCACTGTGGCACGGTCTTCTACTGAGGCTGAGTACAAAGCCATTGATGATGTGTGTGCTGAGGTTACTTGGAACGTGTCTCTGCTCCGTGAGTTAGGTATTCCGCCTATTTCTCCTCCGCGGCTTTGGTGTGACAACCTAGGTGCAACCTACATGTGTTCCAATCCTGTCTTCCATGCTAGGACGAAGCACATTGAGATTGACTACCACTTCGTTCGGGACAAGGTGGCTTCCGGTGAGCTCCAGGTTAGCTTCATTTCGACCAAGGACCAGCTGGCCGACATCTTCACTAAACCGCTTGCTGCGCCTCGGTTTACTTCTTTGCGTGACAAGCTTCAGGTCGTGGCTCCGCCCTGCGCTTAATTGAGGGGAGTATTAGGACTCTTAAATATAGATTACTTCTAGTCTGACTATAACTCTGTATCAGTATATATTTATTCCTCTGTAATCTGTATACGATTGATACACTCAAATATACAAACCTAATCGTTTGCATGGATGGAAATATTCATTAAACACAAATAATGAAGAGTGTATGCCCACCCATAATTCTTACTTCGCTTATTTTATTGATTTTTGTAGTGTTGCTTATTGCGGATGAGTCATATGTGATCGATGATGCTGTGATCAAGATTCACCACAATTTTTTTTTTTGATCAAGTAGGAGGGGGGACCCTAAATAGCTAAGCAACATGGCCGTTGCAAACCACCCTGCGCATGCAAGGAATGCCCATCATCTCATCAATGAGAATCTCATTTAGCCCGACGGGAGGATCAATGTAGTCTTTCCAATTTGTCTCTTGAGAGCTCCCAATGGTAGCCAGTCGGTCAGTAGCAACGTTCTGTTCGAGGAAGATTGATCAGAGAACAAGCTTCCTGAATCTCGTTTGCCAACCGCGGATGTCTTCAACAATCACACGAGCAGGACCTCTGAGCATAGTATGGTCAATGATCCAATTCAGAACTTCAGTTGCATCAATCTGGACTTCAAGATCACGAATACCTCTGTTCCATGCCCACTGAAGGCCTTTCGCAATAGCCATGGCTTCAACCATCGCCGCATTGTTCCCTTCAACCCTTCCCGTGAAACCTCCTTGCCACTCCCCGACGCTATTGCGTGAAATGCCACCCACGCCTAATCTATTGGATAAACTCTTGTAGCTTCCATCGACATTAAGAGTCCATTCACAGTTGCTTGCTGCCTTCCACCTGAGCAACATGTCCCTGTAGTTCGGTAAATTTCTCGCCATACCTTGCCTAGCAAAGGCATTATTAATTTCCTTTGTTGCTTCAATAATCCAGCTCACTTTTCGATGAATATCTAACTCCGTTCCACAAAAAATTCTGTCATTCCGCCATCTCTAAATCCACCAACATGTAGTAGCAAACGTAATGGCCCAGTCATTTTCTGTGTTGTTGTTTTATCTCTTCTTTGTAATATTCCAGCATATCCAGTCCTTTGTTGCCTCCCCAGGGTTAGCATTTACGTTCCCTCCAATGGCATTCCATACTATAATCGCTTTGCTGCATGTCCTGAATATGTGTTCCGTTGTTTCCTCCTGATTGTCGCATAATGTACACATGCCATCCTCAGTAAGACCTCTACGCTTGCGCTCAGCATTCCCCCTCACTCTATCATGACTCATAGTCCAAAGGAGGTGCTTAAACTTGCTCGGTATTTTAAGTTTCCAGATTAGAGACCACCATGTATCTCGTGTTTGCAAATTATAATTCTTAATCATGTTATAAGCTGATTTAATAGAAAATTTACCAGATGGCTCTTGTTTCTAAAACACTTCATCCAGTTCGTCGGCTTCCGTGTCAACTTGCATCTGTTGCAGCTTGGTTGTAATGCTCTTTGGGAGGCCATGTATTTCACCCCATTTCCATCCATTCGCTCCTTCCCACATATCAGCAATCGTAGTGTTGACATTATGGATCATGCCCGGATTAGAATGTTCTTCTATTAGCGCCCTGTCTCCAATCCATATGTCCGTCCAAAATTTAGTGTCGTGGCCCGTAGTGACTTTGTGGTGGATCCCCGAGCCCGCCATATTCATGGCTTTAGTAATTCCTCTCCATGCACTGGACGCCACCTTATTGCATTGGAATATCTCCTTGCCCTTCTTAAGTTTAGCATACTTTGAGGTAAGTACCTTAGTCCAAAGTTTATCACCCTCAATTAGAATCCTCCAACCAAGCTTTGCCATGAATGCCATGTTCATTTCTTTCGCTGTTTTAATGCCAAGACCCCCAAATTCTTTGGGTTTCGTGACATTCTCCAGTTAACAAGGTGGCATCTCCTTTTTTCATTAGTGCTGCCCCATATGAAGCCCCTTACTCATTTATCAATTTCTTCAAGGATTCCCACCGGTAGCATCGTCGTTTGCATGACATAGTAAGGGATGGAGCTAAGAGCAGATTAAGCGAGGACGCGCCTGCCAGCTAAGGTAAGAAGTTTCGTCTTCCATCCCTCCAGTTTTGAATCCAATCTATCTAGAATAGAACTGAATATGTTGTTGGTTACTCTCCCATGGATAGACGGGACTCCCAAGTATTTACCTAAATCGTATGACTGAGGTATTCTTGCCATCTCTGTTAATCTTTGTGCTTCGTCAATGTTGACATGTTTGGAGAAAAAAATCTTAGATTTGCCTAGACTTACTTTCTGCCCGGATGCTCAGCTAAATTTTTCCAAGCACTCTTTAATAGTCAAAATATGTTCCTGCGAAGCTTCGGCAAAAAGAACCATATCATCAACAAAAAATAAATGAGACAGAGTAGGACCATGCTTGGATGTGTGAATTCCTTTCCATTTTCCTTTTCGGACCTCCTCTCTAATTAGATGGTTCAACCTTTCCATGCAAAGGACAAAAAGATAAGGCGATATGGAGTCTCCTTGTCTAATCCCCCTTGTAGGCTTTATCCAATCAAGTTGCTTGCCATTCCAGATAATACTTAGTCTAGCTGTTTCGACGCATGTCATAATGTTACGAACCCAATCTTCCCTTAAACCTGCATCCTCAAGTGTATCCCTTATAAAGGACCAATCCAACCGATCATATGCCTTCTCAAGATCGATTTTAATAATCATATATTTTTTTCCATTCTGAGCAGTTCGCATCGTATGAAGAACTTCTTGGTAGATAAGAACATTGTCCACAATTTGCCTTTCTGGAACAAAACTACTCTGTTCGGGTCCAACAAGTTCCTTAAGGATGGGTTTGATCCTATTGGTCATTGTTTTTGTGATGATTTTGTAGATCACATTACAAAGGCTAATAGGTCTAAATTGGCTCATGCTTTCAGGGTTTTGAGTTTTAGGAATGATGATCACCTTATTTCATCGCTGATTCCATCATCCAGCTTCCTATTGTTGATAAAATCCATAACTTGTTTATACATTGAGTTTCCAATCACTGTCCAAGTTTTTTTGGTAGAAATCGGCGTGAAACCCATCTGGTCCAGGAGCTTTGAGTGGAGCCATTTCAAAAAGTGCAATTTTCATCTCCTCGATAGTAATTTGTTTATAGACTTCTTCCCATTTGCTCCCGTCTAAAACTGGAAATTTACCTTTCAGGATCCCACTAACATCACTTTCAGTTTCCTTCGAGAATAGTTTGCTATAAAAGTCATTCACCATTCTTTCCATATCATTGTTGTTAAAACAATATCCATCCTCCGCCTTGAGCTGGAACCTCTGTCTCCTGGCTTTCTTTATGTTAACCATTCTATGATAAAACTTTGTATTCAAGTTTCCAGAAGAAATCCAATTTTCCCGGGATTACTAAAACCAGAAAATTTCCTCTTGGTGTAGTGTGTCCTCCAACTCTCTCCTTAACTTCTTTTCAAGCTTAATTAACCCCGGATGATGTTCATTATCCAACACCTTTTGGATCCCCTCCAATCTTTTAGTCAATCTCTTTTTTCTTTGGTGTATATTCCCAAAGGTAGTATTATTCCAGGCTTTCAGGGTGGTTGCCATATTCTTAGAGTTGTTCCAGACAGTATCTTCCTTGTTCCAATTATCACCGACAATATTTAAGAAGTTGGGATGGGTTGCCCAAGCGCCTTGGTATCTAAAACCGCTTGTCCTAACCTCAGACCAATCGCCAATAGAGATTAAAATGGGGCAGTGGTCCGAATTAATAACAGCTAGGTGATGAACTTTTGTTTTAGTAGATCTTTCCAACCAGTCAATTGAGCAGAGAGCTCTGTCAAGCTTGGCCCCTCTAAAATTGGAATTCTCATTTCCTCTTTTCCAAGTGAAACATTGTCCATTGAATCCCAAATCCACAAGAGCTTCGTCAAAATCCATTCGTTGAACTTGGCACTTCTGTGGTTATCAAAGCTTCCTGGGTTGCTAACTTCTTCCCTTTTAGTTACCGAGTTAAAATCTCCTACAGCTATCCAATGATTATTAATGTTGAGCTTTTCCTTTTTGAGAGTGTTCCATAATTTATTATGTAAATGAGCCATGGGACTGGCATATACCACAGCTAAGTTCCAAATATCTGTATTACCACTACTAATCTCCAATAACATGAATTGAGGATTTGTCCCCATAACTATAACATTTGAAGGATCATTCCAAAGAGACCAGATACCACCACTAAAACCAACGGCTTCGATTCTAGCCCAGTTATCAAAACCCAACTTTTTGCAAACTATATCATCATTGGCACCCGACATCTTGGTCTCCAATAAAGCAAAGCATATCCGGCTTATGGCACTTAATCAACCATTTTGCAGCTCTAAGGAACTCCTTAGATGCCGCTCCTTGGCAATTCCAGATAATGATCTGCATGGGAAACAGACAAGAAGAAAGAGAGCACGAAAAAAACACAACAGGACAAACAGGCCAACGACAAAGAAAACAAACAACGGCAAGGAGAAAACGCACAAAAGAAAGACACAACCTGGACGACAAGCAGAAGGCCGGAGCAAAGACTCTAGGCCTCCGCTTCCATCTCCATCTCCTCACTACTCTTATCTCTCAGTCCTGAACGGTGGTCGGAATGCCCCGTGGTTGATTCCGTATTGATGCCTGACGGGGGGTCGCCATGGTGTTCAGTGAACAACAAGTTTTGGGCGTCAATAGTTGCCTCCTCGTTATAAAAGTCATTTTGGACGCGTAGAACACTCGTGGCTCCTTGCTTATTTCCATGGACCACAATATGTTCCTCAGTCGCAGCAGCCATGTTCCTTCCCCTACCTGTTTTCCTGCCTTCACATCGCTCATTAGTTGTCTTAGTTTGTATAGGAATTTCCTTGTGCTTTCCATGCAAATTATTCCCCTCGATTTGCTTCTCATTAATTAGAACGGTCGGTCTCTTCCCCTTGGTCGAGTAGTGGCTTTTATTTTGGTTATTCACATTGTCGTCCCTTATGCTAACATCATTTTCATGAATTTGGTTCTCCCAAGTATTCTCCACCTCAACAGTCTCCGTATTATTCTGCCCCTCATTACCTTCCTCGTTTAACGCTTGAAAGCGAGAGCCCTTATTGAATGTTTCCACAATACTCATCTGTTTACCTTCCTTATGCTGGGTGTTTCTTGCATTTACAGGCCCTCTGTATTCTCTACTTTCTTGATTTTTAGAGTACTTTCTTCTCGGTTTCACTACAATTACCCATGATCCATAATCTTCCGTAACCTCTGGCCTTATCAAGGTAGGTTCCCTACTATGGCTCTCGTTTCCTTTTTCATTACCGTCGTGCTCACTTCTGCATCTAGTGGTCGCCAGCGGCCTGCCCTCCCCGTTCTGATTCATGTTCTGTTCCTCGTTGCTGTCAGCATTTTGATTTTTTGAACAACCATTTGCATTGTGCCCGTAGACTCCACATTTGAAACATATGAGGTGTAATCCCTCGTACACAATCGGTCGAACTATCCTTCTTAACGTAAATTTAGACAGCAGTGGTTTTGTAATGTCCACTTCCACGCAGATTCTAGCAAAACTTGCCGGTGAGACCAGGCTGGTTGCTGTGTCTATATTTATTGGGCGGCCTATCTTCTTCCCAACTTTCATCAGAAAATTGTAATCAAAATATTCGACTGGCAAACACGGGAAACGAACCCAAACAATCATGCTTTCAGTTTTGTCTGTAAAAGGATCGAAATTTGAGATCCATTCTTTGATGATCAAATAGTGATCGAGAACCATCCATGGACCCCCGTATTTAACGAATTCATAATCGTCCACGAAAGCAAACTTGGCAAGGTAATAACCATTTTCCATGGTTACAAGCTCCATTCGTGCCTTCGGATGCCAGATAGCCGTGAGTCTTTTGAGGAGATAGGTGTAGCCGACATTTCTCCCCATTACTTTCACGATTAAAGATTGTCTCCACTTTGCTCTTAGTCTCACCTTCTCCTCCTTGGTTAATCTTATAACTGGACATCCCCCATCGACGTCTGTGTCACCATCTTCCTCCTCATCATCTGACACTAGATCAATCTCCTCCAGTATTTGCTTGTTCCCTGTGGATTCATTTGCTACTATCTGCTTAAAGAAAGGGTACCTGTGGTGGTGCTTTCACTAGTGTTAACAAGAGTCTCGCCGGCCTGCTTCTCTGGAGCGTCTCCCATCGGGGACTCCGTAGATGTTTCCGGTTTCTTCGTACTTCGCTCCAAAATATCTTGGATTTCCGACGGCCTTGCCGGCGATGGCGTTCCGTCGTTTTTAGAGAGCATTCCAACGACAATTTCTCGAAGTTTCTGGGTTCGCAGAGAGAAGAGCTTTCTTGTGTTCTCCGTCGCTTCGTTTTTTGATATTGGAATTGAATCATTGGAACAAGTACATTAAAGAGGAAATAGAGAAGAGGAATGAGGCGTGGGAGGAAAAGTACACACGGTCCTTCAATTCTTTGCAAAAAAAAAAAAAAAAAAAAATTCATTAGTTTAGCTACGGATATCATAATCCGTCGCTAGGATCTTTAAAAAATTGTGTAAAACTTTAGTGACGGAAAATTAATCCGTCGCTAGAATGTTCTCTTAAAATATCACTGTACAAATCTAGCGACGGACTTAATATCCGTCGCTAGATTTTTTTTTTTAATTATTAGTTTAGCGACGGATATCCGTCGCTAAGATCTTTAAAAAATTGTGTACAACTTTAGTGACGGAAAACGAATCCGTCGCTAGAGTGTTCTCTTAAAATATCACTGTACAAATCTAGCGACGGAATGAGAATCCGTCGCTAAAATGTAAAGACAAACACAACCCAATTGAAAATATAGCGACGGATATATATATCCGTCGCTAATCTGTAGCAACTAAAATTTCCGCAAAAATTCCATCGCAAATCCGTCGCAAATTTGTCTCTAATTTTTGCGCAAAAATTTACCGCCAAAATTAGCTACGTATTTAACAACGAAAAAAATCCGTCACAAAATCTGTCGCTAATTCGTCACTACTCCGTCGCTAAATGTCCGTTTGACAAATAAATGAAAATTTGTCGCTAAGTTGTCACTAATCCGTCGTAAAATTAGCAACGGAAAAGATCCGTCGCTAAATCCGTCGTTATTTTCGCGTTTTTTTGTAGTGAACCCTAAAACCTAAACCCAATCCCTAAATTCAATAAAAGTTCACCTTTGAAAACAAAAATCTTGAATTTATTAAAAAAAAATTAAAGAGACCATTGAATTAATTTGGGAAAAAATTACAATTAAGCACTTTTTTAACAACACCAACAACAACAGTAGTAGTAGTAGTAATAGTGGATGAGCATGGACAAAGAGCATATTGTTGAATAGTCGGACAGATACTGAAAAAAGATGGTCAAACAAATCCTTGAAAAAATGATCAACCAGACGAATCGCCAAAAAAAAAAAAAAAAAAAAAAAACTCCGTCCAAATATATTGGACAAAGAATGCTCTTCATCTCACAGATATGGACTAAAATGTTCTTGATTCGAATTTATTTTGATTACTAGTTTTTCTTATGCGCGAATCGCGATGCGCCAAAAATAGGTGCCCAATATTAATATTTTATATTAAAATTTTAAATTTATTTAGGTTTTAGATATTTAAATTATTGTAAATAATAATAATAATGTAAAATATATTTATAAATTTTATATTTATATTTTAAAAAATAACTAACATATAACTCCAATACATAATGTCTATATATTATTATTATTGAACAAAATAAGAAAATATATAGTGGATGCATGTGTATGGTAACAATAGTGGAAAAGATAACGGAAGTTATAACGGTAGGAGTATATTTATCTAATATATTATAAAGGACAACTTTTATAGCATAATGTACAAAAAAAAAATTTAACGGAAAAAACAGACATAGATGAAGGGTATAACCTTCATTCACGCTTATTATGTTTTTAGATTATTGTTTTAAAAATCAAGATTTTAACTAAAATAGTTATATTGAATGATAGGGCTACATGGACTAAAAGTTTTCATAAAAAATTTTCACCATTAATATAACTATTATTATTTATTAACTACTATAAGGTCCATGTAACATTAATATAACTATTATTATTTATTAACTACTATAAATTGGCTTAACTCACCACATGTTGAAATAAAATATATTTATTAATTTAATAGGAATGATTGATTGATTTGCTAAGTAGGCAAATAACATGGTATAATAGGTCAAAATGGACTAATTGCGTTTTGTTTCTAGCTCAATGGGCACTTTGAAATATTTTTAGTTTGATGGTTTAATTTCATTTTTCTAATAAGTTTTAGGCATGCCAAAGACCTTGTGCTCTAGTGGCACCCGGTTTACACTCCTATGTGGAAAGGAGTGGTTTCAAGTCGCATTGGAGGCGACAGAGTCAGTAATACTAAAAAAAATAAGTTCCTCTTGACGAGTGCCAAATTTCACTACTATTGGGAGGCATTTAGTGGCCAATTTGGGATTGAAAATGTTCTATTTGTACTCAAAATGCTTTGAAATATGATAAATTGTGTTAAAGGACTAATTTTGAGACATTTTTTTATTTGTAAAATAGGTCCAACTCAATGGCAATTTGGACAAAATAGAGCAAAAATAGGATGGAAGCAAAAGTCTGCGTACTATTACGAGCTGTGTTACGCTCATTACAAGGCTCGTAATGCTCAGGATCGAAAAGTCCATTCTTATTATTATGAGCGTCACTATGCACGTAACGGAAGTTGGTAACAAAGAACATCAAAAAAATAGTTTTGTTATTACAAGCTACATTACGCTCATAATATATAGGCTATGTAGCAAGGAGCATCCACGAGCTATTTTTGCCATTACAAAGGGCGCTATGCTCATAATGCATCGCTTAATAGGGAACATGCATCATAATCACATTCCTGCTATTACGAGACACATTACGCTAACGGGCCGCGTAATACAAGCGTATTCAGAAGCTATAAAAGGGAGAAGTGAGAAACTTTAATTTAGAGGATCTTTTTCTTTTCTTAGGTTTCCACTTTAGACTACTTTGTGGAGTGTTTTTTCCCTTTTACTTTTCCATCACTTGATACAATTCAATTTCAATTTCAATTTCAACTTCCAATCAATACTTAGATTTACTTTCAATTGCAACATTGATCAAGGATTGAAGATTTCAAATTCAATATAGATAAGTTCTTCTTCATTTTCATTTATTGCAATCTACTTTGTGCTTACTTAATTTGATTCCACATCTTGTGAAAGTTATGAATTGTGTTTTTGTTATTGAATCCTTGCTATTTTCCTTTCCAGTATGTGTGAGTAGATTTCTTAGGAGGGTGTTAAGGATGCAAATTATATTAATTAGGTTTTTGGAGATGTGATCTTGAATTGATTAATTCAGGGAGATGAGGCTTTATGTGGATGATGTTGATCAACATGATCGAGTCTTGTTTAGGAAGTAACAATCTAATCTAGGTTCAAGTGGTTGATCAATCATGCTCCGCCTTTGAGAAAACGCCCCTTATTAGCCATTTATGAGGCATGAGAATATCTTTAAGTGCTCTAAGGGTGTACGAAATGACCTTGAGAAAGGCTTCCCCTTGGTTAATATGACATCCTTCACCTAATCGATTGACTATTTCCCGGCCTTGTCCTTGATTTGATTCAATTTCCCTCGTCCTAATCCAAGTTCATATTTCCCTTTGCTTTTCTCTTTATTGTTATCTTGTTTTTTTTTTTTTTGTTAATTGTTTTTACTATTGCATTCTCCAAACTTTTACTTGAGGTAGATTTCCATTTGAAGTGTTAGTACATCAATGAGATGATTTCACATAAGTTTTTGTCAAAATGAAAAATAGGAAAAATGATCGAATAGACCCTTGAATTTTAGTGCAAATAGTCACTTGAACTTTAAAAAAGTGTAATTAAACACTCGAATTTGTTATTTTGGTGCATTTAAACCCTATAACCGGTTATTCACCTGGATAACCAGTCATTAAGATTTCGGCAACATTTTCGGTAATAATTTCGGCGAAAAAATTTCTAACGACAATAAAAAATAATATATATATATATATATATATATATATATATATATATATATATATATATATATATATATATATATATATATTAGGTGACCTACCGGAGAAGACGATCTGCCGGTCGTCTTCTCCGGTGGAGTACGCGACCAGATCGGTTGCCTTCTCTACTGGAAAAGGTGACCTATCTAGTTGCCTTCTCCACTGGAAAAGGTGACCGGATTGGTCACCTTCTCCACCGGAGAAGATGACCGATCATCTTCTCCGGTAAAAAAGTCATCAAAAGTTGTTTTTCATGTTTTGATGCTGGTTAGCGGTGGTTAATGATGGTCAACGTCAATAATATTACCGGTAACCTGTTGGTTATAGGTAAATCAGACTTATTTGACTCATTTTAACAAGTTTGAGTATTTAATTGAATTTTTTTAAAGTTTAAGAACCTAATTACACTTTGGTCTAAAGTTAAGGGTCTATTTGATCATTTCCCCTAAAAAATATGGTTGTTGTAATAGATAAGGGAAAATGACACTTTTTCCCCCTATGTTATATGCTTATAGCACTTTTCCCCCCTGTGTTATTAAAGTGGTTGTTTTCCCCCCTCAGTTATTTTAAAAGTGGTAGTTTTTTCCCTTGTAATGTTAAATTGACATTTTAGCCCTTAAAAATAACTATTTCATTTATTTTTATTCTCCAATCAATTGTTACTAATATATATGGAAGATCACGGTTCGATACGAACCTAATCGAACACTATAGCAATTGAACTTAAATAGTATAGACGGTTACAGTTACGATTCAAAACCGAAAAAATAAAATAAAATAATTGTTAAATTTAGACTATTTTTAAATAAAAATAAAATTATAAAAATAAATAAATAAATACATAAGTTTTGATTGGCGGTTCAAAATCGAAATTGGAACCAAATCGTACCAATTTATCAAAATAAGTGTTTGATCATTTTCACTATATATGACTGTGGCTAAGTTCCAGTTCACGGTTCAACAATTATTTAATTTTAAATTTTTCGGTTCTGAATCGTAACCAGAACCGTCCATACTATTTCGGTATGATTGTTATAGTGTTTGGTTAGGTTCGAACCGAATCGTGATCATCCATACATATAAATAATAATTTGTTAGAGAAGAAAAATAAATGAAATAATTATTTTTAAGGGTAACAATGTCAATTTAACATTTCAGGGGGAAAAATTGTCACTTTAATAACACAGGAGAAAAAGTGCTATATGCACATAACATAGGAGGAAAAAGTATCATTTTCCCAATAGATAAACATGAAATTTACTCGCTCTATATTTAGCAGTAAGCCCATTATATTATGTGTACCGTACCGGGGAGGACAAAAGCAAAGAAGTGGAAAAGCTTGGCCTAGACAGTAGGCAGTAGGCACCTGGTTGCGAGAGCGTGACACCATTGCGAATAAATTGTTTATCTCTTTAAGCCGATTCCACATCTTTCTGTCAATCTGCCCTTTTTCTTTTATTTTCTTTTCTTCCACACCTCAAATCCTCTTCAATGGGAATAGGGTTTCAGTAATTAAGCATCTGCTCCCCTAGGAATAGCTAAGTTCAACAAGCCTTCAAGGCGTGGAGTGAGATAGGTAAACACAATTCTTCACTAAAAGTCTTCTTCTTTCTCAAAATTTCAATTGCCCACACTAGAATTTCTGTGTTTTCTGTGAAATCCAAGCAAGCTGGGGGTTTTCCTGTCTTTAATAGTAGATTGGATTGCATATCTGGCATCAAGATTTGATTTTTGTTTTCTTTTCTTTGATATTAGTGCTCAAATTCAATTGGGTTTTCTGTAAGTTCCATGAAATGTGGGTCAATTTCTTGTTAACCTGGATATATGGAACTGGCACTTAGTAGAAATAGAAGATAAAATTTTGTTTGATTGAAGATAGTTAGTTGAGCAAAGTGATGATCTTGTGGATTCCCAGAGTGCTAAAATGCCTTGGCTTCAACCTCAATTAAACCAAAAAGATGTTCTTTTGAACCCTTCTGTTCAGCCACTCCCAATTTATTTTTCCCAGAAAGAATCAACTCCCCCAACAGTAACACCATCATCCTCTTCTGGGAGTAAAATCAGCCCAGGTGTTCTTTTCTTCATAGTTATACTAGCTGTGATATTCTTTATCTCTGGTGTTCTCCACTTGTTGCTTAGGTTTTTGATGAAACATAGGCCCTCTTTGTCTTTCTCCCAATCCAGTAGAACAACCCAAGAAATCCCAAACTCTGGTGCTGTCCAAAGGCAGCTACAACAGCTATTCCACCTCCACGACTCGGGTTTGGACCAGGCGTTTATCGATGCCCTCCCCGTGTTCTCCTACAAGGATATAATGGGGGGTTTGAAAGAGCCCTTTGATTGTGCTGTGTGTCTGTGTGAATTCTCGGATCAAGACGGGTTGAGGCTGCTGCCCCTGTGTGGCCACGCCTTCCACATTGATTGCATAGACACGTGGTTGTTGTCGAACTCGACTTGCCCGCTTTGTAGAGGCATTCTTTTCGCTCCCGATTTCTGCATTGAGAACCCGGTTTTCTACTTCGATGACTCGCGAGATGAGGATGGGGTTCCCGGGACAGGGAGTGCTGGCATTGCAGTTTCCTCGGGTTCTAAGCCCGGGGAAGATGACAATGTCAATGCTGTTCTGACCGAGAAGAGGGTTTTCTCGGTGAGGCTCGGGAAATTCAGGACTACAAACAATGTTGAGGTTCAAGAAAAGGAAATTGGAGAGACCAGCAATAGTAATTTGGATGCAAGAAGGTGTTTTTCGATGGGTTCTTTCCAATACGTGGTGGGCGATTCCGAGCTGCAAGTCACCCTCGGCCCTGGTGGCGGTGCTGGTGGAGGAAACCGCCAGCTGAAGGCGGGGCGGGGGAGGGGTGGAGGGCAGAATGGGAATTTCACAAGTGAGGGGGATAGTGATGGGAAGAAGATTATTAACATGAGAAGTAAAGGTGAGAGCTTCTCTGTTTCAAAGATATGGTTGTGGTCCAAGAAGGACAAATTCCCCACTTCTGCAAATACTCACATTTCTACTTCAATTAATACTACAAATTTGCCTTGGACTCATAGACTTGAAGCCCCATGAAAAACTTTTTACTTGTAATTTCATATTAACTTCATTTAATTATTCAATTTCCAGAAATCTTTCTAAATTTTGCACTTTTTCTTTTGCTCTTTCTCTTCTTTTCAGTGCAATACTAGGAATGATGCTAATAGTAATGATGCTTCTTTTTGGCCACACTTCTGTATCACTTTATCTTTTTTACCCCTCATATGCACAAAGTGTAATTTTCTTTGCTTTTTTATTTTTTTATTTTTTTGTCTGTGGGTGAGCTGGGGGTGGGGCTGTGGGGGACCAAGTAATTTTGGATGACGAGGAAAACCCCGTAATCCTTTCGAGTGTGAGTAAATTTTGCCTTATGACCCTAGTCGGCAAAAGACCATAAGGAATTAAACCAGTTTAGATTACTCATAATTGATCGACTCAAATTAAGGGTGAAAGATTCAAACACGTGACCTTATGGTTATAAATGTGAATCTCTTGTCATCTTGGTTGGGTGATCCAGTACCGGGTAATTTTAATTTGGAAAAATGGTAGATCTGTGCTGTTTTCTTGATGAATTCTTTAATTCCTTAGGATTCAATTGACCCTAGAAAACATGTGTGCTGCAATCTCAAGATGAAATAAGAACATAAAATAATTAGGTTTGATATTCCCAAAGTTTAGACTCAGTTCCCAAACTCCAAAGGTGATTCCCATCTTGTTATCTGTGAAGCTTTGGAGTTCTTCTGATCAGTTTCTTGAACCCCCCCCCCCCCCCCCCCCCCCCCCCCCCCCCCCCCCCCCCCCCCACCCCCCCCCCCCCCCCCCCCCCCCCCCCCCCCCCCCCCCCCCCCCCCCCCCCCCCCCCCCCCCCCCCCCCCCCCCCCCCCCCCCCCCCCCCCCCCCCCCCCCCCCCCCCCCCCCCCCCCCC
>NC_044923.1:16815019-16844638 GCF_003576645.1 Ipomoea triloba | reverse complement strand
CCCTCCCCCCCCCCCCCCCTCCCCACATCACCTACCCCACAGCCCACTCCAACCCCAAAAGAAGAATTTTTTTTAAAGGTAAAATAGTTTATATATATAGTTTATATATATATATATATTAAACATAATAAATGAAGATTATATCCCTCATTTATGTCTCTTTTTTTCGTTAAGTTTTTTGTACATTATGCTATAAAAGTTGTACTACATAATATTTTGGACAAATATATATTAATTCAATTTTTTAACATGAGATGATCGTGTTGGTTTCTTGACCAGTTAAAGAAATTTGTAATAGTTTAGAATTGCAAATTATAGTTTTATTTCTATCAGTACAAGAAAACAGCAAAATACCTACAAATTTAATTTTAAAAACCTATGAATTTTAGTGTTTTATCTACAAAAAAATAAATAAATAAATCGTTTATAAATTAAATATTTAGTACCTACATATTTTTTGTAACTTTAGCAGTTTTTTTTGGTGAGGGACTAACACAATCACCTTATAAAAAATTGAAGAGTTAACAATGGTCATGTCAATTATTGAAAATTTAAAGTAATTATTTCGCATAAATATAGAGAGGATGAAAAATTATTATTTAGAAAGAAAAACCTTAACAACTTGCATTTGACACTGATTGAGAGTGAGGTTGACAAGTACAACGTTGTGTCACGATTATCAATAATCCTAGTAGTGTCTACTCACCACCTTACAGCATTTACCTTCCAATTATTACTCTAAAATTTGCATTTTTCATCCTTAAGTTATAAAATAATTATAGAATCCGTCCTTAGATATTAGTCGTGCTAACTTTTCACCTCTAAACTATTATTGTCGTTGTACTTTTCGTTCTTATATTAATTTTTTTGTGCTCACTTTTCGTCACTAATATTTTGTTAGTAAAGAGACGAAAAGTGCGCATGAACAACACAACAATTAGTGATGACGAATTTTACAATTATCATATAACTTAGAAACGAAAAGTATAATTTTCCCGTATTAACCATATAAACTGTGTTTATCAACCATGAACCAACTTACATACATTTTGATGTGTTTATAATCATAAAATTTCCCTTTTCATTTTTCTTTTTTTTTTTTTAATTCCTCCGGAGATCTCTCTGGTCCTCATGATGGAGGAGGTGATGGTGGTGGGATCAGTGAGAAGTGGTGGGGAGAGATTTGTGGTGATATGATTTTAAACATTGTTACACCCAATATGTGAATGTTAGCTCAACATATATTACAATTTTACACTTTTTTTTTATGAATATTACATTCGCCACCCAATATAAGAAATTAATATAAATTATAGGTATTATTTATGCATGCATGTTACGTCCTAATGTTTCGACTCTTCAACCTTATAGGTATATACATATCAATTATTTCAAACTGTTTTGGTTACAATTTTACAATTTAGAATGAAGAGGGTATCCGGTGACATTCAAGATCCTTTGTTTGAAATTCGGATCTTGGTTATAGCGCAAAATTTAATTTATACATAAATGTTTAGTTGAAAATGTATAATTGTATTATGTATAAATAATGATTGATATAATACATTGTTTCAGAGTTAGTGACTTAAAATATAAATTAAACATGAATAAATATCAACATTAATAAAACTTAATTTCGAGTGATAAGATCTAACGACATGATTTGTTCATGAGATATGTTGGGAATTGAATAAGAAGTTTTGAGAGATTAGAGAAAGATTAAAATCATAACTTCTTTCACAAATGGAAGAAAACCTTTGTTGAATATAAAAAAGGATGAAGAACATGATTTTCTTGTTTCTTGATTCAAACCTTCGAAGAGAAGTGTTAAAAATTAAGATGGGAAGCTTTGAAGGTGGAGATGGACTCTCATCACATCCTCACTCATTTAATTAGTTCTGCTGGAGGAGAAACATATATAATATAGGAGGGCTAATGAATAGAAATGGCTACCATGATTTTACATATAGCTTATTGCCTCACCAAGCGGGTTCTGAATATCCTGTCAACAATTTGTCACTTTGTCCCTTAAGCTTTGACGGGTTCCTATTTAGTAGGCTCTTGAGATCCCATTAACATCTTGTTGTTGTTTAACAGTATCTTGATGGACTGTTGGTGAGCACTTGAGATCCTATTAACACCTTTGTGTAGTGGCGATATCTTAATGGGTTGTTGGTGGGTTCTTGAGATCCCATTGTTGAGTTACAAACCTGAATGTACGAAATGAAAGAAGGATGGCGAAGTTCTTGAACTTTTCGACTCGATGTACGCTGGCTTTGAGTGTGCGTATATGAAAGAAGGGAAACAGTTCTGTGTTGTGTTTAGAAACACTACCTTAAAAGCATTTAGACTAAGGCAATCGTATACTCTCAACAGATACACACAGAACAACAGGCCACAACCTGTTTATATATATATAAGCTTAGACGTTGGAACGAAACTGTCAACAAGAATGATGGATTATGAATGTGCATTTTCAGTACTGAGGGTAGTATATAATTATATATACTAGCAACTATAACCGCTTCCCTCTTACCAGCAACAAAATTGATAGAGAAGTGTGGTAATGGAGACAACATTAAGACACATTACGGGCACAACATGAGGCCACATCCATTCTGTTTAAAAGGCTTTGGGTAGCAAAAGATTAACCACACCACACTTCGCACGTCGAGTCGAGCAGGCGGGCGGCGGCGACACGCACGCGTGGTTTCCCTTTATTCCCTCTTCATAACTCTTCAAAACTTCTAAAGGAGGTTGAGGTATATAAGTAAGATAAAAGTGGGATATCTAAGTAATGTGGAACAACAAATAAAGACAAAACTCATTAAAAGCCTTAGCCTTTTAAATGTTTCCCAACAATCCCCCAGACATTTAAATAACAAGGCTGGACTGGACAACATCTAAGCTAAAATATAAGAGTTAACTTTTACGTCAGGGTATGAAACTTGAACTTACATGCAACAATATTAAGTAATTTACTACCCGAGAGTGAGTTGCCTCTTGAACTCATCAGATAACTAAATTTTGAACTTATATGTGCAAGTTAACTCTAAATTCGCAAATTTTGCGCAGTCAAACACTTTGATCTTGAAAATTTCCTGTCTAGTCGATGTCAGCATAGACTTTAACTCTGTCAAGTCTATCTCGACATAGACCACCCATTTAGGCTACAAAGTATGTATTTATAGTTTAGGTGTAAGTCTTTCGATGACTTCGTTTGACCACGGAAGTGGTGTCCATCATGAATTCCTTACCTCATTGGGTTTCAAACCATTCTCCCTTGATGTTTCAGAATGGTCTTTCGATTTAGTCTTTTTGTGAGAGGATTTGCTATATTCCTCTCGGATCTCACAAACTCCATTGTGATCACCCCGTTCAACATTAACTGTCGTACAGACTCATGTCTGACTCTTATGTGTCTTCTTTACCCATTATGGACACTATTTTGTGCAACACAAATCGCAGTCTGTGAGTCACAATGTATAGGCACAGAAGGTGTTGGACACCTCACAATGGCACGTATGCCAATAAATTTCTTAGTTACTCGGCCTCTTGGCTTGCTAGATCTAGTGTTATGAACTTTGCCTCCATAGTTGATCTAGCAATACATGATTGTTTGGTTGATTTCCACGATACAGCGACTCCACACATGGTGAATACAAATTCGCTGGTCGAGCTCACATCACCACTGTCATTTACCTAGTTCGCATCACAGAACCCTTCCATCACAGCTGGGAATCCTGTATAGTTAAGACCCAAATCTATAGTGCCTCTGAGATAACGAAGTACTCGTCTCAGTGCATCCCAGTGTGGAGCACTTGGGTTGTGTGTATAGCGATTGAGCTTATTTATTGTGGATGCAATTTCAGGTCTAGTATAATTCATTAGGAGCATTAGATTCCCAATTATCTTTGCATATTTTTCTTGAGACAAGCTAGCCTCAATATTCTTTGAAAGTTTGACACTAAGATCATAAGGGGTTTTAGCTAGGGTTACATCTGTAGAAGGTTTTTCTGTATAGTGATTTTGGGATAAGAGGTAACCCTTTTCGGTTTTTTTAACCTTTATCTCAAGTATCACATTAGCTTCACCCAAATCCTTCATATCAAATTTATCACAAAGAGTTCTCTTAACCTCATTTATAGTTTCAATATTCGAACTGAAAATTAGCATATCATCTACATAGAGACATATAATCACAACTTTAGACTTTATCTCTTTAGTGTATAAGCAGGCATCTGATCAGTTAGCGGAATAACCCAAGTCTATTAAAGTTTTATGAAATTTTTCATCCCACTGCTTGGGAGCTTGTTTCAAGCCATAAAGATATTTTTTTAGTCCACCTTTCTTTCCTGGTCTGGATCTACACATCCAGGAGGTTATTCCATATAGATTTCTTCTTCTAAATCACCATTTAGGAATGTTGATTTCACGTCCATTTGGTGGACTATCAACCTGTGTAGAGAAGCTAGAACAAACAGAATACGTATGGTTGCAATTTTTATCACTGGTGAATAGGTATAAATGTAATCTTCACCAAATTTATGAGTGTAGCCTTTGGCTACCAGCCTTACTTTGAACCTTTCAATGGACCCATCTGGTCTCAATTTCCTTTTAAAGATCCATTTACAGCCAATTGGTTTACACTCTTTGGGTAGATTAACCAACTCCCAAGTGAGGTTCAACTGTATTGAGTCTAACTCACTTTTGACTTCTTCCTTCCACAAGGTAGAATCGACCGAGCGCATGCCTTCTTCAAAGGTCTTTGGTTCTTCTTCTAACGCTAGTTGACAAATGAACTGATTACATAGCTCATTCAAGTCTTTCAACTCTGTTACAAAAGTTATAAAGTCAGAGCTAAAGCTTTTCTCAATTCTGGGCCTTTTGCTTCTTCTAGGCTCATCAGTATCATTTGCACTACTAGGAAATACAATATGATCATTTCTTTGAAGTTTGTCAACAGATAAATCATGAGTATTCTTTAAAGGAAATAAGTGTTCAAAGAAAATAGCATCTCTAGATTCACACAGAGATGTAGTATGATGATATATGAAGGAGAAGGATTTTCTAGCAAATTTTTCTTCGGCACAAGTTTCACATTGAGAAAATGAATTGCTAGACAAGGTTGGTAACAAATTCATGTTTTTCAATATATTTAAACATTTTGCACCAGCATGTCTTAATCTACCATGCCAAATATTAACTGAGACAATGATATAAGTAGAAGAAGAAGCATTATTATTATTGCTTGGGATATGCCAATTTGGAATGAAATCATAAATGGTCAGGGGAGGACCCTCAACAGCAAGGAGAGGTCTAATTATAGAAACATCTAACACAAAAAGTCCTCCACGTAAGTATCCTTTCCCAAGGAATTTCCCATAGCGAGTCATAACCAAACAGTTAGACTCAAACACCATCTTAATCCCGATCATGTTCAACAAGGCTCCGGAAATTAAGTTTGTATGGACGGAAGGGACATACATCACATTTTCAACATTAATTGCTTCCCAGAATATAACATGAGTTCTATTGTCCATCTACCACTTACCTGGGAGACGCTGGAGTTGCCCATGAACACTTGTTTTCCTTTAGTGAAAGGTTCAAACACCTTGAACATATCCTTGATGTTGCAGAAATGGCGAGATGTTCCTGTGTCCACAACCCACTCTTCTAGATCTCCAACGATGTTGGCTTCAGTTATTACAACTGCAACCACTTCCGTATTCTCCATGTCTTTTGTTAGGTGAGTTTGGTTTTTAGGTCTTCCATTATCTGACTTTCTCGTGTTCTGATTGACCCCTTTGCGATAGTAGCATTGTGCAACATGATGGCCTTATTTCCCACAAACAAAGCATCCACTACCTATTCCTTTCTTCTAAATTTTGCCATTTTTGAATTGATTACTATTGTTGGTTTTGGAGCTCTGTTGATGGGTTTTATTTCGATCACTAGCTTTTGGCATGTCAAAGCCGACACTTGTCTCAACAACATTAGCTTTTACATTATCAGGAAAAGTAGCTGACCTAAGCATTAGGCAATTTTCCTCTTCTATGTTCAAACTATTGACCAGCTGTTGCGGTGTATAGTCGGGTCTTTCATGCTTCATTTTGTTCTTGAAATCTAACCAGGAGTAAGGCAGTTTCTCAATAAAGGCACCAGACAATAAGACATCGTTGACCTCAGCTCCTTCAATTGTAATATCTGCAACCAAATTTTCATATTCGTGTACTTACTCAACTATGGATTTGGAGTCGATCATTTTGAAATTCATCCAGCGCCCCACTACATAATTCCTTCTTCAAACATCGTTAGTGCCATATTTCTAGCGCAATAAGTCCCAAATAATTTTGGCAAACTTATGGCCAGAAAACATGTCAATCCGACAGTGAAGAAAGCATGATGATCTTCGCTGACCATCTTCTATAATTCAATCCACCAGTAATATATTCGATCATGGTGACATTAGCACTTGATTTGGCTAGCAGCGACATTGCTTTGTTGTTGGTTAAATGCTTTTAACTGTTGGGTTACGAACTTGAATGTACAAAACGAAAGATGGATGGCAAAGTTCTTGAATGTTTCAACTCGATGCATGCTGGCTTTGAGTGTGTGTATATGAAAGAAAGGAAACAGTTTTGTGTCATGTTTAGCAACACTACCTTAAAAGCATTTAGACCAAGCCAATCATATGCTCCCGACAAGTAGACTATGTGCACTCACGTTGTCGCACTGTCTCACGGGAAGGTGTTGTCTCATATGAAGTCAACCATATGTATATATGTATACATATATATATATATATATATATATATGTGTGTGTGTGTGTGTGTGTGTGTGTGTGTGTGTGTGTGTGTGTCTGTGTGTGTGTGTGTGTGTGTGTACTAGCAGTTATAACTGCTTACCTCTTACCAGGCACAAAATTGATAGAAAAGTGTTGTAATGGAGACAGCATTAAGACACGTTATGGACACAACATGAGGCCACGTCCATTCTATTTAGAAGACTTGTGGACAAGAGGGTAAGGTGATCCACAAAAATAGGGTCAAAAAACACTGTTGGGTAGCAAAAGATTAAACACACCACACCTCGCGCGCCGAGCAGGCGGGCGATGTACGCGTGGTTTTCCCTTATTCCCTCTTCATAACTCTTCAAAACTTTTAAAGGAGGTTGAGGTATATAAGTAGGATAAAAGTGGGTTATCTAAGCAATGTGGGACAACAAATAAAGACAAAACTCATTAAAAGCCTTTGCCTTTAAATGTTTCCCAACAACTAACATCCTGTTGGGAAAAAATACTTGTTCATTTTGAAAGAGTTTTGAATAGAATTTTTGTCCAAGACTTTGAGCATATTTATATAAGAATTTTGAAACTATTTAGCCCAAAAAAATATTTTGATACACTTGACTCAAAAATCATTTTGGTACATAGCAATTGGAAAAATTGTGAAAGAAATGCAATTGCTTGTTTAGAAAAACTTTTATAGATTTTCGTATTTCGATCAAAATTGATCAAAGTTAATACCCGATTTAGTTTCTCAACTATTAAAATTTCACAACTTATGTCCTCAACTTTCAAACTTTCTCAATTTCATCCACAACTATGCAGTTGTTACCTAAAATAATCTCTTGTCCAAACCAAATTAAAATAGTCCTTACTAGGACCATTTTGGTAAATAATTGCATATAGTTACGTTGGGGATAAAATTAAGCAAGTTTGAAAGTCAATGACCAAAGTGGTAAAAATTCTAATAGTCATATGACCAAATCGGATATTAACTTAAATTTATCAATGCATAAGATATTCTTAACATAATCTAACACTTTAAAAAAAATAAATAAAAAAATACTCCGTAATGAAACTGAGCTAAGAATCACGCATAATTTTTTCCGACCGGTCAATTAGGAGTACACACCGAAACTAATTATGTTCTCCTTAAGTAAGACCTTGAAAGTGATAAAATATGAACCTGAAACCAGCCTCTAGTTATGCTAGAAGACACACACTAACATTATTTCATCTACAACCCTCATCGATTAATAATTTCTTTTAGAAGTAAAATATTAAGAAGAAGAGTTTGTACTAAATTTTCTAATGATAATGGTTCACGAGCATTTTTTTTTTAATAAATCAAGATCAATTAATCAAAGAAGTGGATACAAATCGGGGGGAATCCTCCCATGAACAAAAGCCAGTATTGAAATGTGCTGCCCGGGTTAGAGAATGAGCCAACACATTTACTGACCTTCCAACAAATATAATGGCATAAGCTTGAAAGTTAGAAAGAATACAACGACGGTCTCTTCTAACAATGTTATTAGTATAAGAAAAGCCACCAGAGGAGTCGTTCACAAGCATTTTTTAATATTCAATTTTTCTAAAAATATATAACGAGGTGACATTAATGTTCACATGGCACGATTATATGGATAATGTAGTTGGATAAGTAACATGACAATAATGGCATGGCAATTTCACCAAGATAGCAATGAAAACGTAGGAAAAAAAGAAAGAAAAAAAAAAAAAGACATTGATTAAGCAAAAAGTAACTCTATTTAAAAAAATAAGTTTAAAACTATCCTTGTTGATTTAAAATTTAAAAAAAAAAAAAAAACAAAGCTATTCTATTTCTAGTCGTTATACGAAACTAGTATTGATTGCTTTTATGAAATTGATCTTTGCCAACTTGCTAAATATAGAGCTATTAGTATCAATTGCTATTTGCTATCGTCTAAAATAAAGGTATGTTAACAACTGAAATTGTCTAACCAAAATGATAATTAACAGGGTGGATACCATCAAGTGACAGGAAAAAAAAAAAACAAAACAAAACAAAACAAATTACAGAGTAGTTAACTACTTACACTTTTAATCACTAAAATAGTTAAGAATAGTGAAATTAGTCCCTCAATTATGGTAACTATTAGCAGTTGTTATGTCATGGACTCAAGTCCACCTTGCAAGATGGACACGGGTCTAAATGGCGTCGTTTTACTTCAAAACGACGCCGTTTGATTTTTAAAAAATAAAAATAAATATTACTTACTTTCTTGCCGTTTGTCTTCAGAATTCATTCCTCTAAATCCACAAAATTTTGACTCTATATTCACAATTTTAGAACTAAACTCTATATATTCACAATTACAGAACTCCATATTCAACAGTAACACAATTTTTGAATCTATATTCACAAAATATATATAATTAAGGTGACACTACTCACCCTTACAATTAACTAATTAAGCAACTAATTTGACGGTTGTTTTAACCTATTCTAAACACCAAAAAAAAAAATTAAAAAGAGCTGTAATAAGCAATCCCTTGCCGTAACCCAGAAAGCACCAAATACTGAAAAAGAATGAGGATTAGGAAAAAAAAAAAACATTAATTGGACCTAGCCACCTAGGAGGGTAGTAGGTTATTTTAAAAAGTAGACAACCTGAAAGGAAAGTGCTAACAATTCCTAAATGATAATGATCAAAAGCGACACCATTAATAATCACATCATCTACAGTTAATCGGTGGGTATCATGTTACCTATTACCTAACCCTCCAAAATACTGACAAATTTTATATATTTTATTAGATCAATTGAATGTGTCATATAAAACAAAAACAATTACGGAGTATGTTTTTAGGTTGAATAAGAATCACGTCATGTAAACCTTTTCAAAAGAACATGGCCAGCTCAGCATTTTGATAACACAACACGGTTTTGTAATATACTTCTAATTTCCTTCTCAATAATTTGCTGCATAATTGCAATTTGTTGAACAAATATAGCTTTGTCCTTTGTGAGACTGCTAAAATGATCCACACATCCACACCCCATTGCCGATTGCCTTGTCTCTATAATAAATGTATTTGTGGAACACCAAAATTTTAAAAATAGTATCATCAAGATTCCGATAAACCAACCTATATTACAATTCTGCATTTCTAGTTCCATTACCCACCCAAACTCTCAAGGAAACAAACATCTATATTAAAAACTTGTCACCAAAAAAAAAAAAAATCTGGCACAATTTTTCTTCTATAAGAGCCTGCTAATAAAAAAAAAAATGACTTCCACAATGGCTTTCATGATTATCTTGTCATAATGTACAGCGCCACTTTCGGTGGGGGAGAGCTGAGTTATGATGAAAAGTGAGGAATCTGAATCTGTTCCCCATTGAAGGGGTCCCGCCCAGCACAACCCACCCCTCCCCCAAAATAATTCCATAAATTTCAGAAGAAAACATAAACCGCGAGTTGATGCTTCTCCATACCGAAATTTGAAAGTGAAGTCTAGTGAATCAACCCCTCACAAACCCCGAGGGAAGTTGCTGATTTGCCCTTCCTCCAATACATCTTTGTTATTCACCTTATACCCAATCCTTGTGCGCATGACAAGAGATTTCTGAAAAGTCATGGAGCAAACACAAAATGTTTTTTCACTAATCACTAAAGACAGTAAAAAAGGTCCAGATAAGTGCAAGCTGCAGAGAGAATTTATTGCCTAGAGGGACTAGGGCATGCATGCTAAAATGCTCACAAAAAGTTTCTTCAGGAAGAAGGGGTTCATGATATCAATTCAGTAATAGCACGACAAAACAAAATGGTAGGTGAGGTAGGCCACTATCTATTTAGTTTTTTCAGAAGCAATTTCTAGAACCCAGTACAAGTTCTTATTTCTTTTTGTAAAAGTTCTTATTTCTTAACACAGCTCAAACCTTTCACAAAAATGTCTGCACTATACAGATACAGTTGAAGAAAGAGATTCAACTAGAACCCACTATTCAGAATTATTTAAGCCTAAGATGTTGTAGTAAGAGAGAATGTCTAGTGAAATTTTGTGAAACAAGTATCAGGATGAAAGACAAGTATCTATCATACCTTGCCATGCTGGCTGTTTGTGACTCTCAACTTCTGTGTAATTGATTCATTACCACTTGCAGGGAGGGTGTTGCCACTGGCAGGATCCAAATGCAGTTGAAGAAACTGTAGATTGAAAAGGCAATGAAGTGCAAATTAGATCTCCCAGACTTTACATCACTGAATTACATAGCAGCAGTTTCTTTAGGGACATCAACTGAAGTTAATAATTGCTCCCATGTCATACTACAATAATATTGAGAATGTAAGTAGGTAGGTAGGTATTCATAGTGCTATTTAGATTTTTAAATCAAAACTTAAAGCAAAGTATATCTTAAAGAAATTCATCCCTTCCCTTCTAAATACAAGTAAGAAATCACAGATCTTCGAAACAACATTTTTGTCTGAATTCACCCATAAGAGAATGATCCCACTTTCTACATACCAATTGGAGAGGGAGTAGGCAGGTTGGAGGAACAAAGCCAAAATTGTGAGTATCAAAGATGTATAACCCATATGATTATCAACCTATATCCCAATTTTACTAAAAAATCATGTAGTGTAGTTACCTTAGGGACAGCAGCCTGGAATACAAAGTCTGTGATTACATCTTGCAATTTGTTTGTAAAATTAGCTTCAATAACTGTTGTTTGCGGATTCCCAGGCTGTTTCGAGAAGTTGAATGTTAATTTTATGGAATTGCTCTCAAATGCAACAACTGATGGATATGCTGGACCATTGTCTTCTGTAGCTGAAAAACCAGGATGTGTCAATATGTGAAAGGATAAATCAGTCAGCCAAACTATGTTGAAGCAGTGATGAAAGTGTACCAGGAGTGGAGGGACTGGTAGAGATCCCATCTAGCAAATCCATCATCGGAGAGCTTCCAACTGATGAGGTCCGTGAGGAGACTTGTGCCGGTGGCACAGTAGGCGAGGACAGACTATCTAATAGATCCAGCGAACTCTTGTTGTCTTGACTGGAGGGCAACACCTCAACTGTAGATGTGCTGCTGCTTTGAGCTGGAGGTGTTCCAATTGACAGGAGGTCCAGCAGGAGATCAGTCCCACTTTTCTGTACTTGATTTGTACCTGAGATGCAACAAGAGAGGGTAGAATAGAGTAAAACTCGCATTTTTCTTCCTATTCCCTTCTTATCATTTCATTTCCTTTTGTTTATTTAGGTAGAGAGCATGCTGAATGGGTAAAATGATGTTATTTTAACTCAAAAAAGAAGCATGCCCACAAGGTATACAGTCATTAACTTGTAACTGCATTGCAAATATAAGAGAGTAGCCAGTAACTATCATGTAAATCCACTGAAGTAAAGGCTTACAAAATTCACCTGGCTGTGAAGCAGCTGGTGATAAATCAACTCCAAGAAGATCCTGAAGAAAGTCCCCACCAGAAGAGCTAGGTGCCGGGGTATCATCTGAACCAAGATCAAGTAAATCAACAAGAGGAGCAGCTGCTGGTTTGGCAACTCCATTTGGAAGAGAAGGTCCTTGTGAAGTCGAAATGCCTGGTGGAACAGAACCAGCCTTCCTTCCACTGTAAGTTGCTTCATCCAGGACAGGCATTCTTTCTAACAGCGTAGACCTGAATACAAAACCCAGCAGCTTTCTAAGATAAAGACACTACAAGCTATAATAAAACAAAAAGCAACCTTATGGAATCCAACCAAACCTCATATTCTGGTGTTTCTGGATAATAGAGTTGAACTCAATAGCTCTCTGTTGAAGTTCAAGTACAAGATTTCCCTTATACTGAACAATGATGTCATTTATCCTCCTATAGAAGAAACCAATATTCAATAAGCAATTACCCGAAATGCATTACGTTATACTATCCCAGATTTATTACTTCTCTCCTCTTTAAGAATGTGCAAAATTTTCTTACTTTAATTACAAGGTAGTAGGAATTTGAAAAGGAAGAAGTTTATTTTTTAAAGCCCATTCTCATTATCACAAAAAAAAGTTATCAACTTATGTGTGCAGATATACTAAGCAACAACAAATTATTAGATAAATGAAATAGAGAATAAAGATTTACATACTGTGAACAAGGTGGAAACCGACTTGACAGCTTTAACAAGGCAATCAGACACATTGCTTTAGTGGTGAGATCAAAGGAATGGGTTTTCATAGCCGTCTCTACAATGTCCACAGCATCAGATTCTGTTACCTGTTACAAACAATTTCTCAAAACATGCTGAAGAAGTAGACATTCAAATGATGAAAGGAATGCAGACAACTCCAATGTACAAGCAACACCATTTTCCCTCATACTTCAAGTCCTTGAATGGTCATAATTTATGTTAATAGGCATGTGCATTACTACCCATTATCAAAGCATACCATGATACTGACTAGTTAGTGAAAGAACTAGAATACATTCTACATTCTTTGAAAGTATTTTACAGTTGCATATTGTATGATAAGTAAACTTTTCATCCTGAAAATTGTCACAATGAACCTACCTTTTATTAGAACTGTCACAACATAAATCATTGGTCTCATGAAGTCATAACCTCAAAATTCGCATACAGAAAGATCAGTTCAAGAAAATGAATTTTAGGCTGAGGGCAGGGGATGACCCTTTCTCTCTCCCTCTCTTCCAGTCTTTTTCTTTTCAAGGATTTCATTGATATTCTGGATTAAATTATCACTTGCATAAATAGGCTATTAGGTTTTTTTGTAAATTTTCTTCACCCAGAAAACAAATTTGAGAATAGTGTTCATCCAAACAAGCTTAGAGTTGAGCTATACAGTTCAAATGCACACATGTAAGGTAGTATTCAAATGTGAAGTGAGTTGTAAATTAAACTTCAGGGGAAAAAAAAACAAGACAATCAGAACTCACAGTTATAGGTTCTTCAATATCAAGCATTCCAGTACAACTGACTAACATTTCACCATATTCTCCAATGCACCAAACTGCAACTCTGACAAGAGTTTCCTGACAAAAACATAATGAAACAGATTAAAATACATGATGCAGAGAACCTACACAGAGTAAGAAAAGACCTTCAATTTCTAATTCTTTTGAACTCATAGAATAATAACCCAGTTACCTGTTCTACAGTTTGAACCAACCGAAATAAAGACCGTACTGCATATCCATGGAGATTGGAAGCATTGGTAATAACTACAATAAGGGCATGCCAAACTTCATCCTTCACATAACTCCCAGCCTACAGATACAGGAAATAATTGGTACCAACTAAAGCACAACTGCACAAGGAGAGAATATATGGGGAAAATAATAATAAGAGAGAGGGTGGGTGGGGGGGCTGCATCATTCAGTGTCAAATCATTGTACCATAATCAATATTTTCTGGCTTGAACTACGCATTTAATTTAGTCTAGTACTCTAGTTTATGCCCCAAAATTTTTGTTTCATATTACATTAGGACTGGTTTTTTATTAATAATTATTACAGTAAAACAAACCACTTCTCTGGTTTACTTAAATTTGAATGCTTAAGGTGTCGAAAAATATTACAATATTCTGTAACAGATGCCTTCCAAGAGATTTCTGCATCATCATTTTATAGTTATGAATAAAACCATGTGTATCACAAATCTGGGTCGGAAAATGTAAAATAGGAACTATCTTCATTGAACTTTGAATGGTTCAAACTTCAAACTAGCACCTTGATTTGGTCTAGTTTATGCTCTCTTTTTTAGGGTTTCCTGTGGCATTAAAACTAGTTAATTTTACTAATTATTATCACAGTACCACCAATCACTCCTCTAGTTATTGAAATTTGAATAAATAAGGTTTCAGAAAATATTATTACAATAAATTCCTTACAAGACAAATTTCCATGTCATCATTTTATAATTAAAATTAATCCAACTATATTTATCTTGATGCTCTCTAGGAACTAATATTTGAATAGCTCAAGAGACAGAACATTGTCCACTTACAAATACCTACCAAGAGTCATTTTTCTTTACAACTACAAATACCTACCTAGAGCCTTTTTTGTACAATTTCAAATACCTACCTAGAATATTTCTCTTAATATTTGTTGTGTGCATCAGCTTGGTAGTTGGTACTGTTCTTTGTGATTAACACTAATATTTACATCTTAAGAAAAGAATTTTATAACATGTGTACAATGTGTTCGACTCAAGGTGATCCTTAGTCTCACTCATTGATGTGTATGTATGCATTCTATTTTTAACCAGATTAA
Organism: Ipomoea triloba; assembly: GCF_003576645.1. Lineage (NCBI taxonomy): Eukaryota > Viridiplantae > Streptophyta > Magnoliopsida > Solanales > Convolvulaceae > Ipomoea > Ipomoea triloba. The sequence continues at coordinate 16,829,581 of NC_044923.1, read as the reverse complement.
TTGAAGTGAATATGCAGTCTTCCTTCTCAATTATTTACATTTTTTCTCTGCTTAGTACTTTCCATAAATAAAAAAATAAATTTTAAAAAAGAAGATAATTTGCTCCTTCATGTTTGGTATCTTATGAATAAATCTGTTTCATGTGTGGTGTGTCCCAACTCCCAATGCTCAAGAAATTGTATCTGGCTAACAAGCATATAATAGAAGGCATCATATAGATAATTGTATTGTGTTCAGCTGTAGAATTGCAATAATAACCAAATTATATATCGGTTAAAACAAGCCTCAAATAAATTATCTAAAGATTAAAGTAACATATGCAAATAAGCATACCTCAGATAGGACTTTGAGCATCTGATCAATGTACCAAATTTTCTCTGGGGAAAACCTATACCACCACATGGTAATTGAAAATAAGCAGCACATTTGCAAAAAAAAACATTGGAAGACAACAAAAACTCATAGATTTTTTTTTCCACTAGTCATTTTATGCCTTAAAAAATGACACATAGCTGTTGCATACGAAAGCTTTACAAAGCTCAGCTTTGCATAGAGCTTACAAACTAAGCAAGATACTCAGTAGCAACACTAGCTCTTTACACCAAATTAGAAGTACTTCCAAACAATTCTACTCTGTAATTTACAAAAAACTAATTCCCATTTTAGTACCTAGATGTAGTGGTATTTCATTTTTAGTACCCAACTATGAATTTAGACAAAAATAGTCCCCCAACTTGTAAAAGGTTCACAAAAAAGTCCTCCATTATGGTTTTCCTATTAGCCTAACGGATGGACCATTTTTGCCCATTTATAATAGTTGGGGGAAATCATCCACAAGTATTAAAAGATGTTTATAGAAATGGTCCCCAAGTACCAGAAGTTAGACAAAAATGGTCTTCAAGACTTCAACTATTGGAAACTGGTCAAAAACAGTCACTACTTTAAATGAAACCCTAATAGAGGACCATTTCTCAGATCCCACTCTTGTTCAAACATAAAACAAGTACCTCAGAAACAGAGGCAGTCCATAATTCTTCAGAAAGAAAGATGACAAGGATTTAATGATTGTTGTCCATGTACTTACTTTTCCACGATGGAGCAAATTTTGGCAGTGAGATCTCCCCTGAACTCCAGGTCACTCACTTCCAAATATTCAATTAATTCCTTTGTCAATGGCTTCACATTGCTTTCATTTACTAGAAGATAGACAAGCTCAAGGGCCCTTTTACGGATTGAAGGATCTGATTCCTGATAAATGATAAATGCATGAGTTCCTTGTGCAATACTGTATATGTGAAATAATGCACAGAGTTGTTTGTGGCTACTTAGTTGGAGCTGATGAAATTTGAAGTCTGAATCATCAACTACACAACCATCTCCAACAAAAGTAAAATTCAAACTAGCTAAACCAGGAAATCCTCACCCAGCTAAACTCAAAATCATGAAAGGGACAACAAAGAATACATCTATGATTAATTTATAAATAATAAATAAGTAAATAAATAAATAAAACACTAGCAAATACATTACTATTTTCTGGCCCATAAGTATGCAGTGCCATCTGTTGTTTAAATTTCTAGAAACCAGTGGAATCTAAACAACAAAAACTCAGAATATGGATAATTATATCCAGATGTAAATACGTAATGCTTTAGACATTCTATATATAATTTAATTAATGCTTTCTTTTTACTCTACTACTGGTTAATAATTCTGTGTGGAAGTATTTACCATCTAGTTAGCATGTTCATAGATATGTTGCAGAAAACAAATATGAAAGAGACTGTTAAATAGCAAAGAGACATAGACTTTTATAAACACAAAGTGTAAAGTTCAACTGTATGGGTACCTTCACACATTCTAAAATTGTTGCTCGATGCCTCTGCACTGCTTGACTATCTACCGTAACTGCTTTCATCAGCATGTTCAATGCCACATATCTGAAAATTGGAACAGTATCAGATAGAAAGAACATGCAAAAGCAAGAACTGTACCATTACCAAATAGACAAAAGTAACACCAGATTTTTCATTTCTCGTTTTAGCAAAAGATATCAAATGAAGATGACCGGATATTGTTGTCACGGTTGGACAAAAATCTCCCCAAAATATTGATAGCAAGCACACGTAAGCCACCATTGTCTTCAACGCTCATAATAGTTGCAACACATTCGTAAAGGATCGCATTCCCTGAATTCTTGTTGGACTCAGTTTTTGTAGCCACCTGGAAAAGGAATATAGCATGTCAGTGAAAGTGGAAGAAAACTTTGCATCACAGTACATGACACAAGTAATAAGGCTTATTTAAGCCTGAAAAACTTTTAACTAACAGCATTAATAACCAGAAGATGATCCTCCAAAAAGCGAAAACCATGCAATGAACAGTCAATTACAAAATCCATTAACATGTTATCTACACAGTTACTAGAATAAATGTGTCAATCTTTGGTCAAGACGGAAATGGAGATAGAAATATGTTGAAAACAAGAGCATGGTGTAGGTTCAGATATGGATGGGTTCTTTGTAATAGTTTCATGCTTATACAACTGCTTGTCTGCTCAAGGAGCTCAACCCTATTGAATTCCTCAATCCAGTGATGAGTGTCCTAAAACAGATCCAAGAAAAGCAAATCTTGTATTTTGTTAGCTTTCCCAGCCTTTTCTGCACAGAGAAACATAAAAGCTATGCCCTATTTTTCACTCAGCAGTAAAAACACTTGACCAATCATGCTGCATTGCCCCAAAAAGTATATTATGTAACACTCCACGCATCATATATACACAGGAAGGCACTTATTCTGTCTTTTGTTTGAAAGTATTATGCTAAAATAAACTAATTCTGAACAAACTATAACAGCAAGGGGTTAGTCTAGTGGTAACTTAAGATACTTTTTCAGGAATTTGGCTAGGGTTCAAAGCCCATCACCCCCTTCCCCACCAATGTACCATAAAAAGTATTAACATGCTAATATGATATACCTCAAACATCATAAAATGAATGGAATTAATCACAAAGTGTTTATATTGGCAATTGAAAATATTGCAAAACATAAAATCTTGCACCCATAATAGCAACAAAGAACTATAACTGACCTGAGCAAGAATGTCATTCATAGAATCACTTGCATCAGCATCACCTTGTCCCAAAACAGACAGGAGCCTGAGCAACCTTATATGAAGAAAAGGATCTGTGATCCCAGATACATCATACTCAGGAGCATATGGACTATTTACGACATCCTTTAGAACTTTGACTAAACTGTCTGTGCATTTCTAGAACCACAAAAGAAAGAGAATAATAAATTCTCATCAAACTGCTGTATGAAACAGTGCACATTCACAAAGTCAGCTTAAGAAACTTCAGAACTATCTTCTAGCAACAGCAATACCTATTAAGAATTACAAATATAAACTGATGATTGTGCTCTAGGAAGAAAAGACAACATCATTAGACATAGACTTCATAATTTCCTATTCACAAGAGACACTTAGAAAACAACTGTCAATTTAGATATACTCATATACCGTTTAATGAAAAATTGAAAATTGATAATAAACTCTATAAAAAGCTTGTTATAACTTATAAAAGGAAGGCACCATCTATTAGCCAAGATTAGCAACATATCTAACTTTTACCATCAAGCAAGTGCTCCCCAGCCAAATGTAGGAATTGTAAAAGAAAATATTTTAATGGGTTGCTCTTGATATTTGTTTAGATTCAGAATTAAAAAGTAGACCAGGTTAACAACAACATACATGACTGTATTCATCTAAATACTATCATATCCAAATACACAAGAGAAGAGGTAATCATTCATGCAGCAAGACGAGCAAATGCAGAATAGAGATGGAGCCTGTAGCAATAGATAAAGTTGACCATAATCTACTTACCTTTCTAAAATACTCAAGGGCATCTGTGCTGACTTTACATAGATCTGTACAAAGCTGGACCCCAGTTATTAGAACACCGTGGTGCTTCTCTTTTAGTAAGGAGACTGCAGCATTTATAAAATTTTCCGCGAGATCTGGAACTTTCTTGATAATCCTGATAGAGCATAATGCTGCCTACAGCAGAATGATAATCGAGTAAAGTGCCATTAGTTATTCAAAATAATATCGCCCAACAATGGAAACAGCAGGTCTGTAGTCAAGTAGCAGATTCATATTTCTTTCTTTTAGTTTCCTCATTTAGGGTTATTAAATTTAGATGGTCATGTCAAGGTAACTCCGCATATCATATTTCACTTACTTTTGTAGTAGGTAAAAACTTCAAGTCATATGATGAGTAACCTAATAAATCAAATTCTAAAGCACTATATTTCTACCCATTTATATAGTATAATATAATTGCATAAATCACGTTTATTTCCTCTAACTTGTTTTTATTTTGAAGGATGCTATCTAACTAAAAAACCTCATCCTTATCAAATAGAAGAATACAAAATCTATATGTAGAGAATAAGACTCCCCAATAGATTATAGGTTAAACTCTTGAAATGAAACTTAAGCATATCTTAGGAAATAAATCCAAAAAATAGAAAAGCAAAATCTATAATCAGAAAGAAATATTCCAGGACTCACTTTTTTACGAATATTTGGATCTCTAAACTGCAGCAGCCTTTCTACTTCTGGTGCAAGGTCACGAGCCATTTCTGCAGAACAGATATTTCCCAGAGCACAGAGAGCAAGTCCAACAATATATTGATTGGTATGGTTAAGATCTCTATTAAAAGTTAAGGAATCAAAGAAAAGCATGAATTCATTCTTCATCCCATAACTTAATATGTCCAACAGTGTACCTTTCAAATGTCCAACTTTTCTTTCATTTCATACTCAACGCTTAAAGGTAACTTCCTTAAGGTGCTATTCTATAAGAAGAAATAAACAAAGCCTATTGTGCTGTGTATTATGCATGAGGAATCAGGAGCCTAGAATCAAAGCACATAACAAAATGAAAATAATTATAGACAGGATACTGTTTTATCGAGTTGGTGACCAACATTAAAACTTCTTGTCTTTCATCGAGAAGCAGCATAAGGCCAAGATATCCTATTCTCTTTTCTGGGAATCCAGGAGATGCAATCGACTTTAAGCATTCCATTTGACCAAAGTGTGTTGGATAGCCTAGCATGTGAATGAACATGAGCTTTGCAAGATTGCGATGAGTATAATCTTGGTCATTCTCACTGATTGCATCTCGAATAGCAGCACACTCTTTTCTCACAACAGCACGCTCCTCCGCAGCTGTTTTGCATGCACGTATAGCCCGAATCATGTCCCTGTAATTAAGCAGTAAGCATGTGTGATCCCTTTTCATACAAGTAAAGCATGTTGTATGCTAATTAAACATATTCCATCTTCCAAGTTAAGGTATGAGCTTCTTCAGTTTTTTTTAGAAAAGTTAAGGTATGAGCTTAAAAATGAGAAAAAGGAAAAAAAATAAATAAATCACTTCTAGTTATGATTGATGCAAAGCCTCCTACAGCCAAATTTGGGGAGAGAGTATATTAGCCAATTATACAACATCAAGGCCAAATTTTCCATGAATTAATCAGACAAATTCCACTTGAAGGATCATAGTGTTTCATGCATAACCATAACAAAAATCCACTTGAAAAAGCAAAACTACTGGGACTACTGGGTTACTAAACTGCTCAAAAGTACACCTCAAATCAATGGGAACTAGAAGAATCAAATTACAATCTCCTTAAACCTTCCAAAGGCAGGACAATCTCATGGAGGAGCAAATTACTAGGTGTTGGAGAATCTCAAGATTCCAACTAGTTGACTGTTTAGCATCTGGAAACACTGAACCTCAAAATATGTAGAGGTGACCTCATAAAAAATACAAGCTCACAGCATTGGACTGAATAAAAAATAGAACTCAACTATCACAGTACTGTGAGAAATGTATACATTGCCAGTGCTTATATTTTATACATTTTACAAACTGATGGTCAGTAGTTATAAGTTAGAAAACCTCAAACATTTTAAGATTACCAAGAGTGTTAAAAGCATTCTTATATATGACAGTTTTGATCAATTAATAGCATGAACTTTTACTAAAGTAGTGTCTGATCCTAAGACACAACACTAGGCAAAAATTATATAAGTTCCCAATTTGAGCACAATAGCTCTCATAACTTTGGGGTACTTACTAGGTTCTGCTTTCTATAAATTGTAAGATTTAACGCAATCATAGCAAAAAAGCTTGAATGCTAAATAAGTATAAATGTACTGCAATGCTTTCACTTATTCAACTATATATTCATAACTGTCCTTACAGATCGTCTTCCACATGGATCAGTTAGCTTGAGTATTTTGACTAAAGTATTCTCTGATCCTAAGAAAGAACTACTGGGTTAAATTAGTAACTTCCCAATTTCAGCACAACAGCTCCAGTAGCTACTAGGAAAGTATTTATTTATTAGTAATTGCAGAAATTCTCTTCAATGCAGTTAAGCAAATTATATCCTTAGACCAGAATGTGAATGCTAGCTCAGAACTATAATACTCTCACATAACTTCTTCCGCTCTCATACTGTTATCAATCAATCTACCGTTTTGAACTCTAAAGCATTAGCCACGCGCCATCAAGCTAATAAAGTTTCCAAAATCGAGTTTCAGCAAAACACAGTTTTAAAGTGAAAAAAAATAAACCGCGACGCATTGTAGCAACAACAGCTTCAGCGTATAGAATACAGCAAAAATCGGCGGAATTAAACAGCTCAGTGACTGATAGAAGTGTGAAAATTGGATCCAACAGAAATGAAATCTCAGAGTAACTGACCGGAGGCGCGTGCCGGAGGAGAAGGGATTCATGATTGGGGCGTTGGTTTTGAAACTGTGAGAAAGCTCGATCAGATCCAGCTGCACAGGCAGTTGTGAATTTACGGAATTGGCCGCCCCTCCCTCCTTCCGCCAAAGAGCTCGATCATTCAACCGAGTGGAGGGCTTCAATCCACAGCTGCGAACACTGCGTCAGAGATCTAAGGATGAAATTCCAAGGATCTGAGGAGGAATCAGAGGCCTGGATCTGGAGAGAAAATGGCAGTTAATTTCTGTATGTATAATAGCTATCTGTAATAAATCAATTTGTAAGGAATTAGATGAAATCTCTCTCAGTGCGTGATGTGTTTCTGTATAAAGGAAATAATAAGAAGAACCGCACTAAGGAAAGGAAATTTCTTAGTTATGCCGAGAAGGATAAGATGTCCTGACGGTGAAATTCCTTGCATCACCTTAAGCCATGATTGGATACCGCTCACCAAGATGACCAATTTTTTTTTTCCCTTTTGTTTTCAATTTTCTCTTCTATTTGTTAAGTTAAACATATAGAGAAATATTATATAAACTCTCATTAAGTAAAGCTCCACTTATATATTATGATTTTATTGATAAAAATAAAAAATAATAATAACGGCCACCATCGTCGTCGATGAGTCGTCACTATTGTTAACCAGTTGTTGTCGTCCCGTCTATCCATCATCGTTGTCTTCTTTTCATATTTGGAAGGTAGCGGCCTTCACCCTGGAAAATAGGTAATAGAATGTCGACGGTGATGGCAAGCACCAGACAGTCAGCAATGATGATGAAGTGGCAGACCATCAGCGATGATCAATCAGCCAAATCTAGAATAAGGTTTTCTTTTTAATTAAAAATTAAAATATAATATACCATATTATTTTAAAAATATATGTGGAAGCCATGTCAACTTACTAAATTAGCTTGAAAATTTTAGTCATTAGGTAATTAACTAGTTACGTGGAGATAACCTACAAAATAGTGCTAATTACACATTTTTTTTAATAAGTTTGAGGTTCTAATTAGAGTTTTTTAAGTTTTAGGGTCCTATTGCACAATTCGGTATAGTTAGAAGGCTTATTTGACCATTATCCCAAAAAAAAAAAAAAATTGAAAATAAAGAAGCTAATTCGTTAATCATAAGTTGAAACGTTTACAATAAAGATCAATGGAATGGTAAAACATTCCTTACAATCACAGTTATCACACATAGAAACAAATTCCTTAGCAATGCTAAAAAAACATAATTCGCTTACTGTTTCACAAACTTGAAGTTGAAGTCGTTGGAGGAACTTAAAGCTTATTTAATGTCATTAATAACTTGGTCAAACGTAGCCAAGACTAAGTGTGGAGGAACTTAAAGCTTATTTAATGTCATTAATAACTTAGTCAAACGTAGCCAAGACTAAGTCTGGTTGAAATGTCTTGCACACCACCTAGGTATCTATTTTCACTATTCTGTCCATTGACAATATTTTCATTGCGCTGAACTATTCAAAGGATGCGCTTTTTCACTGTCATCTTCGTCACCCAATATGAGATTCACATACGTGATACGACATGACTATTTTGATTGTTTCATACTTTATGAAAAGAACTCGCTAAAGAAACAAGAGGAAAGCATACTCCTCAAAGCAACAAAGGGAAATACACAAAAACTACAAGCAAGAAATTAAACCAGTAAACAAAGCAAAAGAGACACAACAGTGCGAAATGGAGGGGGAGATGAAGGGGGAGGTGTAACGACCGGTAGTGGTGGAGATGGAGGGGGAAGAGTAACTGGTGGCGAAGAAGGAGGGGGCGGAGTCGAAATCTAGAGAGAAGACGATGTGGGCAGACAATGTAAGCGGTGGAGATGGCGGCAGGGGAAAGCGAGAAGGAAGACGTTGTAGGCAAAGAAAGAGAGGAGGGGTAGAGGAAATCGGGCGCCGCCTCTGCTTGCTTCGCAAAAGCGGCGGGAGTGTGAAGATTGAAATGCAGCCCGAAACTAGAAACGGGAAAGAAACCCTACACTTTTTCAACAATATTTCAATTAATTTTAGATCTTAAATTTGGAAGAAAAAATATTTGAAAATATCTATAAACTCTTAGGTTTGTTTAGAAACACATAAAATATTTTCTAAAAAATAAATCATTTTTTTTAAATTATTTTTTAGAATTCTAGTGTTTGATAGCAAGTCAAAAAATTGTATATTTTCTGTTTGGTTCATTTAAAAAAAAAAACATAAACATATTACAAAATTATATCTTATAAAAATATTAATTATGTTAACCATCATAATAATTATTATTTATATTAAAATAAAATTATAAATACAATTTATAATAGTTATAAAGATTAATATTAATTATTGATGGATACCCAATGTGGGTACCTAGTCAATACCACCTGGCAAGCAGTCGGACGGGATAGTCAAACTGGTGCTCGAACTCGACACTCGGTCTCGGGGCGTGACCAATCAATTTTTCTCTAATCCTATATATAAAAAAGCTAGATGTTTTTGGCCAAAATTTTTGGCTCCAAATCCCGCCCCAAAATCTGCGACGTCGTTTAGTACAAGTCTATTGGCTGAAACTAGATTCAAGGACCGAAATATTAAATGTCAGATTAATTAAATATGGAAATGGTTGATATGCCCGAGGTGATTAAATATTTTAAATTTTTATTATTAGCCGATTGGCCTTTCCAATATAACAGCTGGTATACAATCAGTTTTTATAATAAATATATTCATCATAAAAGAGATTCGTATACAAGCAATCCAAACCTACTTATAAATACAACACAACAGCAGAACAAACTTTAGAATACACCGCGAGGCTGCAGGGAAGACTGGTCCGGCGTTTCTTGGCTTTCAAATTCAAAGAATATTTCGGAAAGCATCCAAGAAAAGGAAGAAGACATTTGCTTGAAGATTAAGGTCTGTTAACGCACACATTTGCAGGCTTTAGACATTTGCTGCAGATTTGGAAAAGCTCTACATCAATCATTATTGTATGGACCATGGTGACATGGTCCACACAGCTGTATGGACCATAAATAAAAAGTACATTTTTAATATACTAAAAGTACATTATTTTTGTACATAAAGTACATTATTTTAGGGTACATTATTTTTGTATTGAAGGTACATTATTTTATAGTACTATAAAATAATGTACCTTCAGTACAAAAATAATGTACCTTCAATACAAAAATAATGTACCTTATGTTCATGGTCCACACAATAATTTTCCGATCTTTCACTTTCTCTTGAAAAAGAATACAATTCTGAAAAAGAATATATATATATATATATATATATATATATATATATATATATATATATTACTTACAGTTCTATTAATATTAACTTGTCTGTGGGCATGAGAATTTCCACTAACAATTAAATGCATATGGCAGTATGGTTTTATTTGTTATTGTAGGTGTGTTTGATGGAAAGGGAAATGAATCAGGATCCAGCAAAAACAAGATTCTATGTCCATCAGTAAGCATATAACACAGATCATTTGTAATAGAACAAAGGTATTTGATTGAATTCTTAGTAGTTACAGTGTGTTGTTAACTACTTCCTTATTTTATCAATAAGATGTCTAAATATGGTTACCTATCAATCTTTTAGGTTGTACTCTAATAATATTCTCATAGTTTTCTCTTTTGAATGAAAAGACAGTTTATTTTGTATTTAGTCTGTGAGTTTTGCAGTTGTATGTTTAGCAAAGGAAAGAAGAATAGAAATGTTGAAGGGATAAACTACCATTGTGGGCAAGAGAAAGAAGCCTTAAGGTACCATGAAATAATATTGTTGTTACATCAGTGCATAATAGGTGAATATTAGTACAATGGCTACTGACTTGGAGGAGTGAGGAGTAAGGTGAGAAGAAGAAAAAAAAAAAAAAGCCTCCCTACAAGTAATGGTTCATAAAACAGTGAAAAACAACTCAAAAATTGGAAGGGGAAGCGCATGAGCGCGCGTCAAGCGCACCATGTGCGCCCAACGGGCGCATGCAGTGCACGCGCTGTCGCGCCTGACACGCGACTGAAACCTTCATTTTTATTATGTTTTTTTCTTTTCAAATATGATTTATATTTTTTTTCTTCCCATCCCATTTTCTCTTTCCTAATTACACTTACAAAAACTCCTTAAAAATTGTGAAAAAATTCCATTGATAAGGATGCTCTTATAGCTTTAAACTTCTTATAATGCATTAACTCTCTTTAGTTTTTAAGGATTTTGAGCTCTGCTTTCCATATGTGACTAACTGTTGCAGACCCTGCAGTACATCCTAAAAAAAAGGCAAGACTTGAAAACATAGTCAGTGGGAATTCAAATCTCGAGTGAAATATAAACAATTAAACATTAGTTAGTTCATATACATTGACTAAATAGTATACAAATATTAGAGAATGCATAACATTAAAGCTGCTGTTGTGGATTACCAGGAAACAGTTGGCCAAAGAAATAAATTTTGTTTCAGGAAGAAATATGTATTACACAGCTATAGAAATATGTATTTTTCCTTTTCAAGAAGAAATAAATTCTGTTTCAAACAGGTATATTAAACCAGCCACTAATTCTTATATAAAATGTTGTTTTGTAACTAAAGGTATAGTGCGTACATCAATTAGGAATGAGGAATTCAAGTATACTAATCCATGATTTTATTTTTAGGAAAACTAATGTCGTAATATCAACATTCCTTTCTACATAAAATGGATCAAGTAAAGATGTTGGAGTAATGGAGTGTATGATGTGTAATTACAGCTAAGCATGGATTCAATTTCAATGTATGTAATTTTAATTAAGTTTTAGGTAGTATTTCAGCATAAATTAGGATATATTTTAGCTGTAATTACACATTATACACTCCAACATCTTTACTTGAATCCATCCTTAGTTGTAATTTCCTATGTAGCTGAGTTTCTTTATTTTTTTTAAATGTAATTAACATGGAGTCTACTATTACATCATTCTTATTCTTATTTGTTTTGCACATTATTTAAAATAATACGAATAAAGTTGTGAATAAGTTGTATTTAGCAAATTTACCAGGATTTGCATTTCAATACTCCTGCAGTATTAAATTAACTCTTCCTGAAGAGATATAAGAGTCATCTCTGCTAGATTTTATAGACAACTGATGCCTAAATTTTAAAAAAACACAAAGTCAAATTAACACTGATCAAAGGAAAGAGATTACATAAAATGAAAACAAAATTGAGTTCATCTAAATCGCAACTGAATACAATGAATCACTGTAGAATTATTTGATTACAAAATCTGAAACCTATCAAAGAAATATGAATTGTTTAAATAGTAACATGTATAAAACAAAAATAAGCAGTCATAAACCAATTTATTACCAAGAAACAATTTGTGAAAATGCCTAAAGTACATGGCAAACAATGCTTTTGGACTTAAACTATTGATTGACTATAACCCATATTTGCAGTACTCAGTTGTGATTAACATCTCGGTAGAAAATCAAATTCTGCAGTATCTGTGTAAGAGATTCAAGTCATTCCAAAATATCAAGTTCAGTGTTACATTACACACACATCTGACACAAGAAACCCTAGGCAGAATCAAGCATTGCTTTTATTTTTAAATAGAGTTCAACATCACAAAACTAAACAATTCATAATAAAAATGCAATATGTGATTTTAACCATTCTATGTTTAAAAAAAAAAATCCATCTCAATGTTTTATTAGTTATTTGCAGGATCATGGAAATAACATAACTTAACGACTTAGTTTCAATAATTGTATTCATTAAATAAAATGAAATACGATATTACAGCAGGTTGAAACGTAATGACCTTAACTTTTATCAAGGAGAATGCTTTACCAAATAAATTAGATATTTTTCAATTAATTGTATTCATTAGTTTAGTTAACACTATTATATATTTTAAGCTGTCAGATCACCATGATCAGCAAAATAAAGCATTTAATGAAAAACTCTTTGTCTTCCCCTGATTAAATGCCTATTACAATTTACAAAAAAAATTAATTTTCAATTCACTAAAACCCAACATATCTATTAAAATATTGATCGAGATATTGAGACACGATGACTTGAGAAACGCTCTTTATTCATCAGAACAATGAAGAAGAAGATCAACTGGAGAGAAACACGAAGACAACAATGGAGGCACCAATGGCAGAACCACAGCCGAATGGATAGGAGGTTGCGAAGGAAATTGAGACCCAAAAAGGTACGTTGTCTTTCAAACAGGTGGTGGCTAATGAGTCATTAGATAGCTCTCAGCCGGCGGACGAGGAACTAGATCTAGTCTCTGATGATGAGGAAGAGGCAGATGACGATGTTGACACTACTTGTCCAGTCATTAGGCTTTCAAGAGAAGAAAAGGTAAGGCTTCAAAGCAAGTGGAAACAAGCACTAATCGTTAAAGTGATGGGAAGAAATGTAGGCTACGAGTATCTCCTCAAAAGACTCAAATCGCTTTGGCGTCCGAAGGCGAGAATGGAGGTGGTAACTGTGGATAACAGATATTTTCTGGTAAAATTTGCTTCCAAGGATGATTATGAGTTTGCGAAGTATGGAGGGCCCTGGATGGTGTTGGACCATTATCTTATTGTCAAAGAGTAGATCCCAAACTTTGATCCGTTCACGGACAAAACAGAGAGAATGATAGTGTGGATTCGCTTCCCATGCCTACCCGCGGAGTACTTCGATCACAAGTTTCTTATGCGTGTGGGGGAGAAGGTTGGTCGTCCGATTAACATCGATATGGCGACCAACCAAGTTTCACGAGCTAGTTTTGCTTGAGGCTGTGTTGTGGTGGACATCATGAAGCCGTTACTAGGGATGTCAATTGTACCCGTACCCGACGGGGAACCCGATTCCCCGTCAGGACGGGGATGGGGACAAAAATAGGGGATCGGGGATGGGGATGGGGGCAATTTTAAATTCCCCGCCGGGGACGGGGGTAGGGATGGGGAGTACTCTCCCCGCCCCGCCCCGCCCCCGAAATATATATATATATGTGTGTGTGTGTGTGTGTGTGTGTGTGTGTGTGTGTGTGTGTATGTGTGTGTGTGTGTGTGTGTGTGTGTGTGTATGTATGTATGTATAGAAATAATTTCAGGTGCGGCCGTGCTCTTCCGTGCCGCCGTGCGGTCACACACCACTCAATGTTACAAAATACACCACTCAATCTTAAGAAACACACCACAGTGAAACACAATGAAACACACAACAATGTTAAGAAAGACACCACAGTGCATATTTGTGTGGTGTATTTCTTAACATTGAGTGCTGTATTTCGTAACATTGAGTGGTGTGAACCGCACAGCCGCACGGGAGAGCACGACCGCATTTGAACCAAAATCTTTATATGTATATATATATATATATATATGTATGTATGTATGTATGTATGTATGTATGTATGTATAGCCACACAACACACACATATGTATTACTTTGTTATAATATATATAATTTTAGAAGCATTATTGTCATTGTATATCATGCTTATGAAATGTATATTTAGGTAACATGTTTAATTGTAAAATATTGAATACTACTTTAGGTTCGAGATGAATATATATGCGTCATTTATTTAAATATTTTTAATGCTTAATTTTAAATTTTTTTTATAACTTACAAATGGGGTGGGGATTCCCCGTCCCTGAATAATCTCCGTGGGGATGGGGATGGGGGGATTTTTCCCTTCCTCGGTGGGGATAGGGACGGGGACGGGGGATGGGGAAGAATGTCGGGGGCGGGG
>NC_044923.1:16757023-16814698 GCF_003576645.1 Ipomoea triloba | reverse complement strand
CCGACGGGGATGGGGACGGGGACGGGGAGGGTAGGAAAAAATGGGGGGGGGGGATGGGGGGTATGCCCCCCGCCCCCACCCCGCCCCGTTGACATCCCTAGCCGTTACTTGCCAAGTTCATGCCGAGAAATAGAGTTCGACCTATTGTGTATGAGGGGCTTCATCTCATTTGTTTCAACTGTGGGATGTATGGGCATAATGCCGGGGGGTGTTATCTGAATCAAGAGAGTGGCGATACCACTGGAGCGGTGGCGAGCGAGGAGCACCGACCGGAGAACAGTACTGTTACTGCTAACGGTCAAAAAATTGGAAAAGGATAGGAGAAAATGCCTATGAAAACTCCATTAATTAGGCCGGAAGTTACAGAGGATTATAGGGCATGGATGATAGCGCCGAAACCTAAAAGAAATTATACCAAATATCAGGGAAATAAGAGCCAACCAGGGAAGGAAACTGGGAAAACAGATCAGCAGGGTGCTGGAAAAGGGAAACAAAATAACGTGCCAACTGGGTCAAGATTTGTAAGGTTAGATGAAGAGACTATTGTCGGTGAGATGCAAGAGGATGCCCCATGTGAGAATGATACGAATGTGGATCGATTCCATGGGTCTAGATATCAAGGTCCGTCAAAAGGAAAAAGAGCAACAGTCCAAGTGTCTGTAAAGCAAATTAGTGGGAATAATATGCATGGATTACACAGAAAACAAGGTGACACTGGCGAGATAAGTAGAAAGAGAAATATGAATAAGTGAACTCCCGGGTCTCAGGCAAACCAAGCAGGTGCTGCCAGTGAACATACACTTGTTATGGGAAATTGCAATGGAGCCACATCTATCCAGAACTTTACAGCCGACCCTGGAATGAACGATGACTGCCTGACTGGTACAGAGTTGATCCCGGAGCACCACGGGGATCCCCCGAACTTCAGCCACCCTACGGGCATTAAACCGACTGAGCCGGATGGAGATGCAGTGTCATTGGGCGGTGCAGACGCTGAGGAGATGGAGATGGAGTCGTGAGGTGCTTCCTGTCTTTTCCAGGTGTGGTGGTTCCTTTTTTTGTTGCTTTTTGCTTTGTTTTTTTCATGTGATCCCTGTTTGTTTGTTTCTCTCTATTTTGTTTCCCATGAAAGTCATTACATGGAACTATTAAGAAGTAGCGTCTAAGAATTTCATTATAGCTGCCAAATATATCTTGAACAAGCATCACCCGGATATTTTCTGTCTAGTGGAAACAAAAACATTTGGTTCTAATGCAGATTCTCTGTGCATTAAGCTTGGTTTCGAAAAGTGGGCGAGAGTTGAAGCTCTCGGGTTTAGTGGAGGAATCTGGATTCTTTGATCGAATGCCTGTCAAATTGAGGTTCTGAATTCTCAACCCCAATTTGTGCATATGGTTATCAAGGAAAATACTGGGAGAGTGTGGAACTTATCGGTAGTCTATGGCATCCCAATCCCCCACCTCCGGCGTCGGCATTGGAAGTCTTTATGTAGGGGAAAGGTGGTGGTTAATCATCCCTGGCTGATTGCAGGTGATTTCAATGCCATCACTAGTAACGATGAGTGCACGAGTTATAATAGTTTGGGGACCTGTAGAAATGGGGATTTTAGGAACTGGATTTTTTACGAAGCCTTGGTTGATCTTGGCTACTCGGGATAGAAATATACTTGGAAGCGGGTAAGGGAGGAAGGGACCTTTACGGGTGTCAGGCTACACCGTGCTCATGGATTGGATGGACTTGACCCGGGATACCAAAGTGACTCACCTCCCGGCTGTGAGCTCCGACCACTGTCCGATATTGATTGAACTTGACCCCAAAACTAGTAAGGATAAAAATAATTTTGTTTTTCAAGGGGCTTAGACTAGGCACCCGTCTTTTCTTGACTATATCACAAAGAATTGGAATGTGGGGGATACTGTGTGGAACAACAAAGATGCTATGGCTCTAAAACTCAAGGAGTGGAATATAAATGTTTTTGGGAATATTCACTGTAGAAAAAAAAAAGATTTTGAGACGTCTCGAGGGGGTTGAAAAGAAGTTGGATGCTGGGAATCACTCTGGCTTATTAAGTTGGAAAAGAAACTAAGAAAGGAACTAGAGGAAACCCTTTGCCAGGAGGAAATTCTTTGGTACCAGCAGTCTAGGAAAGAGTGGATCGCATCGGGCGACCGTAATACTAAATTCTACCACGCAGCCACTAAAATTAAGAGGGCTACCAAGGGTAGACACAATTTTTCTAACGAAGGTGGCAACCCAATGACCAATGAGATCTAAGGTGAAAATGTCATTCAGGCCTATTTCATTGAAATTTTCACAAATGACGCGGAGGTTGATCTCTTTTGCATTTCGCATGGGCATTTTCCGACGATGAGTGAGAATATCTGGACCTCTTTTAATGCGGTTGTCTCGCTGGAAGAAACTAGAGTGGCGCTTTTTGACATGAGCCCACTTAAAGCACCCGGACCAGATGGGTTTCATGCCAAGTTCTATCAAAGCGCATGGCAGATTGTTGGAAGGTCGATTTTCAAACAACTGGAAAACTTTATGAGCTCTGGCAAGATTGAAAAAGGTATTAATGATACTCTGATCGCTCTTATCTCGAAGAACAACTCCCCCTCGAATGCTAGTCAGTACAGGCCGATCAGTCTTTGTAATGTTATCTACAAAATCATTACAAAAGTTATGACTAATCGTATCAAGCCCATCCTGAGACGACTGATTGGTCACGAGCAAAGTAGTTTCGTGCCAGGTAGGCAAATCACGGATAATATCCTTATCTACCAAGAAGTTATCCACTCCATGCGCAATAAACAGGGTAAAAAGAGCCTTATGATCCTTAAAATAGATCTTGAGAAAGCCTATGATAGGCTTAATTGGGACTTTATTAGGGATACTCTGGCTGATGTGGGCATGAGTACTGTTTGGATTAGGAATATTATGGCTTATGTTGAATCCCCTAGGATGAAAATTCTGTGGAATGGTAAACATTTAGACCAAATCATCCCCACCCGCGGCATTCGTCAGGGGGACGCTATATCTCCCTACCTTTTTGTTATGTGCATGAAAAGGCTTAGTCATACCATCAAAGAGGAGGCTACTCGTGGTAAATAGAAATGAATTCGTTTATCCAAGTATGGTCCTCCCCTTACCCACCTATTTTTGTTGATGATCTTGTGTTATTTGCTGAGGCTTCACAGGACCAAATCAATGTCATCTCCCAGTGCCTGGGTAGATTCACCCGGGCCTCAGGCCAAAAAGTTAGTCTGTCCAAATCGCAGATTTTCTTCTCCAGCAATGTGGACAGAGAGGAAGCCCAGAAGATTGTATCGATAGCAGGAATCCCAGAATCAAGGGATTTAGGCAAGTATCTTGGGGTCCCAACGCTTCATGGTAAACTCACCAGTAACTTGTTATCTCCAATGTTAGAAAAGATTGATGAAAGACTAAATGGATAGAAGACAAAATTCTTATCTCTAGCCGAAAGACTAATCTTGGCGCAATCAGTCCTGCAAGCAATTCCTTACTATGGCATGCAGACAATCTTCATGCCTGCTGGGGTCTGGGAGGAAATTGACAAACGTATTCGAAGATTTATATAGGGAGGCACTCCCGAGGCACGCAAGTGCCATATTGTCTGTTGGGAAGAGGTCATTAAGCCCAAAAATGTGGGAGGCCTAGGTATAAGATCTGCCAAGGAAATGAACCTGGCGTTCATGGCTATGCTTGGTTGGCAAATTGTCACAAATAGCGACAGCCTTTGGGTTAAGGTGTTGAAGGAGAAATACGCGCACGGAAGGACAGGTTTTGAAACCCTCTGCCCTAAGTAGGTCTGTTCGAATGCCTAGAGGGGTATTATTGCAGCTACTCCAATTCTAAGAAATGGTACCAGATATCAGGTTAAAGATGGGAGATCTACTAAATTTTGGGAAGACTCGTGGGTGCATGAGAAGCCTCTTGCGGATCTCCTTCACCTCAGTGCAAGCGATACCAATGTTGGGAAAATGGTGGTCGATTACTGGAATAATGAAAGAGGATGGGAATGGGAGAACATGTCGCCACTCCCGGTAACCATCAAACAGCACTTGCAACTCATCAACTTGAACGCTAGTGATGGAGAAGATGAGAACTACTGGATGAGGGAATCAACTGGTAAGTTTTCTGTTAGCTCTACATATTCATTAACTCACAGGTATCAGTCTAACATGCAGGGGAAGATCTGGAGTACTCTCTGGAAGTTGAAGGTACCCAATAAGATGAAGACTTTCCTTTGGATAGCCTTACATGATTGGGTGATGGGCAATGCCGAGAGAGCGCGACGAGGAATCATCTCAGACGGCTGCTGCAGCGTTGTATGGGGGAGACAGAAACGGCTGACCATATCCTCCGACACTGCAAGGAAGCCGAAGAACTCTGGTCGGCGTTTGTCCCAAGAAATGGGCGCAGAAGTTGGAGGTGGATGGATTTCAAGAGTTGGATCCAGTCTAACATCACCGGAACTCCGACTGGCTATGACAACACGGATTGGCCCAACCAGTTCACCACCATTGTCTGGTGGCTTTGGCGATGGCGCTGCGATAGAGTCTTCAACGGAAGGCACGTGCCGATGCATCACAAAAAATATTGGGTTAAGGAAGCTGTGGAGGAAATTGATCGTGCTTTCGCACACTCAACCCTAGCGAGAGGAATCAGAATTGCCGAGCTTAGGTGGTGTGCATCCTCAGACCATCGGTTTACGCTCAATGTCGATGGGAGTGTTAAAGCAGGCCACAACAGGGCTAGTTTTGGGGGTGTCATTCGAAACCAAAGGGGTGAGTGGGTTGAAGGACTAGTTTGCCCAACTGGTTACGGGGATCCTTCCATTGTCAAGGCAAGAGCCATTGTCGAACGCCTAAGTTGGGCATGGCAAAAAGGGATTCATGACATGGAGGTCTAATCGGACGCTAACAATGTCATCCAAATGATTAATGAGAATGCAGTAGGGCGTGGTCCGTTAGTTTAAAGCATTAGCGAAGCACAAGCGTGGATGGATAGAGACTGGAGAGTTGCCTTACGGGAGATTTACAAAGAGCAAAACTGAGTAGCGGACTACCTGGCGTCGTTTGGTGCTGTTCACGGTGGTAATAGAAGAATCCTTGGTGAATATCCTCTTGTCGACGAGAAGGTCTACTTGGCGCATGTCACGTGGGCACGCAGAGTTGTGGAGTCATCCTAAGTTTTAGCGTTCCAGGGGTTTCCACCTTCCATTTCTGATTTTAAAAACAAAAAACAAAAAACAAAAAACAAAAAAAAAACCCAACATATAAAAGCCATACCAACTCAAATACTAAATTGCAAAAGGTTAAGGTTTACAACTAAAGATTTTTGCATTAAACAAAACCAAAGATGAAACAAATAACAACATCCTGTTTGATAGGCAGTAAGAGTAAAGTACGGGCTCACAACAAAGGTATTTCATTCATTCTACACTTTACACTTTTTTTTTTCAAACTAAACATTTTCTTAACATCTAATGCTGAATGAATACATGGAAAAAAAAAAACTCATCTTGCTTGGGATACCCGCATTTAGCTTTATAATCTTCAGCTGTAATGAAAATACCTTTACAAACGCACAGTTAAAAGTTATTTAGGTCAGAAAATTAATATTAATTAAAACCTTAATATGCATAATAGATAAAAGTATAATCACATATGCAGTACAAATATCTACTAAGGTCATTAGGTTTAACTGTTCATTAACCAAATAACTCGAAATAAGAAATCGACAACACTAAACACAACATGCATAACACAATTTCAGAATAACCATAGATAAAAAGCCACAATTATAACTGTTTTATGCAAGGAAATCAATATAAAAAATTAGATCTGACAAATCGATTTCTTGACTGCAACGCCATTGTTGTTTTTTGCTTCCATTTTTGTCTCTTTTTTTTTTTTGCCTGTGTGACTTGTTAAAATAAAAAGGAAGAAGTGCATTATTTAAATAAGTGTTAGTATATGAAGAAGTTAGCAAATGTAGAGTGAGGATTGTGCTAAATTGTTTGCTTGATGGCATTGATGCTAAAGAACATGTTAGCTAATATTTGCATAATTTTAAATTAATCATAAATGTTATCAGGCCGGTCTAAACATTTTATAGGCCTAGGCGATTTTTTTTTTAAAAAAAGGAATTATTTCAAGTAATCCTTTTTGAACCTCTTGTTATTTTCATTTAATATTAGAACCATTATCATAACTTTGATCCCTCACAGTAGATTAGAACATATCAGAGTTAGGATCAGAGCATATCAGAGCTAGGATCAGAGCATATTGGAGCTAGAATCGAGCATATCAGAGTATTTAGTTGTGATTCTATTAAAATTTAATGATAGACACATAAACAATTAAAAGGAAGTATAGGTTTTCTAAAACTCAGAGTAAAATCCTTTTTTGGTCCTACACTTATTGGGTGTTGGACACATTTAGTCTGATTTTATTAATTTTGCTACATTTTGCCAAGAGTTATAAAAAGTTAGACAATGTTAGTCCAAACTTAAAATACCCGTTAGTTAGCCGTGAAATAGAGGGGTAATTCTGTCCATTAAAGTTCAATCTTCATCAACCTTGTTGTTTCTTGGTCCCAATCAAATTCGAACCAGACGACTAAACTCTGTGTGGTCCTTCCTCGCGTCTTCATCATCTCGCGACGAATCGTTCTCAAGAGCATATTGCATTCTTAATTTTTTCCAATCCAGAATCAGGAGAGTATCGTCTTGATCTTATAGTGAGTTATGGAGAGGTTCCGGTCATTGTTCCTCAGGTCGCCAGAGTTCATATGTTGCTAGACAGCTTCGAGCCGATCCACGGCGTTCTTCTGTGCGAAGGGGAGGATCTGGATCCGTCCCTATATGAGGCCGAAGCCAGGGCGACTGATCTGTCGCCGGAGGAGATGGAAGAGATCTGGCGGCTGCATGCGAGCGACACCGCATTGACAAAGAAAAAGAGAAAAAGACATGAGAGAGCTCCAGTTGGCCGAGGTTTGCCTGAAGATATAAAAACCCCTCTCTGGCTAATGTTTTTCCCATCACCAAAGCAAAACTCTTTCATTTGCTCTCTTTAATTTGCCCCTCTCTGTTTTGTGTTTACTTTTTCTGCTCATTTCTGTCTTTCTTGAGTTCTTGTTTTCTTTCCCTTGTTTTGCATTGGCTCTCTTCTTTTTTTTTTAATCATAAAAAGGTAATTTTATTAGATAAGCCTGGTGGAAGCAAAGCCCCGAAGATCGTACATGAGAGGAAGTTTAACATTAACAGGTAAAGACAAGAAAGAGCAGAAAATAGAAGAGGAGCTACTGTTAAGTCCAAGAGCCTCAGCTACTTGGTTCCCATCTCTGTAAATATGCGTTAAGGATGAACCCCACGACGTAAGGCAAGAGCGAAGGTAGAGAACGACTTTCCTGATTTTCCATGGGATCCTTGTTGTCGAAGATGAGATGATGTTAGCAAGTGAGAGAGAATCAACTCCAACAAAGGAAGGAATCATCACTGTGAGTTCACACCAATGGATGGCAAATTGAAGAGCCAAGGTTTCTGCCTCCAGAGCTGACGAGGCAGTGAGAGGGAAACAAAGGCCTGCAATTATTCGACCAGAAGAGTCTCGAAGGCAAGGTCCACCCGCTGCATCGTTGGGTGATAGCATTGCATTAGTGTTGAGTTTCAGTCTACCAGAATTGGCGCAAGCCATTGAACCTGGTGATTGGGGTCTCTTTCTTCTCTGAGGTAAAAATGCCAGCCTCATTTCCTATGTTAAAGTTTTAACCTTTGTCTCTGCTAATGGAGTTTTGATATCATAATCATGGCTTTGATTTCTGGGAAATGGAAAAATATATTTCCAACCCATGCATAAAAACTCATTTTCAAATAAAGGTTTTCCAAAACATGGCAATCACATCATATAGTAACTTTAAAACCACAAGTATTGACAAGTATTCCCAGGATAGTAACTTTAAAACCACAACTATTGACAGGTATTCCCAACAAAATATATATACTCTGTTACAATGTAGTTTCTGTTGCCTCGACTGAGGCTCGAACTGTGATACCCCGAATATTTGAATATTTGTTATATTCTTAAGTGAACTATTTGACTATTAAATTATATATATATATATATCTATATATATATATATATATATATGGTCAGCCCGTTTGGTTATTTATATTTAATATTTATATTCCTAATCCTTAAAATATCCTACACGTTTTGTTTATATATGTACACATATACATACCTAAAATATTTTACATGTTTTCATAGAATCATTCTCATCATCAATTTATTATTTCTCTATATATCTTCATAATTCTTTTTTTTTTTTGATAATATCTTCATAATTCTATGTATATGATTTAGACGTTTCATAGTTATATATATATAATTACTACACACAAATCACTACACTATTATTTACATATATATTTACACACTATTCTATATATATATTTGCATGCTAATCCTAATTTACGTACACATACACTATATATATTATACATAATCTTTGTAGGTAGAAAGATATACATAACATACACACACGTTTTCTTCCTCTCTTCATCTTTTCGAGCACATGATTTGTCTTCATCATTATTAACTCTTGGTGTTTCGGGTGTGCGCAATAGAGATTTTGACTTCTAAGAGTAAGATTTATGATTCATCTAAATTATTTTTACCCCATATGAAACAAAAATCTTTTCCTAAGTGCTTGTGTGAAAATCTTTTTCATTAAAAATCTATTTAGTTAGTTTTGGACAATTGCTACGTGATTCATGATCTTCGTGAATATTATAATCTATATGAAAATTGTTCGATTATGCTGTGACACTGAGTATATGAATAAACACGTTCTGGGATTTATGTGTAAATAATATGGTTGTATGTAGTAGGTTTGAATACAATTATATATATAGAATTCGTGCATATGTACTAATGATTAAGTATAATATTTAAGTTAGTTTTGCATTCTATATGTATTCAATATTGTGCATAATAATGTATATGCCGTATGCATTCTTTCGTAATTAATTAGTGTAGTGTGTAATGCTCATACTGAATGAAAATTATATATATTTTAGTATATTTATTTGGCAATTATGTATAAGGAATTAGTAGGCAGTATATTATTTATTTGGTATATTATTATTTAGTACAATAATTAGGCCTAAATCATGTGCATATGGTATTTGGTGATTTATATTTCATTTGAGGCATGACAATTAGTGCAAAAGTTATAGATACATGTGTAAAGTTGGATGAGCTAGGTGGGTGCAATGATTTTTTTTTTTTTTATTTAAGATGTGAACTTTGAGGGTTAACGATATATATGTTTTGTCATGGGGGATGGTGCCATTTGATATTTTTACCTTGAGGAGTGAGCAATGATATAAAAGCTGACTCACTAGGGGGTTTAATAACTTCCCTGTTATTTTGAGGAGTGAGCAGTAACTTGAAAGCTTACTCACGAGGGAGCCGAGAAAACTCCCTGTTTATAAGTATTTATTTTTGAGAACTTGAAAATCATTCATTTGGTAACCATTTCTCCTCGGCGATATATATATATATATATATATATATATATATATATATATATATATATATATCAAGTGTTGATGGTTTTAAGAAATTCTAAAATGTATTTTTTGTAAGATTCTCTCGTGGGAAGAGATTAATTGAGAGATTGAGATTTTCTCTTTGACGGTTAATTTGAGAGATTGGAATACTCTCTTTGGAATTATTTCTATAATGATTATTTTGAATGTTTGGGAAATTCTCTTATGGTGATTATTTTGAGGAATTAAATATCATCATTGGTGGATATTTTATGAGCTAAGGAATTCTTTTGAATATTGATGATAATGTGAAATGCCCTGAAGAAATGGTTATATGGAAATGATGAGGTAAAGGATATATGGTGAATTTTGAGGAAATAGTGGTTGAAGGATTGTGAATAATGGATAGGCAATCCGTTGATCCCATAGAATTTTATAGATATTATGATATATATTTGGATGTGTGATTTCTCAAGTTATATTTCTAATTGGTTAAAGATTATTGATATTTATGAAAATAAAAATGCTTAAGGGGTTAATGTGGTATTATGTGCAAATTATATGCTCCTATGTGCCATGTGCAAAATGTTTTACAAGGTGGAGTAAGTCTTACCAGCCGTCGTGCTGACTTTGTTTCCCCCTTAGTTAATTTTGCATGTGATGATTGCATAATTTGGAGCATGAGAGCGACTTACCATCTTCTAGATTAGTCTTTGTAAATTTTATTTTATTAAATATTCTAGAGGTTGTATTTAAAAGAAATGTATGTAGTTCATTGTATTAGTATAAATTAATTGTTATTATTAGTAGTTGTTTTAGCCTGTGCGTTTAGATATAAGTTGTATCTGAACGTGGCGGTAACATCCCTATTTTTTTGTAGTTTTGATTTTGGGCTTCCGCAATTATAAGACATTTTTAATTAAATAAATCATTTTTATAAAATATTTTGGCTTGAAAAATGGGGGTGCTACACGAACCCACCCCCTCTCATGTAGGGGTGCAACCGGGTGTCACTAGACCACGAGATTTTTGGCAGGTTTTCAAGTAATATATACACTCAAAATATATAATATTTTTAAATATAGATGTTAAGTTTATCAAATTAAGAAATTTATAAAGTATAAACCCTTTATTAAAAATATTAGTTTTCTCAAAACATAACCTTTTAAAAAAAATCATATAATACTTAATTAAACTAAAAATATTACAAGAAGTTGGATTAGCTTAATTGGAAAGGGCGAAATGCTAGCCATAGGGTTGTGCAATATATCAAAGAATTAAGACTCTCTTGGGTCAAGATTTTGATAAATAAATATATTCCAGGGCTTTTAAAACCATAAATAATTATATAAGTATTGTATGCTAAATCATTTGAAATAAAGAGTTTAAAAATATTTTATTTATATATTCATTTGGGTAAAATCATTGTAGGAGTAAAAATTACACAAATAATTTTATTTTAAAATTTTGGTAAAATAGGAGTTTTGTGAGAAAATATTTTGGAGTCTCACAATAGTAGAAATCATACAGATATGTATATTGACATATCTTGTCAAATGGACGTGTTTTGTAATTAAAATGCTACTTTAATGACCATATTGTGTGTATAAAATGAAAATGGATAGTAGTTACATGAAATATAATTAAAATTATACTTCATCATTACTATAATGAAATTAATGTGTATAGAAAATGAAATTAAAACAGATCTCATATCATGGTACACACGGCTACATAAACCATCAATAGTTATACCATGGGCTCGGGTCTACCATGCAAGGTGGACCCGTATCCATTTACATATTGAATGTTCACAATTTGAATCGCGAGCATTCAATATGTAAATTGTGAACATTCAGTATGTAAATTGATCCACCTTACAAGGTGGATCCGGGTCCACAAAATAAGTTGGCATAAACCATGATGCCCAATAGCAATCATTATTGCATGGACTATAGTCCACACATTTGTGTGCACCATAAATAAAAAACATACATTTTTAATATACTAAAAGTATATTATTTATATACATAAAGTACATCATTTAAAAGTACATGATTTTTTTATATGTTATAAAATAATATACAGTCAGTACACAAATAATGTAGTTTTAATATATTAAAAATGTATATTACATTTATGATCTACACAATTTGCCCTCAACTGAATTTGACAATTTGTCTTTCAAATTGGTTCCAACAAATTTTCGAGGAACACTAATGGGCTCTGACATGCAAAAGGCCCACTAACCAGTGTTTAATGGGATAGAGTTTGCTTGGGGCGGCCTAAGCCCGAATTTATGTTTGCTGCTGCTGCAGTATTATTAAAAGTCACTGGTGTTATACTACGATTTCATTTGGAATTTATGTTTTTATGTTAGCGTAAGTATTTTTAATAATTTTATCATTTTAAAACTCTGTTTTATATTCATTTTATATTGTTAGGAAATGGAACAATGTCGTAGGCAAAATACGTATTAATGTAGGTTGGTTCAGAACGCAAAAAAAAAAAAAAAAAAAAAAAACAAAACAAAACAAAACAAAAAAACAAAAAAATATAAGAAAGAAATTATGTGTCACGTTTATTAAACCCTGCCTTAAAAGCGATTTCGATGAGACGGTGCAATGTACAATTACCGGTACGCATCCAACAGGTAACACATATAAAGAAGAAAACATGAATGCGAAACTGTACTGCATGTATAATACGTATTAATGTAGGTTGGTTCAGAACGCAAAATATATATATATATATATATATATATATATATATATATAAAAGAAAGAAATTATGTGTGACGTTTATTAAACACTGCCTTAAAAGCGATTTCGATGAGACGGTGCAATGTACAATAACAACAGGTAACACATATAAAGAAGAAAACACATGAATGCAAAACTGTACTGCATGTATCTAAGCGGGCAGTAATGCATGCATGGTTCCCCTTTATTTTCCCTGCATAAGACTTCAAGCATCTTTAAAAGTGCTATTCTTTATAAAGTGGGAGAAGAAAGGTTTCAAAAAGAATGTGGGACAAGGAACAAAGTCAAAGTAGCATTGTCTTCGAATGATTTTCTAACAAATATATGCTATAAGTTCTAGCGAAATCATTAAAAAGTGTGGTTAGGCTCACAAATGCCCAACAGGGTTCGAGTTTGAAAAGAAAAGTTTGGAGATGAGTAGTTGTGTTGATGTGTCAAGTGTACTGTGAAGAAGCGTTGGGGGCATGGAACAATCGAGCATGCATAAGAGGTGGTCACACTCGCACATGATTAATTGACAGGATAGTGTGTGTAGTGAGAATCTTAATCACTCCATATTGAGCCATATTGATTTTGATCGAGTTTAGCTAAGTTATTTTGGTTGCATTATGTTTGTTTAATTAGATTATTTGTATTGTTGGGTTGTATTGTTTTATCTTTACATTTATTTTGAACTTAAATCTGTATGAGATTTTTCTATATGTGCATTGATATTACTTTGTAATAATAAAACTTCATCAAACTCCATAGGCACAAAATGAGTGGAGGGACACTCTAAAGCCTTACTCTAGCAATGGTGTGGTGGTTCAAATCCCATTGAAAATTTGAGGTCATTGAGAGACCTTGATTGATTAGAGGTAATGAAAACTCCTTGTGTGTAGAGTGCACAGGCAAGGGGTAGGAATATAGAGCTTGACGGAGCGATTCGCGATTTACCTCATCCAGCAATTCTAGAGACTTAGAATTAGTCTGTCATAAGTTGGGGAACCTAGTGTATCAAACCCCCTTGACTAACACAAGTGGTTGATCAACTGGTTTCAAGTCATGGTTGGAAGCAGTAAGATATGGTTCGAACCCCACCTCAAATATTAATGGAGTTGAGGTGCGACAGACCAGAAACTAGAGATTAGGATTAATATGTAAAGTATCTTTAAAAAAAAAAGGATTAATATGTAAAGTAAAAATAAAAATAAAAATAAAAAAGGGGAGGGAATAATGGATTTACCGTTGTACAGCCACGTGGACACGTGCGCGGATTCCCGCTCTTATTGGCTACAGACATTCTTGGTGTTGTTGTATATGGTGTATGGCATTATAGAAATGATGATAAAATAAAACAATAGCATCCATATATGGTCAAACAATGCCTCTTGTCTTTCACTGCCAATGTGCCAAATAAAGTTTAATAGCAATTCCATTTCATATTATTTGGAACTCAATATGACAATTGGAGAGTAGAAAACTATCCATGATTTTTTTTTAAACAATCATTTTTCTTTAGATGTGATTTAGCATGATCTAAACAATGGTTAAGAAAGAAAGTTAATATTATGGATCGGATTCCAATATATTTTGTTTTGTACATTTCATAACTATCTATTAGATAAGGGTGCATATGACAATCTGTCGTGACACCACTTACATCAGACTAAGGCTTTAGTAGCAGCCGGAAAATAATAGATTGTTCTTCGTCTTCAGAGAGGGTTATATAGAGGCTTAGGAAAATGGCAAATTTTCCCCCTATTTTATGTGCGTATAGCACTTTTCCTCCCCCTGTGTTATTAAAGTGGCAGTTTTCACCCCTGAAATGTTAAATTGACATTTTTGCCCTTAAAAATAACTATTTCATTTATTTTTCTTCTCCAACAAATTATTACTTATATGTATGGATGATCACGATTCGGTTCGAACCTAACCAAACACTGTAGCAATCATATCGAAATAGTATGGACGGTTCTAGTTACGATTCAGAACCGAAAAAATAAAATTAAATAATTGTTGAACCGTAAACCGGAACTGAACCACAGTCATATATAGTGAAAATGATCAAACACTTATTTTGATAAATTGGTACGATTGGGTTCCAATTTCGATTTTGAACCGCCAATCAAAACTTATTTATTTATTTATTTATTTTTATAATTTTATTTCTTATTTAAAAATAATCTAAATTCAACAATTATTTTATTTTATTTTATTTTTTCGGTTCTGAATCGTAACCGTAACCGTCCATACTATTTAGGTTCAATTGCTAGTGTTCGATTAGGTTCGTATTGAACCGTGATCTTCCATACATATTAGTAATATAATTGGTTGGAGAATAAAAATAAATGAAATAGTTATTTTTAAGGGCAAAAATGTCAATTTAACATTACAAGGGGAAAAACTATCGCTTTTAAAATAATTAAAGGAAAAAACTATCACTTTAATAACTCAGGGGGGAAAAGTGCTATATGCACATAACATAGTGGGGAAAGTGTCATTTTCCCTAGAGGCTTTTAAAGTTTTTGTATTTTACATACATAGCCCTCAATTTTGAAATAATGATAGTTAAAGCCTAATTATTTAGAACAATTTTACAATATGGCCACACATTGTCACATATGCATAGCTAGAATGAAATGTAAATGGACACATGATAAAAGCAATCAAAAGAAATCAAATTGAAATTGAAATACCAATCACTTAGCTCAAAGTAATCCAATTTGTTCTTCCACACTTGCAATTGAATCTCCCAAGACCTTAGGCTCAAGTTGGTGAGGATATAGCAGCATTTGGAGTGCAAATATGTTGTTCATTCAAATGCAATATACACACCTCATGTCCTCATGTAAATACATCACTATCAGAAGTTCTTCTTTTTGGGCAAAAAGATTTAAGCTTTGTATGTATAATGATCCTTAGTGGAGGTGAAAATGCATGTGAACTGAAACACCAATGCTCGAATGTATCGCATTCTTGATGCCTGTTTGTTAGAGAGATTTGTTTGTCAATTTTAGAAGAGATGAGTGAATGCATTTCATTCTTGATGATTTTGTATGGCATTATATTCTTGATGCCTGCTTGTTAGAGAGATTTGTTCGTCAATTTTAGAGGAGATGAGTGGATGTATGTCATTTTTGATGGTTTTTAGAGTAGGGGATTGCATCGAGCCCCGCACAGTCACGACTAGCTGCCATCGCCGTGTCAGGCCCCACACAGCCATAGTTGGCCACCACCGCCACGCCATGGTCAGTAGTACACCACTGGGCACCCTACCGACCTTGCCCTGGCATGCCACCTACCCCATCAGTCTACCGACCATGCATAATGCCTTAGATGCCTTAGCTTAGCGCAACCTCGCCTCCTTGTCATTTCATAACTATCTATTAGACAAGGATACATATGACAATCTATCTTGACACCACTTACGCCAGACTAATCCTAGCCCATAGGACCCCACTCTAAGGACCCCGCTTTTAGAGTCTCTGAAGGTGGTAAATCGCAAGTTGCATGAGTATCCTTTTAGTCAGATCCCACCTTATTGTGCGTACAAGGAGCTCAGCCCACACCCTACTCTAACTTGGGAGTCCAACTCCAATGATGTTCGGATCCCTACCCTGCCGCCTCCAGCCATGACTTGAGATTAAATGATCAACCATTAGTACTAGTCTCGAGGATGGGAGATTGCAATTCTTGCACATTGACAATGTGGTAGTCTTTACTCTTTACTTGCCTTTTAGAATAGGGTCACACTTGTGTGAGACCGTCTCACGGATCCTTGTTCGTGAGACGGGTCGAGTCGGGTCAAAGCACTATGCAAATTTCATACTTATATGTGCAAATATCATACTTATATGCTCAAATATAACACTAATCAATAATATAACTTTTGTTACTTATTAGAGCAAAAGTAATACATTTTTCATAATAAGTAATGTTGACAAGTGCCCCTTACTTATAAGGGCAAATATAATACTTTTGTGGAAAAATGTAATATTTTTAAATTGAAATGTAAAAGTATTGTATTTTCCCTTAAAAGTATTACATTTACCCTTATAAGTAAGAAAAATTTTATTCCTAATTAGTATTACATTTGAGCATATAAGTATGACATTTGTGCATATAAGTGGTACATGTGCATCTTGACCCGACCCGTCTCATGGTGAGACGGTCTCACACAAGTTTTTGCCTTTAAAATAAGGTTTGATCTCTATTAGACTATTAATAAAGTTAAAATTAACTTTTACTAATAAACTATATATACATTTTTTAGGTAATTGAGTCGAGCACTAAACAATAGGGTCTTTAATTCCTATCTCCTGGACCCCCACCAAATATTTAAAAAAAAAATTATGAAACAATATTTATTACATTCAAACAAATATTTTTCATAGATTAAAGAAAATAGTTTGCCGACTAAAATAGTGGGCACAGCAAGTTGGTCGACTACGACCCACAGAACACTAATTGCGGTTGTCCTGCATACATATGACAATAATTGAGAGGGATGTTGTCTGCTTTCTGGGACATATCAAAAAAGACATGGGAATTGCGAGGGATGAATGAAATTCCTTTGGGATTTGGAACATCGGTCAATCGCAATTGGTCTGTGTTACCAGTTGGAAATGTACCGAACTTTAAAAACCGCATAGTCTCCGAAAATCGCTTTTAAAGATAGTGTTCTGTACACGATACAAATTTTCTTCTTTCGTTCATGGTCCGTTCCAAACATTTTTTATTCCTTTATTCCCAACAATTGGAGACAAGATCCACTATGAAAATTTGAAGATTGTGTTTCGGTGATGTTGGAATAGTAGTTGTAAGTTGTAACACAGGCTTTTAACACAATTCTGGAATTCCCTAATCTGTTACACAGGCTTTTAATGCAGTTTGGGAATTCCTTAATCTGTTCGGAGTTCCCTAATTTGTTGGGCCAAACACATTACTACATATTCATATTTCAATGAGAGTTTGATGAACACCTGATTTTTCTGTCTCATACTCGTAGACCACTCAGTCACTCAGAAAAATACTCTATGGACTTACTTGCTTCCCTAGCATATCTTCTGCTCTATACATCTCTCATATGTTTTTTTTTTACTCAGGAGAACCCATACCCATCATCATCAAGATTCAAGAAGCAGATATTTCTGAAACACCCAAAACTTCTTCTGTGTACCTAATATGACTAGGGCCCGTAAGTGTACCCGATGGTGTTGAACCGAGCACGGATATGGTTTTGATGGTTGTAACCCTGCGTTGCGTGTTCCAAAGGCTTTATGACCATCGTGCCGTTTTGCCCCTCCTGCTCCTGAACTGCCCCGAACACGACCTCATTTGTTTTCTCGGGGCTTTGCTCGTAGACAGTCTGCGGGGCAGCTGAATGGTACCGGTGGTGATTCAGATGCTTCTGAGTTTGCTGCTGCTGCTGTTGTTGCTGGAAGTCCGAGCCCCACTCACTGTAAAAGGCACGGCTTTGTCGGAGCTTTTGCATTTTCTCGGAATCCTTGGACATGAATGCGTAGGTCTTTTGAGGCGTCGGGGATCTCATATCGATGGAAGGGGGTTCGTCTTTCTCTGATATTACATAGCTGTCCTGAGCGGGCCACGTATTCGAGTACTTCAGCTGTTGCTGGAACTGGTAGTAGTCCTGCTGCTGCTGCATCTGTTGCTGTTGGTACTTATAGTTCCCTTGCTTCCTTTTGAATGCGGGGAATACGCCTCCCAAGATAGTAGCCATGGATTCTCCCGCCTGAACCATCAGCTTTCCCAAAGATCCAAAGAAGCTTTCTTCTTGCTTCTCTTCAGCATTATCAGGTGGAATTAGAGGCGGCATTACCGATGACATAATTGGTTTCTCATACGGATTAGAAGAAACCATCGTTTTCTCATCCTTCACAACAAAAATGACGAGAAGATAGACTTAGTAAAGAGTAGCTTCTCATACGGAATTACAGTTGTTTTAAGCTATAGCTCCTAGCAGAGGCACAACTTTATTTCCTTATACCGCTACATTTTCGAGAGCCCGAGAGGACAGGATGCTGGACTTGGCCCTTCAGACCTCCGCCCAACAATCCCTAGTCACCAGGTGCTGGACTTGGCCCTTCAGGCCTCTACCCAATAATCCCTAGTCACCTGGTGCTGGACTTGACCCTTCACCGGCCTCAGCCCAACAGTTTTTCTTCTTTTTTTAATGAGAAAGAGGGGATTTGGCACTCACGTTTTCAGAAGATACCATGGTTCCTACCCTGCGTTGGAGCAATGCTAGCATGTAACCAAAGAAGCCAGCTGCTAAAAGTACTGCAATCCCTGCAGTCAAGTTCACATGTAAAAAAATACGCTTTCAATTAAATGTTTCAAACAGAGAAGAAGATAAAATTTTTCACCTAGAGGAAAGCCGCTTCCATACTGATAAGCACAGTCATCAAAATGAAGTTGGATCTCTCGGATTGCTTTATTCCCTCTGTCTATGACGAGGAGAGAGCAACTGCTTCCGATATAGACTACATCAAAGTCGGCAGAGAATTTTGCATCTTCACTCGGTCCATCAACATGCCCACCTCCACGGTTCCATTTGCCTCCCGCAATTGTTGTCACTCCTGGACAAGGAAATTTCGTTATATAAAAACTTGCCACTTTGAATGTCTCAAAGTAACTAAAGAAAGATCCCGTGCTGAAGAGCTGTCCACTTGCCACATAAATGACATAATCACTACTCAGTCTAAAACGGTTCCATTTCTTCATATGACTTATTAGGGAAAACAACATTCTTCTGCATTACCTAAGTAAAAACTAATGAATTACCTGTTTCACTTATCTTCCTAATTGCCATATTATCAGTGTCCGCAATGTAAATATTCCCTTTATCATCAACTGTAAGCCCCTTGGGATGGTTCATCCTTGCTTCCCGCGTTTTACCATCCACATGTCCAGAGTATCCATCCGCTGAACCAGCAACCAACCTTGGTCGGGTGTCTGCAGAAATGCATAGGGGGATATATTAAAAAGGCTAATAATCATCGCAAAACTTATCAGCAAAGAAACTTGAACAAACATTTCACATCAGCAATAATGGACAAGGTTGCAGTAGTGAGAGAGTAAAATGCCAGCTTCTAGACAAGCAAAAAGATAGATCAGAGCATTACATAATGAAGAGCAGAGATATCACAAGTAGTTGGGTTTTGAACCCTTTGCATATCTCGAACTCTCGAAGTTCATTGTGACATTTCACGTCTTAACAGAATCTGGAATATTTGATAAACTATGAAATGTTAAAATTGGGGTGTGATCTAAGGCGCCAAAACTAGGTGTTAGGATCAAGCCACCACATTTTTTACCCTGCCCCGTGACTTGGGGTTGATACCACTTGTTATGACCAAGCGCGAGGCAAGGTGCTGGACTTGGCCCTTCAGGCCTCCGCCCAACAATCCCCTAGCCACCTGGTGTTGGACTTGGCCATTCAACGACCTCCACCCACTAGGTGCTGGACTTGGCCCTTCAGGCCTCTGCCCAACGATCCCCTAGCCACCTGGTGCTGGATTGGCCATTCACCGACCTCCACCCACTTGGTGCTGAACTTGGCCCTTCAGGCCTCCGCCCAACGATCCCCTAGCCACCTGGTGCTGGACTTGATCATTCACCGACCTCCGCCCAACAAATCCCACAGGCTAAAATTCAATCATATTTCAAGCTGAGCTAATGATTTGGGCAAATCAAAGACAATCCTACAAGTTCCTGGCAATGGGAAAAAGATTAAACTACACAACACCTAAAATTCAAGGCCATTCCATTGAAAACACAAAACTTCACACTTACATTGAGACAATGCAGAAGAGATCTTGTAAAGATTACTGTTAGCAGAGTCCAAAATGAGGAGCTCCCCACTGGGCAAGACCTCCACAGTGTGAGGCTCAATCCCAAGCTTGCTTCCATCAAAAACTGTTTCCACACTATACCCACTCTCAAACTTCATCATTGGACGCCCAGAAACCACTGCACACACCATAAATAAATCACATGAACCACATTACACCAACCCCCTCTCCCCCAACATACCCATTTAGGGAAAAAAGGAAAAAAAATGGAATTTTAAAACCCAAATTAAAAACCAAAAAACAATAGATAATGTCAATGAGAGATTTGGGTAGGTGGATCTACCTGTTTTAGTAGTAGCTTTGAGAGACCACGCCCATTTCACCAGCTTAGAAACAGCATTTGACAAAACCCCATTCACAATTTCTGTACCCAAATCAAGAAAAAACAATGAATAGCCATAAAACAAGACAACCCAGCAAGATCAAATGGGGCAGAAGCTCCTAAAACCACAAACACATTTAACAGAGAAACACACACGAATGTTTCTCATTACACACAAATGGAGAGATGCAATGCTTACTTGAAGGCGAAGGGGAAGCTGATGAAGAAGAGAGAGACCCAAAAAGCAGCAGAAGAGTGAGAAACAGAGGCGCTGTTAACCCAATTCTAGCCATGACTGACATTCTCGTTTTTAAGGAAAATGCAAGAAAACGTATGAATCTCAGTTCCAATGAAGATTCAAGATTTGCATTACAGGAAGTGAAATGAACAGTGAAAGCCCTAGCTCAGTATGAGCTGCCTCTTCATACCTCAAGTGGGAAAAAGGGAGTGAGTGAGAGAGAGAGAGAGAGAGAGCAGAGGAGTGACAGTATTTGTGGCCTTGTGGGGCTTTTTCAATTTTGTTTTTCCTTTTTTTTTTCCTTTTCCCTTTTGATGAAAAAAGAGAAGTTGGGTTTTTGAGACAATATAAAAATGAAAAAGACAATTGGGAAAGGGTGGGAAGAAAAGGTGGAGAGAGAGAGAGAGAGAAAGAGAGAGAAAAAGCTACTCTATGCTAAATGCTAATTGGTAAAGTATGAATTTTGGTCCACCATTTTTTTTAACGGAAGAATGCATCCACTCTCTCTCTCTCGAAAAATATATACTTTTGTCACGTGATTTGTGATTGATTGTATTAACAGATTGTGTTAACAATTTACGATTAGTGGATTTGTATTAACGGGTTTAACCAGCGGATTGTATCAGCAAGTTGTAAAATAATATTTGGTAAAATTAGTTGTTTATGTTTAGCTGTCTAGGTTTCACGGGTTGAAGTATTTGCAAGTAGTGTAAACGGACGAATTTCATTAGTTCTATAGCTAATTGAGTTCGAGTTTGATAATGGCTTAATATGTGAATACCCTACTTGTTGTCATCCATATTTATATAGGTCACATTTTATTCCAGCATTGGAATCATAATTAGATAATCAAATCAAATGTTTAGTAATTAAGATGAATTTTAATAAAAATTATTTTGTTTATTTAGTCGTCAATAAAAAGTAACCGAAATGAAATCTGATTATATGATACATGTGTATTTAACCAAACAATAACTCTTTTTGAAGAAAATTTTACAATGTCATGCATATACTTTGTACTTTTTGAAGTGCATTATGACATCATGCTCTTTGTAAAGTTATATTCTACCTTATATATACCTCTAAAAAAGTTTTTTTTTTTTAAATACAATTTTATAGAACATAACATTATAATTTACGGTATTATAAAATTACTCATCCTTTTTAATTATACCTAGTATCAAACTAGTAACATTCTAATTCAACTATAAAGTTTTCAACATTCTTAATGCTTTCTTTTGTGGAATTGTAGAGAATTAATTTCATTTTTTGTCCTAAATTTATATGTGCCATTTCACTTTTAGTCTCTTTTTTTCAAAGCATTTCCTATTGGTCCTAGTATTATATTATTGTGGCATAGACCATTTTTGGTCCTTTGTAAACAAACATGTTTGAATAACGTTAAATAGGTGAGCATTTCGATCTTTTTATACAAAGTAGGTTAATCTGCTACGGAGTATAATTTTATTTTTATTTTTATTTTTATTGAAAACAAACCCTAATTCATGGTTAGAGTCCCCTGTTTTCTTCAATTGCATATTATGTGCATGTAGTTAACATATTATGTGAATTATGGCGGTTGCTAATAGAATAAATTCTCTAATTTTTTAGCAAAAGGTAGAACCGGGATAAAGTAAACTTAAAATTCCTTTGTTTTTTTTTTTTTTTAGTTAATACCTTATTTTGTCAATTGACTATTAGTATTTCACCAATTTGGTTCTCGACTTTTAAACTTGTTCAATTTCATCCCCAACTATGCAATTGTTGATTAAAATGGTCCTAATAAGGACTATATATTTTGGTTTGGACAAAGGATTATTTTAGGTAAAAATTACATAATTGGGGATGAAATTAAGTAAGTTTGAAAAGTCGATGAATAATGTGATGAAATCTTAATAGTCGAGGGACCAAATCGGGTATTTTTTTTAACAGAACCGAACCTACTTATAGTATCTGCTCAACATGATATGTTAACATCATCAATTAGGATGAGACTCGAACTTAAGACATTCCATTTGGAAAGATAACAGTGATGCTTAAAACTACTTTTACTTCGTAGATTTCTTCAATTTCAAAAAAAAATTATGTAAATAGAGAATGAAAAATTAGAGAATCAAAGTAAATGCATACTATAATTTGTATTCTATGTATCAAATTTGATCGAAATAATATATATATATATATATATATATATATATATATATATATTAGCAAGAAGAAAGTGGAATGGGGGTGGGAGCCCCTACAGGTGGATAGTCAAATAAATACAGTGAAGGAATTGTATTTTATATTGTACTAATTACTAATAACAACAAATTGTACATCAATGATAACTCATGTCCTAATTTCAATTTTCAATCAATACACAATAAGTGCATTATGTGTATCTACCTCATATTAGTACCTTTTTGGTTGGTCAAGTGTGGAAGGTTGAGGTAGATTATATTTTGGTGATCTCACTTTAAAAACCTCAACTATGCAATATTAATTGCAGTAAGAAAGCTAGCAAATTATACCAATGAATCATGATCCACTTTGTATTGACCATTTTGATTTAAAATGATAATAAGATTATGTGTATGTAGTTACTAGATTATGTGCTGTAAATAAATTGAATACACATAATATGTTAACTACATGTACATAATATGTTCATTACACGCATATAATAAGCAGTTAATATATTATGTGGTTGTAGTTAACATATTATGTGCTTATAATTAACATATTATGTATCTTCAATTTATTTGAGTCATAGATTGGTTTATTTTTTTGTGATAATTTTTCAGTTAAGGTCACAAAGCGGGGTTTATTTAGTGTGAATGCTCTGTTTGTTAGGTTAATTTTAAATATTTTTGCTTGTAGTATGGTGACAGTATTGTATTGTGTTGTGTTGTTGTCTGTTTTAAACAATTTTCTTAATACAGCAGCTAGCAAATCACATGGTCACTTTCCCCTTTAATATAAAAGTGTCACTTTCTATTTGGTATAATTGGAATATATAAATGAGAAAGGGATCAACTCCCTCCATTCCACACCAAAATGTTACTGTCACTAAATCACTATCTAATCTAATTTTAATTATAATCTTTTGCTCGCACATGGGTATATGTAAAAGGAAAAAAAAAAAAAAACAATAATCATATTTTAAATTAACTTCTGGTGTTTCCGCCTTATAAATCTAGTTCATTTCTTTCCATTTACATATTTGATAATTTAATTATCAAATAAGTTGTAAATTTGGTTTTTCGGACTAACTGAGATATCAAGTTTTACTTTTATATACTCCATTTACCTCATTTTACTCATCTTGTTTACTATTTATTGATCAACTTTTTTTTTTTTGGCTTATTTTTTAAAGGAAAAATGACATTTTTTCCTCATGAGTTATATATATATAAGACTTTCCCCCCTGAATTATTTATGTATCTATATTAGCTCCCTCAATTATTCTAAAAGTGATGATTTCCCCGCGATATGTTAAATGAACATTTTTACCCTTAAAATAAATATTTCATTTATTTTTCTTTTCCGACTAATTATCACCACAGTTTGATTCAAATCAAACAGACACTATAGCAACCAAACCGAAAGGTTTCGGTTACAATTTAGAACTTGAACCCAATATTTGGATTTCAGTTTATCAAAATTGTGAACTGGAACGGACGATTATGGTTCCGAACTGAACAAAATACATTAATTGTTGAATTTAGATTATTTTTAAAATAAAAATAATTAAAAAAAATTGAACCAACGGTTCAAACTGAATCCGGAACTGTGAACCAGCAATCCAAAATCATAACCATATTGCTGTCATATCTACTTATATGTGAGAATAAGAATAAAAGCGAAAAAAATACACTATTTGCAAATATTACGGAGTATAATTCTAATTTTAAGCTAAATAACTAGTAGGTGTTCCGATTTTGAAGTGCCGGTACACGGTTCATGATTAGTTTTCTTGATTCGCAATTTAAATCAATTGAAACCTAAATTTTGAGTTCTGGTTCTGAATCATAATCAGAACCTTTCAAATCCATTGCTACAATGTTTAATTCAGTTCGAACTAAATCATAGCCATCCACTTATCCCAAGAAGATAAATAAATGAAATATTTATTTTTAGGGTACAAATTTTCATATAATATATTGTCGAGGGGAGGGGGCATAGAATAATTGAAAGGGGCTAATGTCGATACATTAATAATTCAGGAGAAAAATGTGTTATAAGCATATAATTCAAGAGGAAAAAGTATCATTTTCTTTTCTTTTTTTTTAAATATGTTTTTATAATTTTTAATTTGATTTTTTGGTGTGTTTAATAATAACTTTTATGTAGTTCTAAATATATAAAATGGGATAGATGGAGAATATAAACTCCTACGACCTGTTTGATTCGTGAAAAAGAATTTCATAAAAAAGATTACTTGAAATATTGATCCATTATTCATTATTTACTTGGCCAATGCGAAATAAATTGTTGGGAATAATTAATATAAAGACTCAAATGTCCTACATAATAAATATATGTGACAGTAATATAGAAATTCATGTTAAAATTTTTCTCCAAAAAATTGTGAAAAACAAAAGTGAATAATGAATTTATTTTCCTCAATTTTGAGGAATTTATTTTTCATTAAAATAAATTTTTCTGTTCAACCAAACAATGAAGAAATATATTTTTCTTTAAATTTGAGAAAAGAATCCCTCAATAAAAATATTTCCAAGTGAGCCAAATATATCATTAGAAAGTAAACTTCCACCATGTCTCATAATTTTATTAATAGAAGAAAAAAATAATTAAAAATTATCACTCACTCTTTTTTTCTTTTTTTTTTTTCCTGAATGAACTAAAACCACATGTAATAATATTAATGTATTGTCTTAGTTAATGCCAAAAAAGAAAAGAAAAATATAATTGGGCAGCTAGCAAAGCACACAGCCACACAGAAGGGAGTGACAGTGCAACAGGCAGGCAGGTGCGATGGGTAGTGTTCCATTAACATCACATTCAAACTATGACCTATTTTCTTGTCATTTATATCTTATATACCCCTATTATCATGTGACATGCTCTTCTCATATCAATTATTCATTTATTGCTTTATTAATTATATATTGAATTGGATTTATTAGAATTAATATTTAATAGTGTATATTTAACATTCATTTTTTTCATGATTTAAAAAAATATATATGTTGCTTCTTGTATTATTGTCCATGGCTAATTGGCTTGCAGGGTCCATGAATGCCACTAGTGTAGGAAATTTAATTAAATATGTTAAGTCATTATTAATTAGACAAGATTAAAATGGTCTTTTTTTTTTTTTTTTTTTTTTTTTTTTTACTTAGGTGATTCCAGTTTCGTCGGACTAATTCTAAGCACACAGAACTCTGTCCCTAGAGCTATTGGCGGAGGTCAATCGCGAGTCGAGCAATCAGCCCACCAGTCAGATCATAATTTTTATGTGCGCACAAGGGATCCAATCCGTACCTTTAACAATCATCATACCGTGGACCAAGGACCGCAGTGTTGTGGACCCTGTTCCTATACAACGTCGTTTTGAATTTTAATTTTGACGGTGACCGTTTGTTGTTCAGTTCACGTTATAAGTTTTTTTGTTTTTTGTTTTTTTTTTAAACTGTAAAGCATGTGTATGTGTCTTGTGTTATGGGTTTCTGTGTCTCATGTTATGCAATTAGTACCTTAAGCGTATGGATTCTGTACTTGAAATAATGTAAATATAACATGCGTTTTTGTGTCTTGTGCTATGCGTTTTTGTATATTGTGTTATACGTTTTTGTGCCTTATGTTATGCAATTCTGTATCTTAAGAATATTGATTCTGTACCTAAACTAAAGTAAATATAAAACTTTGTATGTGTGTCGTGTTATGAGTTTCTGTGTCTCATGTTATGTAATTTTGTACCTTAAGCATATGGTTTTTGTACATTAAATAGATTAGTAGTTGTGTAACACGCAACATATTGTGTATCTTATTTTACGAATTTATGTCTTGTATTATGAAATTATGTGCCTATAGAATATAAATTATCTACATTAATATAATCATATTTGAGAATAAGTAAATATATAACATGTGTACGTGTCTTGTTTTGTGAGTTTTTGTGTCTCGTGTTATAAAATTCTGTACTATAAGAGTATTAATTTTGTACCAAGGATAAATTAAAATTTGTGTTGAAACTACCACATAGCATTGTAGACCATGATCCACAATATAAATTGCGTGACCCTATTATATTGTAGGGTTGTTCATCAATACTTTTTCAACCTGTTGAAGCACAAATAGTCAATATTGCATCGAGAATCGATCTCATGACCTCACATATGAGAGAATCACTACATGCCATCTGAACACAATGCGAGATTCAAACTCCTACACTACGGCCTCCAGTCATAACTTTTAAGTCATGCGATGAACCAACTACGCTAAGCTTCAGAGGCAAAATGGTCAGCACAAACGCCAGCTAGTGGCGTCTAATAGAGCCTCGTTGTAGAGAGGACACTCCCAATCTATTATCCGAGAGCTTGATGGATGCCTTAGCTTCAATGGTGTCGGTTATTTCCTTCCATTGGTACTTTTGTCTCATGCCTGTCCCGCAAGGAAATCCGTGGCCTGGATGGTTTTGTAAAAATGTTCTATTTAGAATGACATTATTCATCAAAGCTTACTCATATTCAATTTCTATTCATTCCCATTTTAACATGATTTGATATCACTAAAGCTTAAAGTAGGACCAATTGAAAATTGACGTGTACATATCACCTCCATATGATTTTCATGCTACTCTTTTCATGATTGGTTTATGTCATTTAGTTATATTGATATTAGTGATCTTTGGTGAGTTTAATTATGATTAATATAATGAAAATTACGTTGGTTCTATACTAATATGATTAATGAATGAGATTGTTCAGATATACCTTTTTATTGTAAAGACAAAATTTTAGAACTCATAAATTCTAACACATTTATAACAATACATATGTGATCTAGTGGGAGATTGTACGTTAAAAATCTAATTATGGTCACACATATATACTTACATGTGTTACACTATGGAATAATTGTTAAAATTATTGTGTATATACCATAAAATATTTATAATTTGATGTGGGATTACACTAAAAATACTGAAATACGGTACACATTTTTATATAAAGGGATTATAGTCCACAAGCATATACATAACATATCTCTTTATTCTCATGAGGAGATATAATATAAGAAAAATAGAACTCAATCAAACCATTATAAACTATGCAAATTTAATCAAATTATTAAAAATATAAATTAAATAGATGATTTTTAATAAATTATTACAAATATTTCATCAAGATTATGTAGCCGTTAATTTAAAAGATTATTCCAACTAGTAAATTTTAAGTAATTGATGGAACTAATTTAATCAATGTTTGATGTTTGTAGATGCATAAGAAAATGTAAAGTAAATATAAAGAAATAATGAAGAACAAGCCACAAAACTTTTAATGTGACACCAATGTTATGAAAAC
This sequence comes from Ipomoea triloba, assembly GCF_003576645.1. Classification (NCBI taxonomy): domain Eukaryota; kingdom Viridiplantae; phylum Streptophyta; class Magnoliopsida; order Solanales; family Convolvulaceae; genus Ipomoea; species Ipomoea triloba. Next base: position 16,786,404 of record NC_044923.1, on the reverse strand, counting down.
TAGAGTATACATGGGGAATAACCAAAAAGTAGAATTGCAAAAATATGAGTGATGTTATATAAATTCTAGACCCAACACAAAATTTTAGGTATAAAATATAAAAATGTAACGATAGTAAATACGATGTATTTAGAGACAAGACACAAGGTAATTAATGTCATTTCACTCTTAAGTATGATTCTTGATTGATACTAGAAAATTGTAGGTTTACAATGACTTATAATATGAACTATGCATTTTAATTCAAAACAAGATGCCCTTCTCTACACAATTTCGTTTTTTATAAGCCAATAAAACACTTAAAAGTCTCATCGTACACCTTGGCATTGTGGTGTAAGAAAATAAGTCACGTAGCCGCATAATTACGTGATAATCAATAATTATAACATTTGTACTAACATCAGGCCATAGCTCTCGCCTGATGAATTGAAGGTTGAGCAATCGTGGACTGCTGTTGTAGAATCAACACGAATATTTCTAGAATTTTTCTTCACTTCTGCTTAACTCTGGTGTATGAGAAATTAAAATGAATACTGAGACGTCTAGATGGTGTATGAAGAATTAAAATAAGCACTTAGAGGACTAGAGACCTATGAGACTCTTCCTTTGATTAATTCCCCCATGCTTGGTGGTATACTATCCCCATCAGATTTGTTCAGATAATTAAAATAATAAATTAGAAAACACTCCATCATACATTTATACAACTACTAAAAATATGAAATATGTAATACTTAAGTGTTAATAATAATTTTTTTTTTTCAAGTTCTGGCTTCTCTAAGTAAGTGAAGTAACAAAGTAATAATACACTAAATTCAATCATTCATGATTCACCATTCAAATTCAAAATCAATAACAATTAACAAAGTTCAATTGCTCAAAAGTAAAAGGGTTTTAAATTTTTATTTTGTTAAAACGGACAAATGGGTAATTTGTGGATTATACAGGCTCAACTTGTATTTTATGAGTTATATGGGCCGGACCAGACGGAAAAATTTTTGTATGCCCAACATGTCTAAAATATGGGTTAAACAAGCCCAATCTATTGGGTTGCAGTAGAAATTATACCAAGGACTCGGGTTTACCTTGTAAGGTGGATCTGTGTCCATTTACATACTGAATGTTCACCATTTGAATTATGAACATTTAGTATGTAAATTATGAACATCCAGTATATAAATTATGAACATTCAGTATGTAAATTGTGTATTTTGGACCAGTCTACACTTTGCAAGTTGAACGCGGATCCACATAATAATTTGCCATTAGGTTGGGCTTGTATTGACATTTCTATCGTCAGCATTTTTTTTGCTCTTGAATTTTTCCCTCAAATCATTTTCATCCTTATGTGGCTTCCATTCATTGAGTATTCATAAATAAATCGTTTTCATCCTTATGTGGCTTCCATTCATTGAGTATTCATAAATTGGTTGACTCACCACTAGTTAAAAATAAAATTTAGTTGTCTAATTAAATAATGCCACAAAATTGAAAAATAAAATTTAGTTGTCTAATTAAATAATGCCACAAAATTGAAAATGAAAGGTGAAATATAGAAGTGGTGTATAGCATTAATCATTCGCAAATTATGCATCAATAACATCAATCATTAAATAACTTCAAAGAAATTGGAGGTGATTTTATAGAAAATATAGAATATACTTTTAATAGAAGTCATTCTAGATTTTTTTTTTAAATAGTCAAAATGAATTAGTAGTTGAACACATAACTTGATTGAATATTAAATGATACAATATCTTATCTTAATGATATACAATCGTATAAATTAAAAATGAAAGAAATAAGGGTCAAATCCAGCTATAATTATATCTTTAAACTTGTTAAAATTGTACAATTAACCTATTTGACTATGTTATAATTGTACAATTAACATATCTGACTATGTCATGTAGATTAATATTTTTTTACAAAAATTAAAATAATTATAATAATAAAAAAGCCGACGACTTCTCCATAGCAAAAAGTATTTTTTTTACTTAACTATTATTTTTTAATTTATGAATAAGATTCCAAGTAATATGCCATGCAAGCAAAAAGTATTTTTTTTACTTAACTATTATTTTTTAATTTATGAATAAGATACCAAGTAATATGCCATGCAAGCAAAACAAACCGATTACCTTTTGATAACCTGTTAAATATGATAATTACACATTTTTAACAAGTTTAAGGATCTTAATTAAAAGTTTGTTTCTTATTAAATATTACTTAGTACTTAGTACTTACTCTATATTATTTATTATTAACCTATAAATTATGGAATATCTATTTATTAATTAGTAACCTATGAACCTATGAACTTATAACTTAATAGATGGAGTGGTATATGAGTATATGAGCAAGAGCCAAGAAGAGGCAGCATGATCTGAAAAGGTTAATAATCTGCGCCAATCTATCTATGCTATTCACCAAAGTAAATAAGTACTGTAAAGAAGATTGACCATAGAAGTTGAGTTCTTTCTCACCCACACAAAACCCCAAAAACGGAAAGAATGTACATCTGACCTTTTGATCCTCCAAACCTCCAACCAAAACCCCCCCTCCTCATACAACACTGTCAAAAGCCACTTGGAATTGGACACTCTGCATTGGCTTTGGACTTGATACATTGGCGAGCCCTCGCAGCATCCTCACCACGTCAGCTGTGTCGTCGAGGTAATACCTGGCTCTGCTCGGTTTTTGTCCCACCGTGCAAGCAAAGATTTCGGGCGCAAATTTTAGGGACAGACTGGAAACGCAGTTTATTATGCTCTCGAACATGTCCTCGTCTGATCTATCGTCTCCCACGCACATTACAAAATCTGGTGGCTTCCCACTCTTCACCATTGCTGATAGAACCTTCTCCGCAACTAACCCTTTGGTCACTCCCTGCATGTCAAGTCAGTCATAAGCAGTTTTAAAGCCATGCACCATGTTGAGCATATATATATATATATATATATATATATATATATATTCAGGATCAAATGAGAACTATGCCTTAGGTGAGAACCTGCATGAATGCACACAATTTACTACACAAATGCACACAATCTACCCCAACGGTAGACTGTGTGCATTCTGCACCTGGAGTATTAGATTGCGTGCATTCATGTAGTTCGCAGGTTCTTACCTAAGGGGTGATTCTCATTTGAACACAAGCTTATTTGTGTGTGTGTGTGTGTGTGTGTGTAATCTCGATATCAGCTTAAGCTTGCTTTCAAGTAAAGTAGAACACATCTTTCAATTTAGTATCAGATTCAGACGAAAGGTTGTGACTATCAATTTTAACTTTTACGCTTCCTTCAATTCACCACAATACGAAAAATGAAGAGATGTGGGCAGGGGGAGAGGAGGTTGGGGAAGTGAGAAGGGAGAGAAAAATCCTTACTTGTGGTTTGACTTCGACGATATGCTGGCCTCTCTTAACGACAGCAGGTTCATTTGCAAGAACATTTTCCAAATGATCAAGCATTTCCTTTGCCTGGCAAGAGCCGAAGTCGGGGTCTGCATCCTGGTGGTGCCAAACCAAGGCGGTCTCCTTAGTTTCGATAAAAGAACCGTCAGTTGCATCGGTATATTGTTTCATTACAGGCTCAACAATTCCTTTCCATTCAATATCAGCATCCATGCATTCCCAGTTGGATGCTTTACTCCACCTACGACAAGAAAGAGCCAGGGGTCTAGTTTACACAGGTGTAGATAAGGAAAGGAAGCTGAATATAGCAAAATATAAAATTGAAGTAAACATATCTTGATTAGAATTTACGCAAATATCCAAACCATGGTGTACATATACAAATTCTTTAATTCATACCTTATAAAGTAACCATGTTCAGCAGCTAGTCCAACCCTCTCACATGGTGCTAGCCATTCGTTCAATTGACTTCTTCCTCTGCCGCTTACAATGAACACCGTGTTCTTAGGATCATTGGACAGAGCATTCAGGAATGTTATAACTTCTACACTAGGAGATTTAACAATAGTTGATTCCGGTACGATAGTACCATCATAGTCCAAGAATATCACCCTCCTGTTTGTCCTTCTGTATGATGAAACTATGTGTTCGATTGACAACTTTCTAAAACTTGGAGAAAGTGAAATGACTTTGAAACCAAGGCCCAAGCCAATACCCCAGCAACGCTTATTATAATGATCCTGAGTGGCCCTTTCCAGGTCCTGCACAAAGCTGCGGGCCCAATATGCAACGTCATGTGAGCTAACATACCGGTAGTGTTTTTCATGACGCAGTTGCTTCTCAGAACCAGTCATGGTGATTGCAACATCAAGTGCCTCTGCCACAGCTTCAATATCCCATGGGTTCACCCTAATTGCTCCACTCAAAGATGGTGAACAGCCAATAAACTCCGACACAACAAGCATGCTAGTCCGAGGAGAATCGGTTTCAATTCCCATGGCATCATCCATACCAGGGGAGCCCTGCCTGCAGACAATATACTTGTAAGGTACCAAGTTCATCCCATCCCTCACTGCATTAACTATGCAACATTCAGCAACAGCATAATAGGCAGCCTTCTCATAGTGAGCGACAGGTCGATCAATCAAGATTACAGGCTCATAGCCAGGGGAACCATAACATTGATTGACTCTTCTAACAGTTAAATATGTCTCCCTCTTTGCTTCTTGAACATCTTTCCCAGAGCTCCGAGCAGGATTCACAATTTGGACAAGAACAATCTTACCTTGCAGCCCTGGGCGTTGTTTCAATAGTAGTTCAAACGATAGCATTTTCAGACTGATACCTTTAAATATGTCCATATCATCAACACCAAGAATGACTATTTTCCCTTTAAACTGCTCTTGAACTTCTTTGACCTTGTCAAATGTGGAGGAAAGATTTAACATAGACACCAGTCTACCCATATGTACACCTACAGGCAGAATTTTTATATAGACAGTGCGACCAAAGTAATCAAGTCCAATGTGTCCTCGTCTAGATTCATAGTCCAGGCCTAGCATTCTACTGCAGCAAGACAGAAAATGGCGGGCATAATCAAAAGTATGAAAACCGATTAGATCACAGTTTAGCAATCCTTTTAGAATTTCATCCCTAACTGGCAACGTTCGGTATATTTCTGATGAAGGAAATGGGCTGTGTAGAAAGAACCCTAGCTTGACACGATGGTAACGCTTCCGCAGAAATGTAGGGAGAACCATAAGGTGATAATCGTGAACCCAGATATAATCATCCTCAGGGTTAACTACTTCCATAACTTTATCAGCAAACAATTTGTTGGCAGATACATACGCCTGCCAAAGATGACGATCAAATCGATCTGCATGGTCTGGACACATGGGTAGCATGTAATGGAAAAGAGGCCACAGTTGTTGCTTACAGAAACCATAATAGAAGTTTTTATGGATGTCAGGGGGTATAAAAGTTGGTACACACTTGAACTCATCCAGTAGTCTCTGTGCCACTTCCTCTTGTTCGCTAGCATCTATGTCAACCTTGAGGGAACCAACATATATGACCTCAGATTCTGGAGAAAACCCATCCTTTAATTGCAAGAGAAGTGAATCTTCATCTAAACTAAAGCACCATTTTGAAGTTCCTTCATCCCTTTGAGCATGCAAAGGCAGCATATTTGCCACTATGATTTTTCGTTCTTGACAAGTGGATGACATACTATCTGAGTCACCATCAGAGATGATTCCTGGAACAGTCATTAGTCGAGGAAGAGATCTAGGAGTTTGAGGGACATCGAGTATTTCTTCAGAGGCCAGGTCCAAGACATTTGAAGAAGATCTTGATGCCATAACTGGTAACTGAATTTGTAACTTAATCAATAAAGAACTGATAGATCATAGAAAACAGTGTTCAAATTGTTGGCTCAATCTGTCATGAAATTAATAACCTCCAGCCTCTCCAGCCTACAAGATGCAAAATGAATTAATGCCATTTTACCAATATTCCACAACAAATTGGACAAACATAAAATAACATTGGCCTCAGATATCATCAAAACATCAAACTTTGTGAAAATGTAAAAAAGAAACAAGTAAATGATACTACCAATAAAAACCACCATCAAGGATAAACAAATTAAAATTTTCAAAAGTTTCTAGCTTGGAAAGAGAAACATGCATTGTGATTTGTTGTCAATAGGGAATTATATGCACATATTCAATTATATCTACAGCCCACTGGACATTCTAAGAAAGCCCACATGATCAGGCCAGAATGAAGCGGCTAAGTGAGGATGGAGTTATTTGACATTAACCATTTTGATGATTTCAACCATTCAGGTCAACTATCAGTTGGAAATTCCAAGAGAGCAAACATTGTGGGAGATAAGGTAACAGTTTTCCACCGAGTGTAAAGTATAAATATATGGCAATCTAACATTAAAAAGAAATAGTTTGAAGTATTGGATCAATTTTAACTCAGAAACACAGTTGAATACCCACCAAATAGTCTAGCAATAAAAGTAATTGCATATATGTGTCAGTGGGTCTTCATATATTGCTTAATAAGCCAAAAGGAAGACAAAAGAAAGAGTCTTGATCCAATGCACCCTAAGGAAGATAAAATGTGCCACGGAATAGAGAGAAAAAAATCCAACAAAAGCAACAAGGTATAATGATGTGTCAGGTAACCCCTATATTCACCTCAATTGAACATTTAGTTTATTCCTAACTAAGTATAACAAAATGCTACAAATAAGCAAAAGTGAAAAGCTATGCATTCTCAGAGACTTCCATCAAAACCTCAGGGATTTGGTTACAATAACTGCAAAATATGACCTCAGGGATTTGGTTGCATCAAAACCTGAATTGTCTGAAAATATATTTATCCAGTTGGTAAACAGAAACAAGGACAATGACATGATCAATTTTTGGAGAAGTCGATAAAAACACAAGTTGGAAGATATTGCTTTCTGGCTTAAGAAAGTGGGAATCTAGTGGAGTAACTTTTTTTTTTCTTTTCTAGAAGCAGCATCCCAGGAGATTTCAACAAAATATTATAAATAGCTAGGCAATAGTTATGCATATCTATTTTCTATGAACTTCCAACAGCGACAAAATCATAACTAGTCAGGTGTATTTAGTTTTATAATGCAAAAATCCGATGATCACGACAAATTACAATGATTAACCAGCAAGTATGAAGCAGCTCTAAAGCACTTAGGTCCATTTTAACAAAAGTATAATGCATGAAACAAGTTGTGTCTTGTGACTAGCAGGTAAGGATGGTGCAGCAAGGCAAAGCGTGAAAATCTCGTGCACATAATACTTTTTCAACAAAAAATCCAATTAACATGATCAGATACATGATTAGAAATATGGAGTAAATCTGAGTCATTCGATTTTTTTTTTTCTTTTTCCGAAAGGCAAAATAACCAAAAGCAACAAAGTATCACTAGCTATGAAGTAGTGCACATGACAGCATACTGTAATGGTATAACCAACCAGGCAAGTGTGATGCAACTCATTAATTTCCTTTCCAGCAAAAAAATCAATCAACCATGGCCATATTCGTGATTGCCAGGCAAGAATGGTTCAAATTGCAGTAACTTTTTTCTTTTCGGGAAAACACCAAATACTACAAAATAATGACTAGCTGTACACAGGATATGCAGGGTCTCCATTCTCGTGCTCTCCAGCAAAAATCTCAAGCTGGTTACCCCAACCTTCATAATATTTTTCATGTAAACACAACCAAAAACTATCTTCTTTTTTTTTTTTTTTTTAATAAAAATTGTTTCAAATGAATTTTATTAACACACTGAAAACATTTAATACCAGTAAAGGAAAAACAGGTCTTCAGTTACTTTATTAACATGACATTTCATCCATGGTCAACCAAATTCATAACCTAATTTGAATACATTAATAATTTAAACATCAAGTCCAGTAGTACCACTCAAAAATTTCCTGGTCATTTTATCATTTCTCCTAAAATTTATTTACCCAAAATTTGATCATACCTCCTGAAATACACGGAAACTCTCCTAGAAGAATCAAAGAAAAACACCAAGAAAAAGAGAGCAGTAAGCAAAAGACATCCGCCACTTTCCAAGTCAATTCACTACAACCATTACGCAAACTACCAGGCAGTAAACAACTAGCTAAAAACGAAAAAACAAAAAAGCTCAGAAAGCTTTATAAGAACCAAACACGATCGAAGAGAAAGGAAGAAAATCCTTCCCATATAAAAAAGTCTCTTCCATCTTTTCTTAGAAAAATTTGAAAAGTTTATTACAAACAATCAAATTTCAAGCCACGCTATTCATCATACAAAAAACAATCATAATTCAATCATCCCATTCTGCATAAAACAAAACGAACTAAAACCATTCCAATCCCAAGCTTCTAACAATTCAAATGATTTTCCTCTCCATAACACAAAACGATAAACAGAACCAATGCAGAAACCGAACAAAAAAAAAAGATAAAACAGAGAGATAGGAGGTTATACATGCAGGACTTCCCAGCGAGATTGCGGCGATCGGAAAACGCAAACAAACAAACCAAAAACAAAAAAAAAAAAAACAAAAACCGATGATTTCACTAGGCAATGACGTGTCCACGCATTCGAGCCAGCGAGAGAGATGTTTCAACGGAAGAAAATAGAGAGAGAGAGAGAGAGAGAGAAATGAGTATATGCGAGAAGGGATGGGAGCACTGAGAAGGATATAGTTTCTCCAGAGAGAGAAAACAGCGATAGTGCAAAGCTAAATGACACTTTTACCCCGTAAGGACCTGTTTGGTAGTCTGTAGTTATAATTCAATTACAGTTTAATTCTAATTTTTTTGTGAAACACAATTATATTATTTGATTGGGGAGAATTGTAATTCTACGGAATTTCAGTTCAGTTTGGGATGAAAAAGAAAAAAAGATAAAATTAAAATATTACTCTTAATGATAGCGATGATGATTATGATTACTATCAAGGACATTTTAGTCTTTTCCTTTTAATTCTCATAAATTCTATTTTTAGCAATTAAACAATGTAATTGAATTTTTATTTTATTTCCTCTATTCTTTTCCCACGAAGTTACAATTCATTTTCTCCTTAATTTCTTTCTTCAAACCAAACACTAGGTAAAGGTACAAGCTTTGATGCGTGAAGTACGGCACCTCATTGCATTGAGAAGCGGGGTATAAAGGTAAATTGAGTGGTTCGCGGTGTCGTTTTTAACTGCAAGGGGGAGAAACGGATAGAGTCGACCACACTTTACCGCAGTCGGTTTTATCTAACCCGGTTTCGAATAACGCTTGATAATTACGTCTATGCCCTTAAGGATAAACTTTTGTAAAAAATTTAATATTCCCACGATATTTCATTGCGGTTCAGATATTTTACCTCATTTGTTAAAATCTTATCCGTCTTAATAATTACTCATTACTCAAATACGATACATTGATTGCACAATTAAATAATATTTAATGATACAAATTATAAAGATATAAAGATAAATAAAAATTAATACAACGTTCCTGAACAAAAAAGAATTGTAAAAATAAATAAAAATCAGTAAAATTTGTATATCTACAAAAATGTCAGTAAAATGTAGAGCATCCAATAGGCATAAATTTTGAGTAATTTTTACAAGTGTGAATAGGAAAGAAAAGATGTGAGGGAAGAGAAAAAGGAAAAAAATGCAAAAGAAATCTGGAAAAAAAAAAAAAGCTTCAGATTAACGCGTCCTGTTGGGCACTGTGGTTGCGCTTCACGTGATTAGGGCGGGATATTTTTTTCCTTCGTGGGTCCCATAATTCGGATAAAAATCAAGGTTTTGCAAACCTTCCAAAATCTACTATTGTGGATGCTCTAAGTTATTACATTTAGGAAAATACTACTTGGACTCCCAAGTTATACTCCCTACTTTTATTCCCTCACACAAAAGTTTAATGTTAACACTTTTATGGGACCCACAAGATGAAGATAACTTATCATATCTTGTCACGTCAGAAAATAAAAGGGAGAGAGTAGAAAATGAGAGTCCATGTAATAGAACTCTTACATTTAATAGGGTTAATAATTTAAAAAGTTAATTCCATAAATGGTCCTTCGACTATTGACTTTTACCAATTTTTGTTCTCGACTTTTAATTTGACCAAAGTTGGTCCCTTAACTATTGGTTTTGTACCAATTTTGGTCCTTCTGTTAAATCTATGTTAAATAAGTGTTAAAATTGAGGGCAAAAATGTAAAACCAAATATTTGAGCCTTTTATATATTACTGCAAGGTAATATATACTCTGTAATAATTATTATGTTTTTGTAAATTCTTTAACGGGATGTGAAGTGTTATTGTATATTTTATTGTTGTATTAGGTGTTTTTTTTTTTTTTTTTTTTTTTTTTTTTTTTTTTGCTTTATTTGATAGCAAAAATGGTAGAAAAGGACACCAGTATGTTATTATTATTTTTTTTTTACTTTTTTCTGTGTTAATTTTTTACTGTTCTAATTTGTCATTTTTCTGGTTAAAAATTTGGTAATCAAAGTGATGGATGATATGTAATTTACAGTAACATTGTGAATTAGCTTGTACATCAACAATAATTAACAGCATTGAAATATATTGACCAATTAGAGTGTTAAACTAGGCTTTTCAATTATATTCATAGTTGANTTTTTTTTTTTTTTTTTTTTTTTTTTTTTTTTTTTTTTTTTTTTTTTTTTTTTGCTTTATTTGATAGCAAAAATGGTAGAAAAGGACACCAGTATGTTATTATTATTTTTTTTTTACTTTTTTCTGTGTTAATTTTTTACTGTTCTAATTTGTCATTTTTCTGGTTAAAAATTTGGTAATCAAAGTGATGGATGATATGTAATTTACAGTAACATTGTGAATTAGCTTGTACATCAACAATAATTAACAGCATTGAAATATATTGACCAATTAGAGTGTTAAACTAGGCTTTTCAATTATATTCATAGTTGAACAAATTAAAATGTATGAGTTCCCTTTTCAATAACACTTCACATCAAGTTAGAGAATTTACCAAAAAAAATAAAAATAAAAATTACGGAGTATATATTAACATTGCAGTAATATATAAAAGGCTCAAATATTTGGTTTTACATTTATACCCTCAATTTTAGCTCCTATTTAACATAGATTTAACAAAAGGACCAACATTGGTACAAAATCAATAGTTAAGGGACCAACTTTGGTCAAATTAAAAGTCGAGGACAAAAATTGGTAAAAGTCAATAGTCGAAGGACCATTTCTGGAATTAACTCTAATTTAAACAAAGAGAGACTAAATAAAGTATAGGAAAATATTACTTTTACTCTCAAATTCTACCCTTAACTTTTACTCCCTCTCACAAAATGTTGATGTTGACATTTTTCTTGGTACCCACGTGATGAAGATAACTAATCATTCTTTGCCACGTCAGAGAGTAAAAGTGAGGGAGTAGAAAAATGGAGTACATGTAGTAGAACTCTAAAGTATAAGGTGTCAATTCAACTACTATGTAATGTGATGATATCTATGTTTTGAAGTGGTCACAAGATCGAATTCCGATGGTAAGGGCATTGATTCTTTGGGTTGAGAAAGATTGAAAGAGATTATAGAACAAATACTATCTCATAAAGAATCATGAGTGTTTCAAAAAAAAATGTATAAGATATTGTGGTAGCCGATTGCATCACCACATCTTTTTTTTTTATTCCATTTAAAACCTTACCATAATTGGCAATGCCTTTATAATCTACTGTGCTTGTAATAAAAGAGATAAGAGTTTTGTAAACATATTCTTTTTTTTTTGGTGAGAGGGAGGGACCCAAGGTCCCGAGAATTAGCGGTGCCTACAAGTGGCAAGACTTAAAACATCGCGCTGCAGCAAAGTAGAGAGGCCTCCGGCGGATTTTCCAAAAAAGTAGTGCCCCACGGAGCTGTTTGGCCCAAGTTGGCCAAAAAAGTAGTGCCCCACGGAGCTGTTTGGCCCAAGTTGGCCAAAAAATCTGCACATTGATTACCTTCATGGCCCAAGTTGGCCAAAAAATCTGCACATTGATTACCTTCACGGAGGACATGCACTACCTTTATGTCATGAAACTTATTCAAAAGGAGCTTGCAGTTCGTGATAAGCGTGTTGAGATCCATTGACAACTCCGTGATAAGCGTGTAAACATATTCTGAATGTTAACACAACACGAAATGTTTAGCCCAAAGTAGAGAGGCCCCCGGCGGATTTTCCGAAAAAGTAGTGCCCCACGGAGCTGTTTGGCCCAAGTTGGCCAAAAAATCTGCACATTGATTACCTTCACGGAGGACATGCACTACCTTTATGTCATGAAACTTATTCAAAAGGAGCTTGCAGTCCGTGATAAGCGTGTTGATATCCATTGACAACTCCGTGATATGCGTGTAAACATATTCTGAATGTTAACACAACACAAAATTAAATAAGTCATGAAAATAACAAGTTAGTGTTTAATCTTAGTGTGTCTTGCATAATTAATGGGTTGACCCGTAAAAATCATGTATTAACGGGTCAACCCATTAATATTAGCATTAGTTATAATTTTTAGATATTTTTTTTTCACTTTATGAATATTATGGTATGATATAAATTGAATATCCTTACTATTTTATTTGATTTAATAATAAAATAAAAAAAAGTTTTTTTTCTAAGGTTTTATTTTCTTTTAAAAAATATTATATTAATATTTCTAACAGGCTTAAACAGGTTAACATGATATATCGTGTCTTGTGAACTCAAAATCTATTAGATAAACATGTTTATCGTGTCTATTTTTTAAACTCGTTTCAAAATCGTGTTCATGTTTAGGACTCTAATCCATTAACTTTAATGTGTCGTGTTCGTGTTTAGTCTTATCATATTTATGTTGTTATCATATCAACTCATTAACAAATCTATTTATACAATTGTTAAGTCTAGTGCAAACTTAAGCCCCTCCCGCTTGAACTAATTACTTTTCATATATAAGATGATTTTAGGTCTTATCAATTCAACAAAGTTAATAAAGCATGCATGAGTTGAATATAGTGTTATTTTTAATGAAATGTCAAAAGAATTTCAAATAGATCAGATTGTTTATTTAGAAAGATGTACAATGTTATTGTACTTAACTAGCTAGTATTTTCACCCGTGTGATGCACATAATGGATTTGTTATAGTATATTAAGAATATTTAGATCGATATATAATTATATAAATTATAACATCAAATATTATATAGTACAATTGAAGATATGTTTTGGATCGATTATGTTTTTTGATGTTATCCTTGTTTGAATTCCAACAAATAATTGCTTAATTAATAGCTAATGTGTAGATGTACGTATGCGGTGCTGGAATTTTAGAGATTTTATATATCATTTTTTATGACTTTTATAAATTGGGCAAATATGCTCGTTCTCTAGTAACTCAGTTATATGAATCAATTGTTATTCTAACTCATATGTATGGAAGATATATTTTTGTGTAGATATATAGCAATTTTTCTATCTTGAAAAAAAAACATAATATCACCAGTTGTATTTACACATTATTGAAAATCTCTTTGTAGACAACATCGGTAGTAGCAACACAATCTTGTCCATCCTCGTCTAGAACTAATTAACACTTTCAGGCTATCAGGATGGGTGACTCGGGAGAAAGTCATGTACAATTGACCATGATTAAAAACTGGTTTTTTCAGCAATAACCCAACGTGAGTTAGTGTTCGGCTCTGGCTTTTGTTTATAGTCATGGCATATGCAAGCATCAATGGGTATTATTTATGCTAGAACTTGAAGGGCAATCTCGTATTAGAAAGAGTGAGAGACATTCGAGGGATAAGAACTTTGGTTCCTTCATGTGTCCCATTAACTATTCTTGCTTCAACAATGTGATCTGTCAATCTTGTGATGATGAGTCGCGTACCGTTATAAAGACCAAGAGAATGGTATATCTTCCGCAATAATATAACAGGTGCACCGACCTTTAATTAATGTCAATGAATGATTAAGAAAATCATACAATCTCAAATTATTTAAGAATTTAGGAGTGTGTACTTCTAATAGATTTTCACCGTCTGGTTCTGCCTTACAAAAAGAGTTACAACTTAAATATGTTCATCCTTTTGCAATATTCATGTCGCACATGTACTGATTAATTTGATCAACGACATCTAAAGTCGGTGAGCGGATCACTGACCTTCCAGTTACGACTCATCAAGCGTGCCATATCTTGAGCTTGAAATTTTAAAAAATCACTTTTAATGTGATCAAAGCATTGAGTCATAACAATATTGACACTAAAATTTTAATTTATAATCAACATGTATATATTCTGTGATTTTTTCCATAAAATTAGTTTTGATAGTCAAACTGTAAAACATATTGATTTTACCAATCACTAAATTTCAAAATGTTTCAGATTTCCAGGTATATATAAGTAAAACTCACATCTAAAGCCTAATGTTTTTTGTCAATATTTCATACATATAAAGCAAATCTCTGACTATTGTGAGAAGTTAGTAACCTTGATTCTAACATACAACATAAAGCATTGTGTGATAGTGGGTAATAACTTTGAGGTAAGACCATTCAAGCATATTTCGAGCTTGTTTCTATGCTCTCAAAATTCAAATCATCATACTGACATCAGACAATAAACAAAAATATATCAGAATGTATGGATCATATATATGGAGTGTATGGCATTTTGGAATGATGCCCATCCAAACTGTTGAAATGCGATGTCCATAACCGTTGATTGACAGACTACTCATGCTTCATATTTCCACAAAGTATCTGTTTCTTATGATATTATGATTTATAACATATAAGAATCGACAAATAAACTATAGTATGAGTCTTCCTTGCATGCAACAAATATCACAAAAATTCAGTGTTCTAAAATAAGTGTATAAATACAATATATAGATAATTTGCATTGAATTATATATCATTAATTTAATTACTTGTCGGTTAGTTATTGCAAGATCTTGAGGTACACTTATATTTTGATATTTAGTAAGTATAACTATATTAGAGAAAAATTTACCTGGGAATAATAGGATAATCAGTTGAGTGATTGTATTACGGATAGAACGTATGGAAGAATATATTTTATTAGAAATTGTATTACCATATTTTAAATTACAATTGTATTACGAATAGCAATTGTATTATCATATTTTACAATATTACGCAAACCTTAATAGTATAGGAGTGTTTTGGGTGGAAATCTAAAGTTGAGGATATTGTTTATATTAATAACTAGTATTTTCACCCGTACGATGCACAGAATGGATTTGTTATAATATATTAAGAATATTTGGATCGATATATAATTATACAAATTATAACATCAAATATTATATAGTGCAATTGAAGATATGTTTTGGATCGATTATGTTTTTTGATGTTATCCTTGTTTGAATTCCAACAAATAATTGCTTAATTAATAGCTAATGTGTAGATGTACGTATGCGGTGCTGGAATTTTAGAGATTTTATATATCATTGTTTATGACTTTTATAAATTGGGCAAATATGCTCGTTCTCTAGTAACTCAGTTATATGAATCAATTGCTATTCTAACTCATATGTATGGAAGATATATTTTTGTGTAGATTATTCTAACTCATATGTATGGAAGATATATTTTTGTGTAGATATATAGCAATTTTATGTATGGAAGATATATTTTTGTGTAGATATATAGCAATTTTTCTATCTTGAAAAAAAAACATAATATCACCAGTTGTATTTACACATTATTGAAAACCTCGTTGTAAACAATATCGGTAGTAGCAACACAATCTTGTCCATCATCGTCTAGAACTAATTAACACTTTCAGACTATCAGGATGGGTGACTCGGGAAAAAAAGTCATGTACAATTGACCGTGATTAAAAACTGGTTTTTTTCAGCAATCTGCATGAGTCTTCCTTGCATGCAACAAATATCACAAAAATTCAGTGTTCTAAAATAAGTGTTTAAATGCAATATGTAGATAATTTGCATTGCATTATATATCATTAATTTAATTACTTGTCGGTTAGTTATTGCAAAATCTTAAGGTACACTTATATTTTGATATTTAGTAAGTATAACAATATTAGAGAAAAATTTCACTAGTGAGTAATGAGATAATCAGTTGAGTGATTGTTGGTTGACCGTAGATTGTTGATATTCTTTGGACAAATAATTGTTGGAAAAAGTAACATAAAATGGTATTTTAGTGGCTATATTGTGGTACAAATATATGTGAGGTCCACTTTCGATTTGGGTTGAATCAAAGTGGATTCGAGTTCTTAGTAGTTAGACGAAAAGTTTGATATATTGTACGCTCAAAAAGGATAATGAGTGAATGAGAAATTGGTTCTCAAAGTTGACCCATTTGGGTTAGAAAAAGGGAGAGAAAAAGCTTTCAAGTAACTTTTGTCCCACATTGATTTGGAAAGTGGGTTTGCACAACTACTTATACAAAAGTCTTTCTAAGGCTTATTGAATTGCATAGCATAGAGGCTCTCTCTCGCGCGCAGGGGGGGTGCAAACCAAATCCCAGAAAGAACTTCAAAAGGCTTGACTCGTGTGCGCCGACACCTGCAGGCACGATAGGTTGGCCTTGCGGGTTGAGTTGTGCCAAATTTTCGTAACATCAACCATTCGAAATGATTTTTTTAACCATATTTCACAATATTACGCAAACCTTAACAGTATAGAAGTGTTTTGGGCGGGAAGTTAAAGTTGAGGATATTGTTTTTATTAATAGTATAGATTACATTGCAGGGAAATATATGTAACTTCAAAAGGCTTGACTCGTGTGCGCCGACACCTGCAGGCACGATAGGTTGGCCTTGCGGGTTGAGTTGTGCCAACTTTTCGTAACATCAACCATTCGAAATGATTTTTTTAACCATATTTTCGTAACATCAACCATTCGAAATGATTTTTTTAACCATATTTCACAATATTACGCAAACCTTAACAGTATAGAAGTGTTTTGGGCGGGAAGTTAAAGAAACCTTAACAGTATAGAAGTGTTTTGGGCGGGAAGTTAAAGTTGAGGATATTGTTTTTATTAATAGTATAGATTACATTGCAGGGAAATATATGTACTGTATTATTACGATTAGTAATTTTAATCAAGAATTGTATTACGAATATGAACGTAGGAAAAAATATATTTTGTTAGAAATTGTATTACTATATGTTAATATTGTATTATGAATAGGAATTGTATTATCATATTTTACAATATTACGCAAACCTTAACAGTATAGGAGTGTTTTGGGCGGGAAGTTACAGTTGAGGATATTGTTTTTATTAATAGTATAGATTGCATTGCAGGGAAATATATGTACTGTATTATTACGATTAGTAATTTTTAATCTAGAATTGTATTACAAATAGGAACGTAGGTAAGAATATATTTTGTTAGGAATTGTATTACTATATTTTAATTTACAATTGTATTACGAATAGGATTGTATTACCATATTTTACAATATTACGCAAACTTAAGAGCATAGGAGTGTTTTGGGCGGGAAGTTAAAGTTGAGGATATTGTTTTTATTAATAGTATAGAAGTATAGGTTGCATTGCTGGGAAATATATGTACTGTATTATTACGATTAGTAATTTTAATCTACAATTGTATTACAAATAGAAACGTAGGTAAGAATATATTTTGTTAGGAATTGTATTACTATATTTTAATTTACAATTGTATTACGAATATGAATTGTATTGCCATATTTTACAATATTACGCAAACCTTAACAGTATAGGAATGTGTTTTGGGCGGAAAGTTAAAGTTGGGGATATTGTTTTTATTAATAGTAAAGATTGCATTGCGGGGAAATATATGTACTGTATTATTACGATTACTAATTTTAATCTAAAATTGTATAAAGAATAGGAATGTAGGTAAGAATATATTCTGTTACGAATTGTATTACTATATTTTAATTTACAATTGTATTACGAATAGGAATTGTATTACCATATTATACAGTAATACGCAAACCTTAACAGTATAGGAGTGTTTTGGGCTGGAAGTTAAAGTTGAGGATATTGTTTTTATTAATAGTATAAAGGGAAAATGTGCAAATAGGCCCCTAAACAATTAGCAAAAAGTCAATTAGGCCCACGAACTTTATAAAAGTGTAATTGAACACATGAACTCGCAATTTTGAATCATTAGACTCCATTATCCGGTTACCTCTCCGGTAACAGCAGGTAAATGCCTACATGGCTCGCCACATAAGCTTTGGAATGAGTACTTGGCCGCCACATAAGCATAAATAAAAAAATTAAATAAAAAAATAAAATAAGAAAGATAAAAATCACGTTCTTCGTCTGCATTCTACTTCTCTACGCCGGAACTGTGCTGTTCACCATCACCGTCAAAATCCATCATTAATTTCTGTCTTTTTTTCCTCAAGCTAAACGTTAGCTACCTAGACAGACAACCCCTTATCTCTTGCGCTGTCCTTCAAACTCAAAAAGCTGCATTTCAATCCACCCTTCAATTGCTTTTCATCATCCATCTTCAGTTTTTGTTCTGCACAAGACAGTTGACTGGTACGTTGTTTTTGGTTAATTTCTTTGTTTTAATGAAGCTGCAACAGCAAAGATGACGATGAATCATCACTGCGTTCCGGAGTTCGAAATGGACGAGGATTACTTTCCTCTTCCGATGACTGCGCCGCCGTTTGCAGCGGGTTTAAGCGGCGCTGATTTTTATCAAAAAAAGCAGCAAAAAAAGACAGAAATTAATGATGGATTTTGACGGTGATGGTGAACAGCACAGTTCCGGCGTAGAGAAGCAGAATGCAGACGAAGAACGTGATTTTTTATCTTTTTTATTTTATTTTTTATTTAATTCTTTTTATTTATGCTTATGTGGCTGCCAAGTACTCATTCCAAAGCTTATGTGGCGAGCCATGTAGGCATTTACCTGCTGCTACCGGAGAGGTAACCGGATAATGGGGTCTAATGACTCAAAATTGCAAGTTCATGTGCTCAATTGCACTTTTATAAAGTTCGTGGGCCTAATTGACTTTTCACGAAATGTTTAGGAGCCTATTTGCACCTTTTCCCTAGTATAAATTGCATTGTAGGGAAATATATGTACTGTATTATTACGATTAATAATTTTAATCTAGAATTGTATTACAAATAGCAACGTAGGTAAGAATATATTCTGTTAGGAATTGTATTACTATATTTTAATTTACAATTGTATTACGAATAGGAATTGTATTACAATATTTTACAATATTACGCAAACATTAACAGTATATGAGTGTTTTGAGCGGGAAGTTAAATTGATGATATTGTTTTTATTAATAGTACTAGTTTTATACGCGCATTGCGCGTATGAGTTAATGCCCAATGTTTATATTTAAATAAATATTTGAAAGTATATCAAATGCAAGATTATATAGGAGAAGTTTATACATGGGTAATTGAATGTCGAATTTTTTTGTTTAAATATCTAACTCAAAGTATATGAATCGAAGATAATATAGAAAATTCATTATAATTATTACTAAAATAAATGTTTGCAACCTTGTAAAATCGATAGTCTAAATATTTGGTCTAAAAATGATAGTCTAAATAAATACTACTTTTGGTTTGAATTTTTCTAAGTATTCTTAATTCTCTTTTGAGTAACATTGTCATTGTCTTCATCTTTACTATTTGTCCTCTTCCTTTTTGTTGGTAGTGTGTTATTTGCAATTAGGTTACTGTTGGTAGCATAGATGACAACGTCATGCAATGAGATTATGATATAGGAGCTATGGACTTTCCTTTAGGTGTTCTGCTTGGGGTTCATTTGGTTCAACCATTATTGTTGAATGAGTTATTGTGGATATAGAAATCCCTAGTTTAAGGAAAAAGATTAAATAAATTAGTAAAAATATGAAAATTTTAAATATGATGTATTCCAAAGATATTAAAAGGTAGTTTCTCACTTCAATTTGTTGGGTAATGAGTTATTTGAGTACTTTCATTGTCAACAAATCCCCGAAGTAGTTAATATGATTGGTTTCAAACTATTCCTTTTTTATTTTTTTTTTCATGGTATTAATACAATACTTGGTAAATAAATATATAACATTATTTTGTATTATAACTTTGATATTTAATTACAAGATAGTGTAAAAAGAACATAATGGACAATGTAATGAATATCAATTGATGAATTTAAATGTACATAATCTTTGCATTAGAGAAAATAAAGACAATATAAGTAATGAAATTATTTTTCTTATTTAATTTATTGATAATGATTATATTTTTTTTAAATAAAGACATTGTAGACACATAATTCTAAATTAAAGAAATGCATATGTATCATTTTTTGTTGTAACTACTAATTTATTTAATTCAATAAGAGTAAAATAGAGTGATCTCACTTCAATTTGTTGGGTTATTTGAGTACTCTCTTTGTCAACCAATCCCCAAGTAGTTAATATAATTAGCTTCAAAATATTTTTTTTAAAATTTTTTTTCATGGTATTAATAAAATACTTGGTAAATAAATATATAACATTATTTTGTATTATAGCTTTGTTATTTAATTACAAGATATTGTAAAAATAAGATAATGGACAATGTAATGAATATCAATTGATTAATTTGAATGTAAAGAATCTTTGCATGGGAAAAAGTAAAGACAATATAACTAATGAAATTATTCTCTTATTTAATTTAATTTTTTGATAACGAATAATTTTTCAAATAAAGGTAATGTAGACACATAATTATAAATTAAAGAAATACATATGTATCATTTTTTGTTGTAGCTACTAATTTATTTAATTTAATAAGAGTAAAATAGAGTGAGGAATTTAATTATTGAAAATTTGATTGGATGGGGTTCGAACCTAAGACCTTTATTATAGAAATTAATGGGTAAGTTAAAAGTTAACGGAATATTAACGGAAAAGAGAATATTTAGCGGAAAACTTAATGGATAATCATATAATTAAGGATAAATTAGGAAATCTCAAGGAAAAATATAAATCTAAACAATCTGAACCATCCATTTGATTAAATAATTTGACCGCCATTTTTTCTAGTTTTATACGCGCATTGCGCGAATGGGTTAATGCCCATTCTAGTTTTATACGCGCATTGCGCGAATGGGTTAATGCCCAATCTAGTTTTATACGCGCATTGCGCGAATGGGTTAATGCCCAATGTTTTTTTATACGCGCATTGCGCGAATGGGTTAATGCCCAATGTTTATATTTACGCGCATTGCGCGAATGGGTTAATGCCCAATGTTTATATTTAAATAAATATTTGAAAGTATATCAATGCAAGATTATATATGAGAAGTTTATACATGCGTAATGAATGTCGAATTTTTTTATTTAAATATCTAACTCAAAGTATATGAATCCAAGATAATATAGAAAACTTTGCAACCTTGTAAAATCAATAGTCTAAATATTTGGTCTAAAAATGATAGTCTAAATAAATACTACTTTTAATTTGAATTTTTCTAAGTGTTCTTAATTCTCTTTTGAGTAACATTATCATTGTCTTCATCTTTACTTTTTGTTCTCTTCCTTTTTGTTGGTAGTGTGTTATTTGCAATTCGATTATTGTTGGTAACATAGATGATAACGTCATGCAATGAGATTATGATATAGGAGCTATGGACTTTCCTTTAGGTGTTCTGCTTGGGGTTCATTTGGTTTAACCATTATTGTTGAATGAGTTATTGTGGATAAAGAAATCCCTAGTTTAAGAAAAAAGATTTAATAAATTAACAAAAATTTGAAAATTTAAAATATTATGTATTCCAAAGATGTTAAAAAGGTAGTTTCTCGCTTCAATTTGCTAGGTAATGGGTTATTTGAGTACTTTCATTGTCAACAAATCCCCGAAGTAGTTAATATGATTGGTTTCAAACTATTCTTTATTATTTTTTTCATGGTATTAAAGAAATACATATGTATCATTTTTATGGTGTAACTACTAATTTATTTAATTCAATAAGAGTAAAATAGAGTGATTCCGCTTCAATTTGTTGGGTTATTTGAGTACTTTCTTTGTCAACCAATCACCAAGTTGTTAATATAATTAGCTTCAAATTATTTTAAATTTTTTTTCATAGTATTAATAAAATACTTGGTAAATAAATATATAACATTATTTTGTACTGTAACTTTGATATTTAATTACAAGATATTGTAAAAATAAGATAATGGATAATGTAATTAATATCAATTGATAAATTTGAATGTAAATTAAAGAATCTTTGCATGAGAGAAAATAAAGACAATATAACTAATGAAATTATTTCTCTTATTTAATTTAATTTTTTGATAATGAATAATTTTTTCAAATAAAGGTATTGTAGACACATAATTATAAATTAAAGAAATACATATGTATCATTTTTTGTTGTAGCTGCTAATTTATTTAATTTAATAAGAGTAAAATAGAGTGAGAAACTTAATTATGTCAAATTTGATTGAGATAAGGTTCGAACCTAAGACCTTTCTTATAGAAATTAATGGGTAAGTTAAAAGTTAACGGAATATTAACGGAGGAGAGAATATTTAACGAAAAACTTAAGGGATAATCATAAAAGTAAGGTTAACTTAGGTAATCTCTATTAATAATATTAATCTGAATTATCTTAACCATCTATTTGATTAAATAATTCATCTGAACCATCCATTTGATTAAATAATTTGACCGCCATTTTTTCTACCCATTTTAGGTCTAACTCTCTTTGGCTCTTATTATTATAGTAGATAGATTGCATTGCAAGGAAATATATGTACTGTATTATTACGATTAGTAATTTTAATCTAGAATTGTATTACAAATAGGAATGTAGGGATGAATATATTTTATTAGGAATTGTATTACCATATTTTAATGTACAATTGTATTATGAATAGGCATTCTATTACCGTATTTTACAATATTACGCAAATCTTAATAGTATAGGAGTGTTTTGGGCGGGAAGTTAAAGTTGAGGATAATGTTTTTATTAATAGTATAGATAGATTGCATTGCATGGGAATATGTGTACGGTATTATTACGATTAGTAATTTTAATCTAGAATTGTATTACGAATACGAACGTAGCGAAGAATATATTTTATTGGGAATTATATAACCATATTTTAATGTACAATTGTATTATGAATAGGAATTCTATTACCGTATTTTACAATATTACGCAAACCTTAATAGTATAGGAGTGTTTTGGGCGGAAAGTTAAAGTTGAGGATATTGTTTTTATTAATAGTATAGATAGATTGCATTGTAGGTGAATATATGTACTGTATTATTACGATTAGTAATTTTAATCTAGAATTGTATTACGAATAGGAATGTATGGAAGAATATATTTTATTAAGAATTGTATTACCATATTTTAATTTACAATTGTATTACGAATAGGAATTCTATTATCGTATTTTACAATATTACGCAAATTTAATAGTATAGGAGTGTTTTGGCGGGAATTTAAAGTTGAGGATATTGTTTTTATTAATAGTATAGATTGAATAATTTTCTTTTTCAAATTTTTCGTTATGTATTATGTGACATTAGTACTACATAATTAACTTGTGATGATATTGATTATTTCATAAATAATTAATAAATGTAAAATATCTGCGAAATATATTACATATTACATTAACATATAAAAAATTTGATAATTTGATCCTAATAATATATTTTAAAAATTCAATTAGTCACATTAATTTAGATATTTTATGAAGAAAGAAAAATTCAATTGGGGTAATTCAATATAATTATAATTACATTGTCATGTTTATAGTAATATTGATTAAATTATTATTATTATTATTATTATTATTTAGAATTTAAAAATGTAAATAAAATGATTAAATTATGAAATTATAAAAAAAAAATATGAATTTAATGAATTTACATTTAAAAACTAACGAAATTTTGTTATTACTTCAACTTATTATACTATCAACTTTTCTATTTCTATTAGAATTTTATCATTATTGAATTTATATAATATATTTAGGTAAGTAAATTGATTAATATTTTAATTAATAAATGATTAAAAAATAGCACTTTCTATTTGTACATCCAAAAAGAGTAAATATTAAACCTATATATTATTTTTAATTAAAGCTACAAATTAAATAAATGGTGCTACACTACAAGATATATGGCATGAAAGGGTCGGTATGGTTCACCTAACTTGTATTGCATTTTGTCCCATATCTAAAGAGTTCCATTATCTTATAAATAAACAACATTATCCATGTGAACAGCCTTCTTTTTGTTCTGCATAATGAACAAGGTGTGCTGCATGTTTCTCTATATATTGGTTTTCATTTTTGTTTCCCTTATAGTGAAATAGTTGAACACAGAGATGATAGTAAACACATAATATATAAACATTATATTATTTTATATAAAAATTTGTAGTCTAACTATTAGATTAGATTTTTAGTTGAGATAAAACAGTGCACGCCATTCAATATTATATAGAACCAACTAAATGCAAAGTTTATGTTTTCCAACCAATTATTATATGCTATGATTGAACCCTCCAATTATTACTTTTGTGCATATACACCAACCAATGAAAATTAATATACACATCCGAATGTGTACATTAGAGAAACTCTTCTCTTATATAATAGGATGCAAATCACATGGGAGAGGTAAATCGAACTAGAAAGACCCTATACTAGGGGCCCGACCTACAATGTGTGGCAATAATCGAGTTCATGAACTTCGAATACTAGAATCATGCTTCGCTCACTCAAACACCCTTTTGGGTCTCATTAATTTATGAGAAAATTGTAATTGTAGTCCCTCAATTGTTCATTACTAGAGATTTTAGTCTCTAATTTTTAATCGTTGCAATATATATACACTCCTAACTCTTCAAAAAAGTTACAGTTTTGGAGCAATAAAATTATTAAACTCTATTAAAATTTTACTTAGTAAATGGATATTTTAGTAATGTTTCTTCTTTAATAATATATTGTTTAATCTCGATATTTTATTTGTAAATTAAAATTAAAAAAATGAATTTAACTGGATCATGTAGAAAAAATAGTGACGATATGCGACAATTGAAAAGTACAAATTTAGGAAAGAATGTTGTCAAATTTATATTTTGCAGATAAAATACCAAAACTGAAAATGTTATAAAGAATAAAGATAATAAAATTTTAAAATATCTATGTACTAAGTAAAATTTTAATAGAGTAATGATTTTGTTGATCTAGGGATT
This sequence comes from Ipomoea triloba, assembly GCF_003576645.1. NCBI lineage: Eukaryota > Viridiplantae > Streptophyta > Magnoliopsida > Solanales > Convolvulaceae > Ipomoea > Ipomoea triloba. Next base: position 16,761,190 of record NC_044923.1, on the reverse strand, counting down.
AAAAATACAACTTTTTCAAAGAGTTAGAGATGTATATTGACATAGTCAACGTTAGGACTAAATTCGCTAACAATGAATAATTAAGGGACTAAAATTGCATTTTCCCTTAATTCATTATTGATCTTATACAAAGACAATCATTAGGGAAAATGCCTACATACACTTTTATGCAAGTTGCAAGAGCTATATGAATAAACATTATATTAAATATTCAAAATTTTTAAAAATATTTTTTTAAAAAAATTGTTTAATTAATTTAATTTACATCCACCGCTTGGAAGAGAATGAAGATGATATTTCCCTTTTGGTCCCTTGTATAACATCGTGAATCATGGCAACTATGTTATGTATTTTCAATATTATCTTGGTAATTATTTAAGATGTTTCATCCATTCAATAAACTTACTACTATTGTTTATGGCATGATTGATACACATATATAACATAATCCAAATATTAAAAATTATAAAATGTTGTTACAAGAAATTATGGTTAGCTTATTTATTTATTTATTTATTAAAAAAGTAGTAAAATTTATTTTTAATAAATTAATTAGTAATCTTTATTACGGATTATTGCAAAAAAATGTTTAATATATTGTAATTTGGATGTATCCTTGCGTGAAAATGTATGGTTTTTTTTTTTAGAATAGAAAATGTATGGTTTTAATTGCAGTAAAGTAATAAGATAGAGAGGAAGACATAGGATATAGAAAGAATAATGAAATATTTTATTAATCATCTTTCAGTCCAATATATACTAGATATATAAAGTTCTAGTATGACTATAAGACTGACTAACATTAATGTATTATCATAGTAAAGTACATCTATGTCCACATCTAAATATTTATAATAACAAAATGTTTTTTAAAGACCTAGCAACATTTGATGTGCACACACTTAGTATCAAATAATTTCTCTAATCATACTTTTGGCTCTATCTGATAAATGATTGATTAGTCCATTTTAGCGTTCCAAAATACTACTTGATGTTGCGCCCGCGGAAGTGGGATAGATCAGATTGCAACAATAATTTGAGAAAGAAAAATAAATGAGGCACAGATTTTACGTGGAAAACCCCTAAACAAATTAGGGTAAAAACCACGGGCAAGGGTAGAAGAATTTCACTATGAGAAAATAGGAGTTACAACCACTCTCTAACTAACAAGGAGAAAACAAGGATAATTCTCTCTTGCTAGGAAGGAGAAATACACTCAACAAACTCTCTAATATCTCTAGTATATGAGGGAAGAATAGAATGATTTGGGATGGCTAGAATGGCAAAATGACCTCCCTATTTATAGTTGAGAAATTGGGGTCATTTTGTAGTTAGCCTAAAATGTAGGGACCCAACAATAAATAGTATGTTCAAAATTTGCAGCTGCCTAACTATGCTTTGTGGCTGTATGGTCTGCTGCCAAACTTCACTGCTACCTTTGCTGCTGCCTGCTGCCGACACTTGAGACAACATTTTGGATTAGTATTTTGGGGAAAGAAATTGCTTTTCCCAAAATGCCCATCTATTGACAAAAAAGAATAAGTTTTTGACTAATTCCCTAAAAGAACCTTGGGCTCTACTTTTGTTGTCCATTTAATGTGAAAACTTTGGAAAGGCAATAATCTAGAGGAGCTCAATACCCCTACTTCCTTAGATTTTTAATTTTTTTTTTAATTAAATGTGGGATTAAAATCACAAAGGGGATCCACATTTGGCTTCCATTTGTTTTTTTTTTTTTTTGGGCGGGGGGANGTCAAATTTATATTTTGCAGATAAAATACCAAAACTGAAAATGTTATAAAGAATAAAGATAATAAAATTTTAAAATATCTATGTACTAAGTAAAATTTTAATAGAGTAATGATTTTGTTGATCTAGGGATTAAAAATACAACTTTTTCAAAGAGTTAGAGATGTATATTGACATAGTCAACGTTAGGACTAAATTCGCTAACAATGAATAATTAAGGGACTAAAATTGCATTTTCCCTTAATTCATTATTGATCTTATACAAAGACAATCATTAGGGAAAATGCCTACATACACTTTTATGCAAGTTGCAAGAGCTATATGAATAAACATTATATTAAATATTCAAAATTTTTAAAAATATTTTTTTAAAAAAATTGTTTAATTAATTTAATTTACATCCACCGCTTGGAAGAGAATGAAGATGATATTTCCCTTTTGGTCCCTTGTATAACATCGTGAATCATGGCAACTATGTTATGTATTTTCAATATTATCTTGGTAATTATTTAAGATGTTTCATCCATTCAATAAACTTACTACTATTGTTTATGGCATGATTGATACACATATATAACATAATCCAAATATTAAAAATTATAAAATGTTGTTACAAGAAATTATGGTTAGCTTATTTATTTATTTATTTATTAAAAAAGTAGTAAAATTTATTTTTAATAAATTAATTAGTAATCTTTATTACGGATTATTGCAAAAAAATGTTTAATATATTGTAATTTGGATGTATCCTTGCGTGAAAATGTATGGTTTTTTTTTTTAGAATAGAAAATGTATGGTTTTAATTGCAGTAAAGTAATAAGATAGAGAGGAAGACATAGGATATAGAAAGAATAATGAAATATTTTATTAATCATCTTTCAGTCCAATATATACTAGATATATAAAGTTCTAGTATGACTATAAGACTGACTAACATTAATGTATTATCATAGTAAAGTACATCTATGTCCACATCTAAATATTTATAATAACAAAATGTTTTTTAAAGACCTAGCAACATTTGATGTGCACACACTTAGTATCAAATAATTTCTCTAATCATACTTTTGGCTCTATCTGATAAATGATTGATTAGTCCATTTTAGCGTTCCAAAATACTACTTGATGTTGCGCCCGCGGAAGTGGGATAGATCAGATTGCAACAATAATTTGAGAAAGAAAAATAAATGAGGCACAGATTTTACGTGGAAAACCCCTAAACAAATTAGGGTAAAAACCACGGGCAAGGGTAGAAGAATTTCACTATGAGAAAATAGGAGTTACAACCACTCTCTAACTAACAAGGAGAAAACAAGGATAATTCTCTCTTGCTAGGAAGGAGAAATACACTCAACAAACTCTCTAATATCTCTAGTATATGAGGGAAGAATAGAATGATTTGGGATGGCTAGAATGGCAAAATGACCTCCCTATTTATAGTTGAGAAATTGGGGTCATTTTGTAGTTAGCCTAAAATGTAGGGACCCAACAATAAATAGTATGTTCAAAATTTGCAGCTGCCTAACTATGCTTTGTGGCTGTATGGTCTGCTGCCAAACTTCACTGCTACCTTTGCTGCTGCCTGCTGCCGACACTTGAGACAACATTTTGGATTAGTATTTTGGGGAAAGAAATTGCTTTTCCCAAAATGCCCATCTATTGACAAAAAAGAATAAGTTTTTGACTAATTCCCTAAAAGAACCTTGGGCTCTACTTTTGTTGTCCATTTAATGTGAAAACTTTGGAAAGGCAATAATCTAGAGGAGCTCAATACCCCTACTTCCTTAGATTTTTAATTTTTTTTTTAATTAAATGTGGGATTAAAATCACAAAGGGGATCCACATTTGGCTTCCATTTGTTTTTTTTTTTTTTTGGGCGGGGGGAGGGTATTATTATTGTTTATTTAATTTAATAATAATAATATATATGTATTATTTGTTATTATTATTGTTATTATGTTATTATTTATTATTATTATTATTATTATTATAGGGATAGTGTAGACTCAGTCCCTGAGTTATGGTTGTATGCGAGTTTAGTCCCTCAGTTATTCGCGAAGTGGCGAGTTTAGTCCTTGGGCATTAAATTTGACGAAAAAATTTAAAAATATCAAAATTTGAGGGGTAAAATAGGAAATTCACATTTTATTATTCTTCTTATATCAAAAACTTTTACAATATTATTTTCACTTCTTAGTCCTAATTATTTTCAAGATTTTTCATTTTTAAAAGCATTTTAATAACTTTCAAATAACTTGTTAGGAACTGACTTCGTATAACACACTTAAAACTTAGCACAAATAAAGAAATGATACATTAATCATTGTATTTAGGTGTATGAAACACACTATCACTAACAAGTTTTTATTTTTTTACTAAGCAACAAATGTAAAAATTAAAACTTTTGAGATAGGATAG
>NC_044923.1:16751372-16756998 GCF_003576645.1 Ipomoea triloba | reverse complement strand
CAACTTTGTGGGCAGTGGGATCCCACAAGCGCGATACCCCTTTACTCCATCAGCATACCCAAGAATCTACATTTCCTGGACTTCGGATCCAACTTTGTAATTTCCTGGGCATTGTACATTGCATACACAATGCTTCCAAATATATGGAGGTTTGAATAATCAACAGGCTTACCAGTCCACATCTCCATTGGTGTCTTCAGCTCGATTGCAGTTGATGGAGCTCGATTCACCAAATAACAGGCGGTATTGACTGCTTCTGCCCAGAATGATTTTTCTAAGCCCGCAGCCCTCAACATTGCTCTTGTCCTTTCCAGCAAGGTTCTGTTCATCCGCTCTGCCACTCCATTTTGTTGAGGAGTGTATGCCACCGTGAACTGCCTTTTGATGCCTTCCTTCTTGCAGAAGTCATCAAATTCCTCACTTGTATATTCCCCTCCATTATCTGTCCTGAAACACTTGATTTTCTTCCCGGAATCAAGTTCCACCCGTGCTTTGAAGGCTTTGAAAGTCGCAAACACATCTGACTTTCTCTTGATAGGGTACACCCAGCATCTCCTAGAGTAATCGTCGATGAATGAGACAAAATACTTTGCCCCTCCTAGGGATGGAACCGGTGCTTGCCACACATCAGAGTGAACCAATTCTAGAACAACCTTGCCTCTAGAATTTGATGTGCTGAATTTAAGACGATGCTGCTTACTTGTTATACAATGCTCACACAAAGGAAGTGATACCTTTGTTAACCCCGGAAGTAGCTTTTGCTCCACAAGAATCTTCATTCCTTGTTCTGACATGTGCCCAAGTTTCTGATGCCATAGCAGCGTAGAGTCTGGACTACATGCGGCAACCGATGCCTCTGCTTCTTGCAAAGTCTCTCCCTTCAGCATGTATAGATTTGCAGCTATCTTCTCCCCTTTCATCACCACAAGCGCTCCTTGGAAAATCTTCATGACTCCTTTCTGTGTTTCAATCTTGGTTGCACTATTATCCAATATTCCATAGGATAATAGATTTTTCTTCAAGCCCTTCACGTGCCGCACATCCTGAACAGTTTGGACTGTTCCATCGTACATCTTCAGCTTGATGGTTCCAATGCCGATAATCTCCAAGGCATGATCGTCGCAGCTGTACACAGATCCTCCAGAGATTGGTTCATAATGATGGAACCATTCTTTCCTTGAGGTCATGTGATATGTGGCTCCCGAGTCTATAAGCCATATATCCGCGAACCTTTTTCTGCCTTCCCTGGCTATTGATGCTTCACAACAGAGAGCACTTCCATCATCTGAGGTACTTGCAACATTTCCTTGAGGATTGGAATTCTGAGGTAAATTCCAACAATCTTTCTTCAAGTGACCCTTCTTTCCACAGTTGTAACACTTTAAATTCTTCTTACTTGATTTTGATCTACCACGACCACTGCTTTGGCCACGTTCTGTTGACCTTCCTCTCATCACCGTTAACGCCTCTGCCTGTTGCAGATTGACTTGTCTGTCCTCCTTGTTCTTGCGCCGACTTTCTTCTTCAAGAACCGCAGCTGCAACATCATCGAAGACTAGATAGTCTGTAAGGATGTTGTTTGTTAAGTTGATGATGAGCTGATCATACGAATCAGGTAGACTCTGAAGTAGAATTCCGCACGCTCCTGTGGCTCTATTTTACAGCTTAGAGATGTAAGCTGGGAAAATAGAGTATTCAGCGTATTTAAGTGTTCCGTCACTGAAGTAGATTCTGACATACGAAGAGTATATAATTTCCTCTTAAGGAAAATTTTGTTGTGCAGTGACTTGGCCTCGTACAACCGGTTGAGGTGATCCCAAATCTCCTTGGACGTCTTCTTCTCCTCGATGCTTGACAATACTCCATCTGCTATTGATAGGTATAGATCCGCCATAGCATCCTCGTTCATCTCGCTCCATTTTTTGTCATCAGTAAAATCCACCGGCCTTTCACTGATAGCTGCTAGACAGTTGTCTTTCCTCAGGATAGCCTTTACCTTCAATTTCCACAAAGAGAAATTTTTCCCATTGAATTTTTCAATCTCAAATTTCGCTGCCATATTGTTCTTGAAACAAATTCTGAACAATATATCTGAAGGCTCTGATACCAATTGTTGCGCCCGCGGAAGTGGGATAGATCAGATTGCAACAATAATTTGAGAAAGAAAAATAAATGAGGCACAGATTTTACGTGGAAAACCCCTAAACAAATTAGGGTAAAAACCACGGGCAAGGGTAGAAGAATTTCACTATGAGAAAATAGGAGTTACAACCACTCTCTAACTAACAAGGAGAAAACAAGGATAATTCTCTCTTGCTAGGAAGGAGAAATACACTCAACAAACTCTCTAATATCTCTAGTATATGAGGGAAGAATAGAATGATTTGGGATGGCTAGAATGGCAAAATGACCTCCCTATTTATAGTTGAGAAATTGGGGTCATTTTGTAGTTAGCCTAAAATGTAGGACCCAACAATAAATAGTATGTTCAAAATTTGCAGCTGCCTAACTATGCTTTGTGGCTGTATGGTCTGCTGCCAAACTTCACTGCTACCTTTGCTGCTGCCTGCTGCCGACACTTGAGACAACATTTGGATTAGTATTTTGGGAAAGAAATTGCTTTCCCAAAATGCCCATCTATTGACAAAAAAGAATAAGTTTTTGACTAATTCCCTAAAAGAACCTTGGGCTCTACTTTTGTTGTCCATTTAATGTGAAAACTTTGGAAAGGCAATAATCTAGAGGAGCTCAACCCCTACTTCCTTAGATTTTTAATTTTTTTTTTAATTAAATGTGGGATTAAAATCACAAAGGGGATCACATTTGGCTTCCATTTGTTTTTTTTTTTTTGGGCGGGGGAGGGTATTATTATTGTTTATTTAATTTAATAATAATAATATATGTATATATATTTTGTTATTATTATTGTTAGTTATGTTATTATTATATTATTATTATTATTATTATTATAGGGGTAGTGTAGACTCAGTCCCTGAGTTATGGTTGTATGCGAGTTTAGTCCCTCAGTTATTCGCGAAGTGGCGAGTTTAGTCCTTGGGCATTAAATTTGACGAAAAAATTTAAAAATAATCAAAATTTGAGGGGTAAAATAGGAAATTCACATTTTATTATTCTTCTTATATCAAAAACTTTTACAATATTATTTTTCACTTCTTATCCTAATTATTTTTCAAGATTTTTCATTTTTAAAAGCATTTTAATAACTTTCAAATAACTTGTTAGGAACTTGACTATCGTATAACACACTTAAAACTTAACACAAATAAAGAAATGCATTATCATTGTATTTAGGTGTATGAAACACACTATTCTAACAAGTTTTTATTTTTTTACTAAGCAACAAATGTAATAAAATTAAAACTTTTGAGATAGGATAGTGTAAAAAAAATCTCAAAAGTTTTAATTTTATTACATTTGTTGCTTAGTAAAAAACTAAAAACTTGTTAGGATAATGTGTTTCATACACCTAAATACAATGATAATGCATTTCTTTATTTGTGCTAAGTTTCAAGTGTGTTATACGAGAGCCATGTTCCTAACAAGTCATTTGAAAGTTATTAAAATGCTTTTAAAAATGAAAAATCTTGAAAATAGTTAGGCTAAGAAGTGAAAAATAATGTTGTAAAAGTGGTTTTGATATAAGAAGAATAATAAAATGTGAATTTCCTATTTTACCCCTCAAATTTTGATTATTTTTAAATTTTTTCGTCAAATTTAATGCCCAGGGACTAAACTCGCCACTTCGCGAATAATGAGGGACTAAACTCGCATACAGCCATAACTCAGGGACTGAGTCTACACTACCCTTATAACCCAGGGACTAAAGATGCTATTTTCCCTATTATTATTATTATTATTAATGCCCTTATAGCTAGGTCATTTATTTATCAAAAACATTTCTATAACCATGTAATATTATTTATTATTAACGGGATAAAACATGTAACATAATCAATTATCAGCTAATTGTTAAACACTCCCTTTATAACATACATAGTTTTTCTTTTTCCCTTCATCATCACCACCACCACCACCACCACCACCACCACCACCACCACCAACAACAACAACAACAACAATAATAATAAGGTGGCTGATCGAGTAAATAGAGCATGATTCTCGTACTAGAAGGTCATGAGTTTGATTATTGCTAATACCATGTCGGTCGAGTTTGAACTCATTGCACATGATCTTTCTAGTGCTATTTATCTCTCCTATATATGTGGTTTGTATGTTATTACATAAAAGTGTGGTTTAACCAGTATATACTCTCATATACTCAGTGTAAGTTTCCCTTGCCACAAAAAAGAAAAATAAAAATACTACAACGAGTAACATGAATGAATATAAATAAATATATATTATCTTGACATATAAGTTGATTTTACGTGAAAATTCTTATCGATTAAATAATTGGTAAGTAATCTATCCCCTCAAGTGATTTACAATTTAGTATTTTGCAATATTTACTTTAGTAAAGTTTTACTATATATATAAAATTTAGATATATTTGTAAACTACATAAACAATATTGTTAAATATAAAAATTTAAATTTAAATTTAAAATTATAAAAATATTAAATAAAATAAACAAATTAAAGAAAAATAATTAGTTTGAACAATGAAGATCAGAGTAAATAATACAAGTAAATTGCATTTTCAAAAAAAAAAGTGCAAGTAAAATGGGATAGAGAGTGTAGTACTAAGTACATTAAATGACATAATTAATTTTATTTCAGGTAATGAAACCGAACAATAAATATAGAATATATTCATTCTTAGATGGTGTCTGTTAAAAACATCAATAAATAATAAAATAGGATAAAGATTGAAATTATAGATGACACAAAATTGAAAGTGAGACAATAAGCCAAAAGGACTATATATGCATATTCAGCATCCCACGATTTGGATTTTATATTCTTTAACTTCCTTCATATGCATGTAACGTATGTTGTCTTATGATTTGCAGATTTTTGTGGTGGGATTGTCATGCCATTCCTATGATTTCTTTAACTGTCTTTTTGGATTGCACTTTCACAAATGGATCCAAATTCAAACTCACATAAATCACTCATCTTTAATTTGATTCCCCTTCAAAACTTATCTTATAATAATGCTCATATTTGATACTAAACAAATGCCTGCTATTTTAACTTATATATGATGTAGTGTGTTATACTTAATTAAATTGTCAACTAATATGTAGTGTGATGACACATCTGTTATAATTTCAAACGAGTAGTAATAGGATCGAACCTGGTGGTGGGTGCATAGATAGAGAAAGTATAGAACATATGTTACTGTATTATGATTATATTGGGCGTTAGCATGAGTTCTTTGGTGTAATCAAGCACACCATATTTGGTTATACTTGATATAAAAGATATCGATATCAATCGGTACCTTACAAAAACCAATAATTATATGGATCAAGTTACATAGAAAAAAGAAATTTCACCAAAATCCATCACCATCTAACATGACAATATATGATTCGTATTTGATTAATACATATATATATATATATATATATATATATATATATATATATATATATATATATATATATATATATATATATATATATATATATATATATATA
>NC_044923.1:16699794-16750766 GCF_003576645.1 Ipomoea triloba | reverse complement strand
GATTAATATATATATATATATATATATATATATATATATATATATATATATATATATATATATATATATATATATATATATATATATATATATATATATTGTTGGAAAAAATGGCATAAATGGTATTTTAAGTGGCCATTTTGTGGTATAAATATATGTAGTGTCCACATGCGATTTGGGTCGAGAGTGGATTCGGGTTCTTTGTAGTGAGACGAAGAGATCGATATATTATACGCTCAAAATGGATAATGGGTGAATGAGAAAATTGGTTCTCAAAGTAGACCCATTAGAGATGGAATTTGTGTGGAAAAAGCTTTAAGTAAAGCCTTTTGTCCCACATTGGTCTGGGAAGGAGATTTCACCCACTATATATACAACGGTGTTTTATAACTTGTTAACTTGTATAGCATAGATGCTCTCTCTCTCGCGCAGGGGGTGCAAATCAAATCCTAAATTGAGCTTTTTTGAGCCTAGAAAGGCTTGACTCGTGTACGCCGGCACCTACGGGCACGAATGTCGTCCGAAAATTGGCTGGCCTTGCAGGCTAAGTTATGCCAAACCAAACCTCAGTGAGACATCAGCGGTGATGGGCAGTACGCGTTAGCGGTATCTCTCGAAGCTCGCATGAGAGGCTAAGTTATGCCAAACCTCAGTCCACTAGGCGAGACATGAGTGATGTCTCGCTAGGCAGCGTCTCCTGGGCAGTGAACGTGCGAGACATCAGCGGTGATGGGTAGTACGCGTTAGCGGTATCTCTCGAAGCTCGCATGAGTCGACCTCTCTCGGCCTTCTGTGCGTAACTGAAGTGACCTTCTAATCTAGACCGTCGATTTTCCTTCCACCGTGACTGTTCAGGAGACTAATTCAGGATGTTACAGAATTTATTTCTTATTTATTCTGATCATAACATCTAGAATTAATCTCTTGTTAGTGGGTGGTTAAATGGGGAGTTAGTGGGAGATTAAAGTCTTGTTAGTGGGAGGAGGTTACATTGCCAGAATTGAATGTCATTACTCCTTCATCTCCTACATATACTTCTAGGTGAGCAGCAGATTTTGACACACAAGATATACGTGATATAGATATACACGAAATACTCATTTTTCCACCTCGAAACTCTGCTCAACCTTCCTTCAAGCCACTTGTGTTCATCCCACGTTCTCGTTCGCCGGGTCCCAAGTTTGTGTGCTCAAACACAGGGATCATAGTACGTTTTATCCTGGGAAACTTAGGCCGCAACGCTCCAGCAAACCGGGAGGCGGTAAATAAGGTTTTAAGGACAGAGGCAACTCGACTCGTGCTTACAACCACCCCAATTTCGTCCATATTCGTCCCTGTGTTATTCCAGGTTTATCTAACCTTTGTGTAGGTTTAAATTCCTGGAATTATTTATTTATTCTATTGTGGATTTTCCATTTGCTCCATTTTGTTGGATTTTTCGAGAATTATTTCCAACATATATATATATATATATATATATATATATATATATATATGGTGAAATATTTTTTGTGCATGTAGTTTAATCCTAATAATATAATAAGTGGGTGCTAGTGTGCTCCATCCTATCTTTTCCTAATTTTACCTTCTAATATTCACTTTCTTATGTGGCAATATATGATTGACTCTTTTTTTTTTGAAAATAAAGAAACTCATTCATTTAATCATAAGTTGAAACAATTACAAATAGGATTAATGGAACGGTATACCATTCCTTACAGTCAGACATAGATGTATCCCTAGCAATGCTACAAAGAAACAATTTCCCGACATATGATTGACTCTTTTTATATTGAAAATTTGAAATAAGGGTCAAATAAGTCACCGAACTACACAAAAAAATACAATTAGGTCATTGAACTAAAAAAAATGCAATTGGTTTGGGTCCCTAAACAACGCAAAATGACGCAATTGAACCAAAAGTAGTATGTTTACCTATTAATTTGCTGATAAGTGCTTATTTGTCTACATTTTCCCCCTTTCACTAAGTTATTTTGTTTATTTATCATTCCAAATTTCATGAGAATTAGTGCTTATTTGTGTTATTTTGCAAGGAGTATGAGTTGGAAAGCATTAGAAGCAAAGATGAGCATTTTCATGCATTTTGGTGGGCATTGGAGTCAAATGGAGGCCAAATATGAAGCTATGTAGATGGGTGCAACACTTCCAAGGGAGCCTAAGATTGGTATTTTCAATGGTCTTTGTCATTTAGACAAACCAAAACAAAAGAGAAGCAAAAGATCAATGTGTTGAAATTTCTGCACGTCGACATCTTAGTAATTGGACCATATCTCAGCCTAGAAATGTCCAAATTAAGTGATCTTTAAACCATTGGAAAGAAAACTTCAAGGGCTACAACTTTGCTAGAGATACAAATTTCGTAATTCTGAACGGAAAATGGTGAAAAACAGCCTAGAAGTCAAAGCAGCTGCACAGAGTTCGAAAATGCAATTTCTGGAGTGTTGGCAAACGGCCTGGGACACGGCCGTGTACATGGGCGTTTGATTTATGCCGATTTACAGTGTGAAAATGATTTATTCCTAGGCCGTTTGGGACCTGCTCTGCTCACTATTTAAGCTCGTTTTGAGCATTTTGAACACGATTTGGACCCATGGTTGAACCCTAAACACTCCCATTCACTCCCTTTCATATTTTTAGGTTAGATTAGACTTAGATCTATGTATTTTAACACTTTTGGAGCTTGTAATCTTGGATTTGAAGCTTGGATTTCAAGATTCTTCCTCCCATTTCAATAGAGAAGTTTTCTTTCCTTTATCTCTTTTCTTTTGCAAGATTTATGTTTATTACTTGTGTTTTTGTGTTCTTTATGCTATTTAATCATGAGTAGTTAGTTTATGGGCTTGAGTTAGGGTTGTATTATCTATTTGGATGCTTAAGTTGTGATTATTGTGAAAAAGGGGAAGAACCCCAACCTAGGGTTCTTGAGTTTGAATTGGGTTTGTTTCTATCTTTCAATGATTAGTGGCCAATGATTGTTGTTTGTCTTTGGAAAGTCTTTCATCTCAATGGGAATTGGATGGGAGACTTGAGCCAACCCAATCTCAAACCCATTTTCTCTTCTATGGAAATAGGGGTAGATTTGGGGCTTAAATAGCTTTTGTTCTTCAAGAACTTAGGTTGATACACCATGGGAATGGGGCAACCTTTGTTCTAATCCTTGTGGAAACTTGGATTTATTAGTGCTAGCCTCTAGAACCTAGGTAAAATGTTCTTCCCCCAAACTTAAGTGTTAAAGCATCTAGATAGTAATTCCCCTAGCTTGAGTCCTATTTCTTTATTTTGCACTTATCTATTGTTTATATGTGTTTGTTCTACCTTGTTATCATTTCCTTAGCTTCTTGTTGATTTCCTTGTGCTAGTGCCTAGTTTTGTGATTGCATATTGCGTGCCATAACCCCCAATCCTCAGCGGAACGACATTTCACACCCGTACACTCACCATCACTCATTTTTGCTACACATCATTTGCTGACGTGGAGGTTATAATATTAAAAACATAAAAAAAATTTATTATTTTTTTAATAATTTAAAATAACAAAAAAATTTTTTTTTTAAAAAAAAACAAGATTTCCGCTTCGTCTCCAGGCTACTTGGAGTCCCTTCGTCTAATCGTCTCTTGCACCCTGGAGACGAAGCGGAAATCTTTTTTTTTTTTTAAATAATTTTGTTATTAGGTGGTAGGATGTCTCTAGGCTACTTGGAGTCCCTTCGTCTCTGGCACCCTAGAGCCGAAGCGGAAATCTTGTTTTTTAAAAAAAAATAATAATTTTGTTATTTAGAATTTATAAAATAAGATTATTTTTTTAATATGATAAATTAGTACATCCTACCACTTAAGGGTGTGTAATAGTCTACAAACCATATAGGAGAGGTAAATCGTACGAAAAAGATCTTGTGCAACAGACTCGATGACCTTGTATGATGAGCTCAATCGAGAAAGTGTTTAGAAGAATTAAACTCGTAATTTTCTAGTTTACAAAAATTATGTTTCAGCCACTTGATCACCTCTTTCAAATTCAAATACAATCATTATTGTTTTAACAAAAAGTCACCCAATAAAATAGGATGAATATAATTTTATGCGTCAAACAACTATAGATTTACACTAATTGGCTAAGTGCTCTTTAGCACGCCTTATCTATAAGCTCCTAAATGCCATAAACACTTATTAAAAATTCATCAACTACTTGTCCCCTTTATGCACCAAATCATTCAATTTGCACGGCTTCTTATTAATTCATTAATTATATTAGGTATATTTATGAAATGTATTATATATATATATATATATATATATATATATATATATATATATTCGATGAGAATAAGGTGTACTACCTCAACCTCAAACATATTTACTAGAAAATTTTTTATTTAAATTAAATATTTACTCCTAACATGTGATATTTGTTATAATTGTTTTATATTTATTGACTATTTGTAAGTTTCAGATGATAGGTTAAGATTTGATTTTTTTTTATATATATTTATCTGGACGTGGCCAACCCCAGCGCTCGGCCGGTGCTTGGTCTTCGATCAGTGCGGTGCGTGTAGTGCGGTCCATTGTGGTTATAACTCTCCGTCCCCTTTTCCGTGGAGTAATTAGGGGTTAATTAGTATAAAAGCATTTCCCTTTGTCTTGGTAGGACATGACTTATCATCTTGTAATAGCTTGACACAATATAATTCATTAATACAAGAACTTGTCTCCGTGACTTATTAATTCCTTGTCTTTCTATAACATTACCTTTGTCTTTACCATTTACTACTTATCATTTAATTATTAAATTATTTGAGCTGGACCGATCACCCGGGCCAATATAATTCATCGGGTAAACTTCTACAACCATATTTATATTGGCTTTCAAATTCTTGAGATTCCTTTGGAAGGGATCCCAACCTTGTTGTTTGCAGACATCATTTTAAAATTTAATTTAATTTTTTTTTTTGTATTTTCCTATTGTTTGCTTTTCCTCCCTTGCATTGAAGAAAAGAAAAAAGAGTTGCCTACAAAGGCAACTTAGTTTGTACAAGGGTAAGAAAAGAGTTGTAAGAGTAATAAATGAATAAAATTGTCCAATAGAATGATAACCTGAGTAAAAATAGACAGCGATTTAAAAAAGCAAATATATAATTATTAATGTAAAGATATCTGTTAATTACTCCGTAATTAATAAATGACAATATATACATAATAAAGTTATGATTTGAGGAAAAAGTGAATGTGGACAGGTAACAGACAAAGTTGTAAGATTTGTAATTAGGTCGGTGAATGGATAAGACAAGACTTTTGCAGTGGAAAGTGAAAGAATTGAGTAAGTGGATAACCAATCAAATAAACAATTCCAAATCAAACAAAACAATCACACAAATCTTCAACAAAATATATCCCCTTTCAAGTATACTACATAATCTTCATACCTACCTACCCACATCTTTTTAAATAATAATAATAATAATAATAATAATAATGCCATCTGCATCCAAAGAGATGTTGTTGTTGTTTTGTTTTTGTTTTTTTTTTTTAAATATATTTTAACTTAAAAGGATACAAGTGTTTACAGTGTAGTGTGTCAAAAATGCTACAATAAAACAAGAGTTAATTTCACTAAATGTCTATTGTTTTTTATGTCAAATTTCAAATTTAGTCTCACGCTATCGTTTTTGCCATTTAATATCACAGACTATTACTTTTTGGACATTTTTAATCATTCTCATGACTTTTCTTATTTTTAGTAAGGGCATTTTTCTCTTTATTTTTTCTTTTGTTAGTTTTCTGGTTTTAACCTGTTTAATTGGTTTAGGACTTTACTAAAAACCGGTTGAAAAATATGGTTACTAAAATTAGACGTTATCTAAAACCCCTAAACCAATTAAATCGGTTGAAACCGAAAAAATAACAAAAGAAAAATATTAAAAGATAAAAATGCCCTTACTAAAAATAGGAAAATTCATGACAAGGATTAAGAGTGTCTAAAAATAATAATCTGAAATGTTAAATGAAAAAAAGATAGTCCGAAACTAATTTTGGAATTGTTATCAAAGATAAAGGACCTCTAGTGGAATTAGCTCGATGCCACATATAAAAAAAATTCGTTTATAAAAATGGAAATTAAAGTTAAATATGGATATTATTTACTACAAGTTGTTTAGTCAATCCTTCAATTATAAAATTATTCTCATTACTTTTGTTTTTAGTAGGCAACATTATTTTTAACGGTGAGTGTATATGTGTGGGGCATATATGATGACCCTTGATAATAGTAAAGGAATATATTCCGTATCAGTAAGATGGAAATTTTGAAACAATTATGGTTATACAAGGATTGACATTTCATGTTTTAAAATATAAATTGTGAGTTGTGATTGTAAGAGGCCGTTGAATCACCGTAATTTATTTATTTATCATTCTATTGTCTTTGAGTGCAGAGACCTTTGGGACAATTTTTTTGCAATAGTTATTGTGTGGACCGTGGTACACACATTTATGTGAACCACGATCTAAAAATGACATCCTTTCACGTAATTTTTTTTTCATGTAACTCTCTGAAGCATACATTTTTATCATTTATAATATACATTTGATAGGGAATATACCCGGGTGTACTGTCCTGAGTATTTGATACGTAGACCGTATACGAGTATGGGTATTAACCTATAAAAGGGACCCTAGCCCTTTAGGTTGAGGACTCTGGGCGCACTTCACTCTCTCTCTCTTTAAACAAACACCCAAGAGGTCATGTTCTCAACTCTCTCTAGTCATGCTTCATGGAAGAGTAATAATAGAGATCTTTTGGCCTAAATTCTACTATTTTACTACATGATTTACATACATTGCAATACATATTAGTAGAAGGAGGAATTAACATTATCAAATGGCGCCGTCCGTGGGGACTCGCAACAAGAAGCTGTGTTCCTCTACAATCGAAATGGAGAATTCCTTCGCCATCGATCCATAAACCTACTGCCACAGCTGCAATCCTCTGCTGCCACGACCTAGGTGGCTGCTATTCACCTTCAAGCTAAGTCGTCGGCGAGTGCTGGATCCGCAAGCCGTTCAGTGGCAGGCTAAACCTTAACTCAAATCTGGTTGGGTTTTCTTCTTTATGAATCATTTATTATTTTAGTGTTTTGTGCCATGAAACTTGTGGTGGAGTGGGTGCTGCATGTGAAAGAAAAATAGAGAAAAGAAAGTGAGGGCGGTTGGCTAAAAAAAAAAACAAAAAAACAAAAAAAATCACAAGCAGATTATATTAGAAACCCAAGGAATTGTGTGTACTGTATTAGATATGGCCAAGAAATCAGCAGACACACATACCTTTTTCATGTATTCCTCCACCACAGCTGGGAGGTCAGTTCTGGGTTTGTAGTTGCCAAAGAAGGTGCATGCCTTTCAACCAATTGCAGAGTCTGACTGGAGGAAAATTGAAAATGATGAAGCCTCATCCTCATTGCGCGACATCAGCTTCAACACCATGAAGTCCGAACGGTGCAGGCAGCAGCATCAATGCGGCGAAGCTTCACCTCCATCTGTGTCTCGACATACTACGTCACTACCGTCATCAGCATCACCTACTCCTTTATAAATACCCCGGTAATACCTGGTGAAGTTCCAGCATGCACAGCTGGGGAAAACACCCCCTTCACCTTCTTCCCCTGTAGGAGTCCATCGGAACCTCTCACGTGTACAACGGGGAGAATGATGGCGACTTCGGTGGTAAGTGAGGGATACCAGCAGCGACGTTGCGGTGGTGAGTGGGCTGTCATGCATCATTATGTTGCCGGCGCCGAAGCTTAGGAACCACGTTTGCAGTCGCCGGCTGGTTTCCTCCTTTCGTTGGGGATGGTGGAGGGGGAAAAGCGAGAAGAAGTATAATGCTGAGCTTCCTTTTCATTGGTGGCATGTGACGGTGCAAGGCAAAAGCAACGGGATTAGCAGTTAAATAAGAAAATGCTGCATGCAATCTTATTGGTTAAAGCCTGAAGGTGGCGGTGGAATCTAAAAGCAAAGAAAATCAGAATTGATTATGCATGCAAGGCTCAATTTTCATTGGCTATCTGCGGCGGTGGAGTATGAAACCCAAGATTGATTAATGCATGCAATCGGAGCTTCAGTAGATGAAAAAACAGAGCATCATCAGGCGTCTGGAAGAACCCGGGGCCGAGCACAATACCGGTCATGCTAATCTCATCATCCTACTTTGTTCGTGAACGGAAGTGTATGGGCTCGAAGCTCGGGCATGCATAGAGGTGTATAGGGCCGAACACTGTCTCCTCAATCTCAAGTGGTCGACCAGATTATCCCCGACGCAAGCCGCTTTTAAAATGTTATAATCAGGATTCTAAGTGAAATCGCGTGGAAAGTCGAAGTGTCAAGATCGTAATCTCACAAAGGGATTTATTCTTGATTATTCTGTTTCAGACCGCCGACCATGAGAAAATCCAAATAAGCAAGGCTCAGAGTTAGTTGGATGGTGGCCTCATCTGCTCGGGAAACAATGCCCGCGGTTGAACTATATCTGACCTTGATCGTCCAAGCTCCTCCGTCGAGATAAGTTTACGAGCTTGAAGGTTCACGAAGCGGTTACTATCATTTCCTGAACGCAAAAACAGTTGCCATTTTCCCGAGAATCATCTCCGTTAAAGCTCCCAGACCACCCCTAAACTTCTCAGAGCTGATGATTCGACAACTATTAAAAGTCAAATTGTGCTAAGAACGCTGTCACGACACACCATTCGCATTTGTCTGTCGACCGCCATGTGAAGAGACCAGCATGCTAGCAACCTGCTCGAATGGGGAGTGTGAGTCCGGTGGCTGCGTGGAGGGTCGGAACCATGTTTATCTTATTCTTCAAAGCTTGTGAACCTCATGACCGGATGCTGCTGGTAATAGGAGTAAATAGTAATACACGCTCCTGATCAGAAAATTGCTCTTACTCGGCATACTGCATTGGTGATCGAAGAACATGAACCCCGAGCAGTTTCTCAGTCAAACAGAGTATCAGACACTCTTCCCGAGCTCCGAGCTGATGATCGCTAAGGTTACACCGGGCTATTATCAAAATGATCACTCCAAGCTAACGACAACCTTCAAAGCCTTAGAGTTCCCGAGTAAACACCGGTCTCCGAGAACAAGTGATCATTTCCTGGTCTTCTTCGAACAAGATCATCACATACACTGTTCCCCGATCTAGATTTTGCAAAAGCTAAACCTGGGCTGGGTGTTCCTCCGAGCATGTCTCTGGATATGGCGAACATGTGAACCCGGAGGGCATTAACCGGGAGCACCGTCTCGGATCATGCACTTCCAAACTGCTTGGATTCTCCCGAGCTAAGGGCGCTTGTGTTACCGGTCTTCACTCAAGGAAGTGGCTGGCGCACCTCTAATGGCTCCACTCGTAGTGACGAGATGAACAACGTGAAACTCTGTTAAAAGCCGCTCTTAATGGGTCCCCATTTCTCTGTCACTTCACCGACCGTCCATCGGCATCCGATCAGGCCAGAGCAGAGACCCAAGAGAAAGGTGGTGGTTTCAACCAGAATTCCTGACCCGAGAGAATGCTTGCGGGGTCACAGTTAGCAACCGACTCCGTCTCCCGACCTCATCTTTACTCGCCAATGTACAACACATGAAGCCGCCGAGCTTCCCGTGCACCGACCCAAAGCTGCCGCATGTTACCAGATATTTTGAACGGGCAGTGCTGTCCATTCAATATAGTTTCACGTTTTCCCGACCTGCCTCTTGATCAGTTCTTGGCTTTTTAAAAACGGAGACCCGAGAATGTATCGCAGAGCCAACAGGTGATTATATTTGTGGTCGGGCATATAGTTAAATCTGTTGATCACAACCTCCCTCTTGACCGGTGATCGAACTTCAGCCGACCAACTTTTTGCCCGTGCGTTATCAAACGATCACACGTCCTGCCTTTCATCAGAGTACATGCAATGCTGAAACCTGTGATCGTGTATATGCCCCTCATGACCATTGATCAGGACTGCCACATGTTAGCAGATTGCTCGGGTCCGGTTACCTAGCTGCAGGCCTATTATTCGAATTTCAAATTTGTAAATTGTAATAGTAGTTCTAAATTGTAATATGTATGGCCTAAATCCTAATTTGTATAGGTATAGGCGTGTATGTACCTTAGAAAAGTGTAGTAGCAATTAAATGTAAATAGGTCCGGTTAGGTTGGTCCATCCACCACCGGCATTGTAATCCCGAGGTCATATATCGATATAATTAGTTACGACGGCGGTCGAAAAAAACGCAACGGGAGCAAGGTGCCCGTTTATGGTCCTCGGACCGATTTGTGTGGGAGTAAGGTGCCCACTACGGGAGCAAGGTGCTCGTTTATGGTTCTCGGACCGATTTTTGTGGGAGTAAGGTGCCCACTACGGGAGCAAGGTGCCCGTTTATGGTTCTCGGACCGATCTTTGTGGGAGCAAGGTGCCCACTACGGGAGTAAGGTGCCCGCTCGGTCCTCGAACCGATCTATTACGACGGCGGTCGGAAAAAACGCAACGGGAGCAAGGTGCTCGTTTATGGTCCTCGGACCGATTTTTGTGGGAGTAAGGTGTCCACTACGGGAGCAAGGTGCCCATTTATGGTTCTCGGACCGATTTTTGTGGGAGTAAGGTGCCCACTACGGGAGCAAGGTGCCCGTTTATGGTCCTCGGACCGATCTTTGTGGGAGCAAGGTGCCCACTGCGGGAGCAAGGTGCCCGTTTATAGTCCTCGGACTGATTTTTGTGGGAGTAAGGTGCCCACTACGGGAGCAAGGTGCCCGTTTATGGTTCTCGGACCGATCATTGTGGGAGCAAGGTGCCCACTATGGGAGTAAGGTGCCCGCTCGGTCCTCGAACCGATCTATTACGACGGCGGTCGAAAAAAACGCTACGACCGAAACGTCGGAAAAAACTACGGGAGTAAGGTGCCCGTTTATAGGGCGTTGGGAGTAAGGTGCCCATTTACGATCGTTAAGATCGATTACGACCGAAAAGTCGGAAAAAACTACAGTCTTTGTACCGACGAGGAAGAATTACCCTCGTTTACTTGGCTTTGTAAATTGTACACGACCATATATATATATTAGTCATGTACTAAGTCCGGTTAGGTCAGCATTACCACCACCGGCGCTACAAGCCCGATTAGGTCGGCATTGCCACCATCGGCTCGGCAAGCTCGAGAACATATTCGGATGTAAGCCCTGCGTAGTACGCATATAAGTCCACTAGATCGGACTATCCGCCTCGGGTAAAATCCAATCCCTTAATTGGTAAAATCCGATCCCTAAGATCGGTAGAGTTCGGACGACCCTTATAGTCCAAAAGACTGTGCTTAGGGTTGTACTCTTTTTCCTTGACTAGGATTTTTTCCCATTAGGTTTTTTCTTAGTCCAAGGTTTTTTAGCGAGGCAACCGGCATAAGTCACAGATTATATGGTCAGCTTTCAGCCCGAACTCTTCCCCGTTGGCGCTCAAAGTTGTGCTCTTTTTTCCTTGGCTAGGATTTTTTCCCAGTGGGTTTTTTCTTGGCCCAAGGTTTTTAACGAGGCAACTAGCGTGAGTCGCGAACGGTGAGGCCAGTCTTCCAGCCCGATCCCTTCCTTGTTGACTCGACGTTAGGGCTCGGACTGGAGGGCTAGTTGATAGGGAATATACCCGGGTGTACGGTCCTGAGTATTTGGTACGTAGATCGTATACGAGTATGGGTATTAACCTATAAAAGGGACCCTAGCCCTTTAGGTTGAGGACTCTGGGCTCACTTCACTCTCTCTCTCTAAACAAACACCCAAGAGGTCATGTTCTCAACTCTCTCTAGTCATGCTTCATGGAAGAGTAATAATAGAGATCTTTTGGCCTAAATTCTACTATTTTACTACATGATTTACATACATTGCAATACATATTAGTAGAAGGAGGAATTAACATTATCAACATTATTTAAAACATAATGCACATTATTTTAAAGCATAATGTATATTATTCTAACTCATAAAGTACATTATCTTACCATAAAAGTACATTATTCTAATTCATAATGTGCATTATTCTAACTCATAAAATTCAACAACGTCGTTTTGGATTGTCGACCACGGTCCACACAATAATTTGACAGAATTTTGTCTGCATAAAAATAATTGTGAAAAATAAGGTATCGATCAGCAATTTATATCGTGCCCCATATCAAAATAAGTTCTGTGTATTCTAGGTAATCGTTTTGTGTATTCCAGACAATCATTCTGTGTATTATAGGCAACCGTTCTGTGTATTCATGTTAGTAACACATGTTGTGATGTGTTTGTGCATTCGAATGTTTAGGAGGATGAGTTTTGTGTATTTTGTGTCAATATTCTGTGTATTCATATTATTAACACAGGTTGTGATATGTTTGTGCATTCAAATGTTAGGAGGATGAATTATGTGTATTTTGTGTCAATATTCTGTGTATTTTGGACAAACATTCAGTGTATTCTAGGCAAACATTCTGTGTATTCTAGATAATGATTATGTGTATTATAGATAATAAATTCCCTGGAGTCATTAGCATTCGTGTCCATTAACATAAAAACGACGTCGTTTTGGACCAGGGTGCACAGTGCACTGTGGACCCTGGTCCACGATATAACGATTGGAATCTTGGAATCTATCAGAAGGGAAGACAATCCAT
The DNA here is from genome assembly GCF_003576645.1 of Ipomoea triloba. NCBI lineage: Eukaryota > Viridiplantae > Streptophyta > Magnoliopsida > Solanales > Convolvulaceae > Ipomoea > Ipomoea triloba. The sequence continues at coordinate 16,738,076 of NC_044923.1, read as the reverse complement.
TGATAAAGAGAGGCCCAAAGGAGAAGATTTGGCTGCTCAAAATGACATCTATCCTACTCACCCAAATCAGCACTGGGCCTTAAATAGATAGCACGAAAACATGAAATGAAAAAAAAAAAAAAAACACATAATAACTCTCTGGACATAGCATAGTAATTTGTCGCTTGATTTAGTGTCATGATTAAAGGTAGTAATACGGGAGTTTGAATTTTGCTAGAAACATTAATGGTAAAAAAAAGTTAAGATGGTAGAATGTGTGAATTGGATTTCTTGTGCGCACATAAAAAACTAAGGTCTGATCGGTAAATTAATTGCGTGATTCACAATTTACCTCTGTAGTGGCTTTGGTGATGGGGTCCTGTGAGTTTTGAATTAATTCGACAAAATTGAGATCAGACTAAATATATTTGAAAAAAACGCATAATACGAAATTCAAGAGTAACATATAAATATAATATGCATGTTTGTGTTTTTACAAGTATTTTTTTTTTTTAAAGAATATGCATATTATTAATTATTTTATTAGTTTTTTTTTTGTAAGAAATGAATTTAAAAAATTTAAAATTAGAAAAATGACCCTGAAACGTATTATGAAGTTTCTATAAATTTATAGGATGAAATATTTTACAAACACAAATGACAAAACCGTATATTGAAGTTTAGTAATGGTGCATAATTTAACCAAATTAAACTCACACCATTAGTTTTGTTAAATTACATAATACCTCATTCTTTATTAATTTAAGTATATGGTATTGTTTTGACTTTCGATACTATGGAAGCGACTTCCTAATTAAAATTCATATTTGATATGGAATACTATTTAGGAGAAGGCGGCGAAACTCGTTGCGTTCTCCAGTCGTAGGAGAAGGCACCTTCTCCTTCGCGGGAGAAGGTTGGTTGCTTTCTCTTTCGCTGGAGAAAGTAACCAAACGACACCGAAGACCGTTTTTCCGGTGTATTTCGTTGAAATATGATTTGAGTCCCACTAAATATTCGGCGGGCTTCTAATGACATGTAATTACAGGTCATCAACAGATTTTTGAGTCTCAATGCTCTAAAATAATATGTTTAAGGGTTTAACTGTAACCTTTGAAATTTTAATGGCTTAATTGACTTCTTGAGTAAAGTTTAAGGGCCTTCTTGACCTTTTTCCTTATGAATATTATTTTATAAAGTTTTGATTATTTTCATTTTTCACTCATATCTAGGGATGACCACGGTTCGGTTCGAACCGTCCGGTTCGAACCGAACCGTGCACTGTTGGAACCGAACCGGAACCGGAACCGTACGTACGGTTCCGGTTCTGGTTAAGAACCGGAACCCATAAGGTTCCGGTTTAGGTTCCATGATATTTGGAACCGGAACCGCCGGTTCCGGTTCGGAACCGGACGGTTCCGGTTTGGAACCGTGCAAAACATATATATTATATATTATATATAATAAATAACATATATTATATATATTATATTATATATTATATATACTAAATAACATATATTATATATTATATATACTAAATAAAATATATTATATATTATATATACTGAATAACATATATTAACTAAATAACATATATTATTAATATAATATATATTATGTTAGACTAACAGAGTCTACTGTCTAGCATCAGCGCAATTAGCCAATTAGGTGATGCAGGAGTGCAAATGCACTGCTGCGTCACCTAAATTTGCGCTGATGCGCAAAATTAAGAAAAAAAAAATTATAAGCTAAGTCCGGTTAGAACCGGCGGTTCTAACCGAAACCGCCGGTTCTAGAACCGGACTGAAACCGCCCAAACAAGGTTCCGGTTCCGGTTCCAGCTATTTTGGAACCGCGAACCGGCGGTTCCAAACCGGAACCGGACCGGAACCTAACCGTGGGCACGCCTACTCATATCTAACAATATTTATGATTGTGCTTCTAAGTGTTTCATTTTTATTTTTCAAAATATCTCTTTTGTTTTAATCTTTTACCTCCACTTTAAAATTTTTCTAGATCTGGCCCTGAATAGTGAACGCCACTTATTATTATTATTATATAACAAATAATATGTTCATTTTCTAAAAAATAACCAAACAGGAAAAATGCAATTTCTTAACTTGCAGTCAGACAGAAAAAAAAAATAAGTTTTCTGACATTCAGTCAAACACTAGAAAATTAATATTTTTAAAAAAATGAGTCTTTTCTGAAAATCATTTTTTAGAAAATATTTTATAGATTTCCCAACGAGCTCTTACGGGGTGTATTCAATCATGACTTTTATAGACTTTTATTAACTTTAAAAATTTGGCAGTATTCAATTTAGACTTTTAAAGATTCTTTAAAAGTCTACCGGTATTGGATCTAGACTTTTCAAAACTCTTTAAAAATATATTGGTATTCGATTAAGAATTTTATAGTCTTTAAAAGTTTATTGGTATTCAAAAAGTTATTAATTTTCAAAGACTTTGTCAGAATAAAATTTCTGTAAAGTTTTTTTCTATTAATATAAATAGATGAAATCCAACCCTCCAACCCAAACTTTTCAATATTCTCTACAAACTTTTTTTCCTTTATCTAAACTAGACAAACTTTTCATCAATTTTACAGTACGTTTCAAACTTTGCTACGAAAAATTATTATTTGTTGATGTTGACAGTAATTTTTTTTTGCTGCGAACAACAGTGCTCGCAGCAAGAAATTAATCTGAGGGCTGCTGACTGCTGTTCGCATAAAGTTGCTGCTGGTTGCAACAGAATTGATATAAAAAAGTGTAATTTAAAATTTTATTTAATTAATTTAATTTTATATAATTGTATGCTCATTAATTATTAATATATGTATTTGTGTTAAGTTAAAATTTTTGAGAGATTGTTATTTACTAATAGTAATTATAAATGGGAGAGGTTCAAGGTGAAACACCCAACAATGTAAAATCAATGTCAATCAAAGGTAACTGTACTAACAAGATGAATACTTTAATCCGTACTTTTTCATTTTAGACAATTTGATAATTATATTTAGTGAAAATTGATTAGATGTTATTTATGTATAATATACCCTATTTTTGTGACAATCTTTTTTTACTACGTATTTTTTTACAATGCATTAATTTATTTATGATTTATAAAAATATATTTTTTAAGAAAATTATAAATAATATATTATTAGAATTTATGGAATGTTTGTAAGGGTGTATTCAATTTAGAATTTTAATATGAAAAAGTTTTTAAAAGTCAATAAATATTTGTCCTACAAATATTTATACTCTTACAAAGTTGATGAAAATTTAAACATTTTTAGAAAAGTCTACAATAACTCTACAAAAGTCAATTGAATTCTATCACTTTAAAAGTCTTTGAAAGTCTTTAAAAGTATTGATTGAATACGGCAAATTATGCTGTGGACCCAGGTCCACCTTGCAAGGTGGACCTGGGTCCAAAACTACGTCGTTTTTGTCTCTTTTTTTTCTATTTTTTTTTATTTTTTAAATTAGTAAACATATTGCTGAATATAGAGTTGTCTAAAAATGTGTGAATGTAGAGGTTTCAAAGTGTGAATATAGAGTATAGAAATCGTGAATGTAGATTTATGATTGTGTGAATGTAGAGTTGCCCAGAAATGTGTGAATGTGGAGGTTTCAAATTGTGAATATGGAGTATAGAAATCATGAATGTAGAGTTATGCATGTGTGAATCTGTAATAGAGTTAAGAAGTTCTAACAACTTGTAGCCCTGTAATGTGTGAATGTGGAGTTCTCAAGTTGTGAATGTGGAGTATAGGACCTGTGAATATAGAGTTTTGAATGTGTAAATGCATAACAGTGGTAATATAGTTACTAAACATATAATCCTGTAATGTGTGGATGTGGAGTTTACAAATTGTGAATGTAGAGTATAGTGTATGTGAATGTAGACGCAGGTCCACCTTGCAAGGTGGACCTGGGTCCACGGCATAACAACCCGGCCTTTATTTGGTATACACATTGTGCAATTAAATTAATAGCCAATATCAAAATTAAAATAATTAAATTGAGTTAAAGCAGTTTGAGCCAGTATATTGGGCTTTATTCATAGGCCCATGAGTTTTGATTAAATGGCCCAATTGTTCAAAAAGAAGGCTTGATTCACCAGGATTTGGCAACCCAAGATTAAAGGCTATGAAAAGTCAATTTGGTAAATTGACTACAAAAACAATACACTATTCCATTTTAATTGTCTTGCTTAGTTAAACTAACACTTTTTTACTAATTTATTTTAATATTTCTTATACTTTAAATTTTTTTTTTAATACTACTTGTATCGTAGATTTTAAATATATAAAGTTTGTACAATAATACTAAACTAAATGTTATGGAGTACAAACAATTAAATTATAAGTAACTTGAATGAAACTTTGTTAATTAAAGCAGGCACATAAAATGAGGGCAAGTAATTCTGTGGACTCGGATCTAAAATGCCCAATATACATACTGAATGTTCACAACTAAAATTCAGTAGCTAAATTGTGATCGATCTACCTTACAAGGTGGACCTGGATCTGTGGTATAACTATTATAAAATGAGATTGAAAATATTAAATTTCTTTTTAAAAATGTAAATAAATTGCTGGATTAGGCTTACCATAATATGTTGTGTAATTTAAAAGATTATATGTTCATTTGGATTGTTTTGTTCACTTCTTTTTTTTTTTAAACCAATTAAATAATGCATCAATTAAACATGAGCTGATTGTTAATTTGTTATGTTGAAGCCATGGAACAAAACAAAGGAATTTCAAGTCTGCAATGAAAATTAAGAGACGCCATTCCTTTTGGATTTTCCTTGGGAATTTGGAGATGTTTATCATATAATATATAAATAATTAACGTATAGTGTAACTATCAATTTAGACTTTTAGTTTAAATGTAACATATCTTTCTAATTTGGTATTAAAAAAAATTCTGATAAAATAATCCAACTATTATCTTAGACTTTTAGTTGTGACAACACAACGCAAAAACACCTATCTAAGAGTTTTCATACATCAAGTATCATTGACTATCAAATTTATACATATTTTGGCCCGCTAAATGGCTAAAATAAGTTTAAATAAAAAATGTCAAATAAGTCATCAACTTTTGCAAGTTCTGCAATTGGATCATCGAACCTTGGAGATAATAATATGCCGCATCTGAGCCAGCTCCCATGCCTCTCGAAGCGAACACGGGTGGACCAAGATCATTAAACGAACGGAGAAAGACCCGGTGAATTTACCAAAAAAAATAATATGCCACATCATTTTTTTAATCTGAAACTTGGAGATAATATACAAAGAATGCTAATTACACAAAATTTTGATGTTAAATATTTTAATTGCACATTTGATGCTATACTTTAGAGCCACATGTTTGTAAGGCGTTTTGCCTAAGTATTAGAAGGCTACTTTTGGGCCTATGTATGAACAAAGTTTTGAGATGAAATAAAATGACTATGTTTGATCAAAAAATATATATATATTTTAATTGAACATATTTTTTGTTCGATGGAGCAATTACACAAACCAAAGTTCAATACCCTATTTGAGAGACAAATAAGTACAAATTTGATCATGAAAAACATTATTAGACAAAAATAAAAAGTTAATGACTAAAGTGATAAAATGGTAAAATCGTAAAATCGAGAGACGATTTCAATAATTTACCTTCCTCATTCAAAGGTTTGCTAACTATAACCTATTTTGTAATGATACACACATCATGTACATAATTTATTACCACTACTAAGTATTCCTGTATATATTAAAAAAAAATCAGATATTGTAAACCATTCCCACCTCTAATGTGGAAGCATGAGGTACACTTAAAGCATAGGTGGGTGGTCTACTATTTCTTCTCAAGAACTCATACCCAAAATTTATAACCATTTTTTTTACAAAGCTTGATCCTTGCTTGGCTTGCATATAGGAATGTCCAAGGATGTAAGCTATACCTGCCTCCCTAGCTTCCATCAGCTCCCGGAGCTCTGTGCGGGCGCTCTGGTCAATTTTCGGAGACTCAGGCACGACAAACCGCACTTTTTTTCTCGGTTTTAGTATCGGGGGCGACTTTATTTCTCGAAGCTCTGATGTTCCGGCCGAGGAGGAGTGGCCTTCGCCGTCTTCATAGACGTGCACGCCGCCTAAGTAGGTTGAAGGCGTTCCCATCACGGCCATTTCCTCGCGTTCTTGTGCCGAGTTTTCTTCAGCTGCTGCTGCTGTTGCTGTTGCTGCGCCATTCGATCCCGCCTTTCCTGTGCGGATGTATTCGGCTATGCTGCACACGAGATCGTTTTCGAAGCCAGAGTCGTCCTTGTGTGCATCCCGGTAACCGTACCTGACAATGCAGCGGTATATCCTGTATTCTCGGGGACCGATGTGCCCTACAAGGAACCGCTCCTCGTGTTTGACATGAGGAATCGGGACTGACTTGATGCAAAGGAAAACGAGGACCTGGTGGAATGCGGGGAGGTTGGTGACGAAATGGGAGAATATTGCCGGGATTCCCGACACGAGCTCGGTGTGTATCAGGCCAATGCCATTCACACGTACTATCCCGAGGCTAGGACCCAAGCTGAGTAGCCAATCAACCGAGACCTTGTTTTGGACATCGAACTCGTACTTTTTGAGGGATCCATAGTGCCAAACACACATGACTATCATGAAGATGAAAGCCATTACAATGGGCACCCATGCTCCTTCCAAAAATTTGATGAGAGATGCGGAGAAATATAAGGCTTCAATGGTCCCGAAGAAGAGCACAAAGCCAATCGCAAGGAAGACACTCTGGTGCCAACATAGAACGATAACTAGTGACATCAAACACGTTGTGACCAGCATAACTGTTATAACAGCCAAACCTGATGTAATGAAAACATAAAGATTTCAGACGAGAGCATTCAGTAATGAACTAACATCAGCATAAAAATGTATAATTACAAATGATGGTTTCCAGTCTTCAAATGTTACATGATTTTGATAAGTATTTTCTCAGATATTACTCGGTTCACTGCTTAAACGCAGTGTGTGCATGTGTAAGGTATGGGCTTAGAGTTGGAAGCCAGCTGCTAGATCCTAACCCGTCAAATAAAGTTCTTTTAAATAGCAATCGAACGATAGCAGGATGTTAGGATCAAACTCTTACCACTACGCCAAAAGCTATAGCTAATAGTGAAGGCGCAACTTTATTTTACTTAAACTGCCAAATTTTCGAGAGGCAGGGTGCTAGACTTGGCCCTTTAAGACTCTTCCCAACAATCCCCTAGCCAAGCACTAGGGTGCTGGACTTGGCCAAGCACTTACCATTACGCCAAAAGCTATATTTTGGGCAGAGGCCCGGTAAATGCCAAGTGTAGCACCCAATGGCTGGGAGATTATTGGGCGGAGGCCTGAAGGACCAAGCCAAACACCCTAGCTACCTCTCGAAAATGTGTGGCGGAATAAAGAAATAAAGTTGCGCCTTCACTATGAGCTAAGTTTTTTGGCGTAGTGGTAAGCGTTTGATCCTAACACTAAAGCTAGTAGTGAAAATGCAACTTTATTTCCGTATACTGCCACATTTTCGACAAGTAGAGTACTGGACTTGACCCTTCAGGCCTCTGCCCTACAGAGGACATTTATATTTATGACTAAAATCCACAAACTGCAAGTAGTTTCAAGTAAGCAAGCATGACTTTCAAAATGACTTGAACTTCAATTTTACGAGTTTTGGTTATTGCCATACCCGATGCATTGCCCAGGCGCTTAGTGTCTCTGAAACCAATCGTAACAGCCAAGCACAGCAGCATCAAGGTCCAATTGATCTCCGGAATGTAAATCTGCCCGTGAATTTTTGATGAAGTGTGTACTATTTTGACTCCCGGAAAGCATCCCAAGGAAGAACATTGTTTGATAATCGAAAAAGTTCCAGTGATTATGGCTTGGCTCCCCACAACAGCAGCCAGTATCGCTATCACCAGAACAGGCCATCTAACTTTCTCTGGACAAAGTTTTAGACAATTTTAATAAACCGAACTTGCCAAATCTATCTCGCAAAAAATGTAATGGCTGCAGATACATACCAGGTACAGAAACATAAAAGCCAATGTGATAGTCACTTTCAATAACGTGATGTTGTGACAGATAAGCCGCTTGCCCCATATATGCAAGGATCAATGACGGATAAACCAGGAACGTGAAAGCAATCTACAAAGACAACAGAAATCTTAGAGAAAGCTGCAGTTTTACTATGAATATCAAAATTTAAACTAGTTGTAAAAATCAACAACGTGAGAATCTTCAAATATAGTGATTCTGAAAGTTTATAACAACTAGGTACTGCCAAATATCTCCTAATATTTCCATCCTATTACTTAATATTCTTGTAAAACGGAGTACGAGAGAAGTGCCCATTCAAAGCCGTTCCAAAAAGGTCCAAAACTATACAATAGAAGAGTTAAAAAGCAACCGAGACTTTATCTAACTCTTTTGAAGTTATTATCACAAATATATACCTGTATTGATAACTGGGAGAAGTGCCCCAAATCAGCAAACATGGCTTCTGAACCTGAAAGATAGAAATTACTCCGTTAACTTTTTCTGTTAAATATTAACTTAATCAGAAAAAGTGTCAAGCATGTACGAGCCTGTAATGCATAGGAGAATCCCGCCCAAGGACATCCAGCCTCCTCTTTGAGTTTTCTTCAGGAATTTGTACATATAGTATGGAGACAACGCTTGGTACACATGCGGGTTCCAATGAATTATATTATATAAACCAATTGCACTGATACATACAAGCCATGTTATGACCACGGGAGCGAACAAAAACCCGACCCTATGAGTGCCATAGTGTTGAAGGGCAAACAATGCTATCAGTATGATACAAGCAACCGGAACCTCTATATCTGCAAATTTAATCAAATTTCGGGAATATGTTATCTTTCTTGATTGTAGAAAATAAGGTTAATAGTTATGATATGACATGTATCATATGAGACAATATTCTAATATTGTAAAGCCCCAAAAGTTGTTAATGTTGACCCAATACTAAACCAAGAATTGACGATACCTAATTAGTGATGGAGTTTCTAGAGCATAACTAGAGTTGCAAAATTAGTAAAGAAATTTTGTGTCCCTGGAGACTTTTTGGAGCTATGAATTCTTTCTAAAAAATTGGACTTGACAACCTCATCAACTTAATACATAATCGTTCTCGTGTGTTTTAGTTGTAATGACCTAAACCAATTCAACAACTGAAATTAATTCTTCCAAGAATAAACAAGTTGACTTCTTCCCACAAATTCCGGGTGCCAACTTTAGTTCTGATATATGTGTTGGGCCTCGGAGGCCGATGAAGGGCCAAGTCCAGCACCAGGTGACTAAGGGATTGTTAGGCGGAGGCCGGAAGGGCCAAGTCTAACACCCTGCCTCTCGAAAATGTGGTGATATAAGGAAATAAAGTTGCCCTTCGCTATTAGCTATAGCTTTTGGCATAGTGGTAAACACTTGATCTAACAAAATGTGATCAACTTTAATTTTTCCATGACTATTCAAAGGGATATTACCAGAAAAAGCGTCAGACTGAAGATTGAATAGTGGAAATTTCAAGGAATGAAATTTAACAAAAAAGCAACTATTTTTGACTTCTAGTATAAACCTATTATGAATTATGAAACAAGTGAGAAATAAATTCTAATTCTTAAGCTCTGCTGGTTGAATGAAATTTAACAAAAAAGCAACTATTTTTGACTTCTAGTATAAACCTATTATGAATTATGAAACAAGTGATAAATAAATTCCCATTCTTAAGCTCTGCTGGTTCAGTTGATGCAAAACACGAGTGAGAATAATCTTACATTTGTTATGCTCTTTAGAGACAGCGAGCTCTAGACCCGAAACTGCTGAAAAAACTGCACAAAGGACCAAAGAAACAATGCAAATTAAGAATCAAAAGGGCAGAAAAGCCACAAATTTGATGCAAGAAATCATAAAACTGCTGAAAAAACTGCAGAAAGGACCAAAGAAACAATGCAAATTAAGAATCAAAAGGGCAGAAAAGCCACAAATTTGATGCAAGAAATCAGGCCATACCAGAGATAGCGGGCGAAAGAATACCGTCCCCTATGACCATACAAGCCCCAATTAAGGCCAACACAAGCAGAAATCTCTGCAACACCCTATGCCTCTCCAGAGTAGATTTCAACCTTGCCCCAACAGTAGTGGGTGCAGGAGAAACTATGTCCTTCTTATAAAAAGACAATTCCTCATCTTCTAACTGGCAACTGGGCAATGAGTTCACCCTGGCATGTCTACAAAGGAGAGAATACAAGGCAAATGTTCCCCCTTCACCATTATCATCAGCCTTAAGCACAATGAACACATATTTTAGGAGAGGGACCAAAGTCAATGTCCAGAAGATAAAGGATAGAACCCCATAGATTTCTTCATTGGTCTCTGAATGCTTAATATCCTCAGCAAAAGTACTCTTGTACACATACAATGGGGAGGTACTCAAATCCCCATACACAACACCCAAACTCTGATATGCCAATGTCAAAACTGTCCTCCAAGATTGTCTCTGAAACCCCAAAAATCCACCCACCATATCAATGAAAATACCAAAAATAGAAGGGCAGGCAAGAATTTTTATTTCTTAAAACATAGAAAAAAAAAGAAAAAGGTCTCACCTTTGAACTATTCTGGCGAAACCCAGTCTCCAGATCCATAGCAAATCCTCTCAAAACTGCAAGAAAACCATTTCCACACCAAATTCAACAACTTCAAAGCTGACCCATCTGATGATACTACCCACCCCAGAAAAGAACTTTCAAGAAAAACACACTCTGACGCAGAGCACAAAGCCAAGGGGAGAGAAATTTTTATATTCTTATACACAAAAACAAGATAAAATAATAGCAGTTGTGCAAATAGCAGTTGAACAACCTCCTCTGGGGAAAACCAAACACCAAAAGCCACAATTTTTTGCAGTAAAAAACTTTAAGGGAAGCCAGTTGGAGAATCGGGGCATAAGATTAGAGAATATTTCCCATATGACAGTGAGAGAAAGACATCACAATCTTTTACTGCTTTCAAATTTTATTTAATTTTCTTTTTCTTGCCTTGATTGCAGCAGATATAAGAAAGTGAGATACGGGTGTGCAGTCTGAAGTTATGCTTTCACGTTTCGTTTTCAATTGCTGTTTTTGTTTTTTTTTTTTTAATTATTTTTTTCTTTTTCCTATTGGATTACGTTTGGGTTCATGTTTTCTCCCTCTTGAAAATAAGCTTACTTGTCTGAGATGAGATGATAATATGATATGATATCACACTTGCCTGCACAGGTAAAAATGGGGACTTGCTTTTTCATGGCCAAATCACTTTTTACCTATAACTTTTTGGGGGTTAATTTCACTTTTACTATCTCAAATTTTATTTTATTTTTTCTATTTTTTGAGTTTATTAAATTTTGTTTCAAACTATTTAAAATAGGTTAATATTAGATTTTATAATTTTAAAAAGAGAAAATTACAGTTTTCGTTCCAAAGTTATAGAGTAATTGTAGAATTTGTCCTTGAGTGTTGGCCATGCTTACTTTTTGCCCCTAAGTTATCCTTGCACATATCGTAACTCATATTTCTATAAGCTACGGTATTACATTCTTTGATATTTATGATATTTGAGGATATTAGAAAAAGTAGCCGGAACCCTAGGTAATTTGTAATTATAAATTACCAATCGGCTTCTGGGTTTCAATGCTTCAAAATAACATGTTTATGAGTTTAATTGTAACTTTTGAAAGTTTAAGGATCTAATTGATTTTTTTAGTAAAGTTCATGGACCTATTTGACCCCCTTTTTTTTTTCCCTATTTTTCCACTTTTCTAGTTCTTTTACCCAATTTTTAGCTCTTGAAAATATTATTATAACAAAAAGAAAAAAGTAAATTTTCAAAATAATGGGTTTTAAAATTTTAGTTAAAGATAAAAACAATTTAAAAGCTTTTGAGAGAGAGAGAGAGACAACTAGAAGAGTTTCTTGAATAGTAAATGCATTAATAAAGATCCATCCGCGGATCAGTTTTAGGTGATGTATTAATTAAATTATATACACTGAAGTTTTTGGATTTAATTTAATTGGAATTATATTTGGAAATAAATAGCAAATTAAATGATGAATTGCATCTGGTCTTTGTCTTTCTTCATTTGTGGATAAGTTTAATTGCAAAAATGGAAAAAACTTTAATCAATATATACAAAGTTATTTATATATTGGATATATGCAAACAAAATAATGAACAAGCTTATGTGGATTATTTTTTTGGTGATATACTAATCTTGTATATTGAATAAATTCTAATGAAAAAGTTTATATGAGCATAAAATTACGCACATAAATGTAAAATGGCTTATAAATAAAGGCATAACTATATCGTATTATTATTTTAAATTACTTTTACAGTTTATTGTTATTGTTGTTATTATTTTTAATTATTTTAACTATTCATTTTTTTATTTAATTATTAATAATGTTATAATTATAAAGAAATACTCGGTAGTTAATAATTCAATATTAAAAACATAAATTTAAATAAAAATAGAATAAACTCAATCGATGAATTATTACTCTATCTAGTTTTCCCTCTTTATTTATATGTAAAGTGGTGGTTTTAATACACCATTAACCGTGCACTTTGGCACGCCCAAAAGGGGTGTTCAAGTGGGTCAAGAGTTTGATTCTTGTACACCCACTCAATCGAGTCTGTTACAAAAGGTATTCCTACTGCAATTTACCTCTTCTATGCGGTGTGCTGGTTTTTACATATGAGTGATGTTTACCTAGTGCATGCTAAAAAAAATAGTGCAGTTTGAAATTTTAAGTTATTGAAAAACACCTTGTTTATTTAACTTTTTTTTTTACTACTACTGGCTCTGACTCTGTTACAATGTTTTATAGAATGTTTTTAAATTTCTTCCACTAATCATTATACATACACTACTCTTACACGATGATCATAGGGAACTTGGAAGCTGTTGGAGCTAGACCAAAATTAGCTACACTGCCGACCTCAATAGTTAATTAATATAAGGGGATAAAATGAAAAAAAAAAAAAAAAAAAAAAAAAGAAGGGATCACGATGTCCTTAAATAATTTGAAACTTCAAAGTGCATTGTTAATGGTGGGTTAAAATTACCAATTTACACATAATTAAAAGGAAAAACTAGATAGGGTAATATCCAGTTGACTGGGTTTACAATATGAGTATAGACAATGAACTAAAATTATTATTTTCTCAAAATTAAATAAATATAAACATTACAATAGCCAACAACTATTAATGATAAATTAGAATTCTAAAATGAAAATGTAATAAGTTGATAATAAACTACTCAATGTAGCTTTTAAATTTCAGCTTATTGGCATCTAGGGGTGGAAATAGGCCGGGTTGTGCTGAGCCGAGCCTAACTTTAGAAAATGAGGCATGGGTCGGCTACGAAAATTTAAAACCTAGGCCTAGGCCTGAGCCTGTATGTAGGCTTTTTGTTAGGCAAAGCCTGAGCCTACAATTGGCATGAAGCCTTTTTAAAAGCCTGTTTAGTATTTAGAACATTAAAAATGCTTCAAAGTAAGTACTACTTTAAGCCTATTTAAAGCATACATATTAAGACTTTTTAAAAACTTTAATAAGTATATATAAATAATTTAAGAAATATACTTTATACAAAACTAATACATAATTACATAAGTATATCACCACAATGCAAGCATAATAGCATTAAAATATAAAATAAAATAAAACAATTCACAACTTTAGCATGCTCGTTAATTTGCTTAGAAATAAATTCAATTGTATTATTATTTGTTATCGTATATAATATCATAAATAATTAACAATCAACTCACATAATTAAGTTGTGGCATTTCATTAAATATTATGACAGTAAGAACAGTTAATAAAAAAAATTAAACAATATATTTTAAATATATTGAAATTTTGGGGTGGAGGGTTAGAGTTTGATAATTATATATACTTGGGGTTATATTTTGTAAATATAAAAATATATATTAGGTATAAAATAGAATATATATATATATATATATAGGCCAGGCCTCTAGACCTGAAGGCCGAGCTTGGTATATATAGGCCTAGGCGACCTGTTTAGTTTAACAGGCTTTGAAATTGGTTCAAGCCTGGCCTTTTTACTAAACGAGCTAGGCCTTAATTAGGCCTGGACATAGGCCCATACAAAGGGGCCTGGCCTATTCCAAGGTCAATCCACGAAGAACACAATTAATTGTTGTCTTAAATAACCAATTTTGTTGATAAGAGGAAAACAAAAATAAAAGAAATTCACTTAATAAAAAAAAGAATATTTAAGAGTTTAAAGCAAAGAAAATTTCCAATTGATAAAAGACTAGGGATTTGGGTTCACTTATTATAAAATAACTAACTCTCCTAAGTACTGATTATGCGATTATAGTGATGATTGTTCCATATATATCTTAATACTCCGTTGAGCTACTAGGTTGTATCCAATTAACTGTGATCATCCGTCGATATCTCACCAGCATCAATTGAACCCATTAAGCAACAATCAAGTTTCACCACAAATACCTAAATCTATGTCTAGTTTAGGTCAATTTTGTTTATCTTACGATATCCAGGTTCATAATTCACCTGTTAGTTCTTCTTATAAACCTTAATAATAGAAATATCCAAAATCAAAATTTACCTCTCCTATTGATTCCAAATAATAATAATAATATGGAAATGGTAGCAGAAACGCTCTCTGAGGAAGTCTCGCCGGCGGCGACCCAACGGTCGCCAGAGGACCAAGATCTATTGGAATGGAGTACAAAGAAATCGAAAAGGGGAAGAGAATACACATCATCGTCATCTTCGACGGCTCGCCTCGAAGAACAGATTCAAGAAACGCCAATGGCAGCAGATGCGGCAACTCTGGACTCGACCCATTGGAGAACCCCATTGGCGACACCCCACAATGCATGGGCGAATAAAGGCTTCCAACCCCAAGAGGAGGAAATAGCTTCGGAGGACGACACCATGGAAGACAATAATTTCAAATCAGACTACCCAATAATCCAAGTGACTAAAGCGGAGAAGGAAAGGCTTCGGCGACCATGGCGCCGGTCACTGATAATCATAGTCTTGGGAAGAACAGTGAATTACACCTATCTACAACAAAGGCTACAGCGCATGTGGAAGCCGGAAGGCGTGTTCGACCTAATCGCCATTAGCGATGACTACTACATAGCAAGATTTGAATCGCTCAAAGACTACGAATTTGCCAAATTCGAGGGGCCGTGGATGATTCTTGATCACTACCTAGTCGTCCAAGAATGGGAACCAAACTTTAGCCCATGGATGAACAAAACTGAAAAGGTTCTGGTATGGGTAAGGTTTCCTAAATTGCCTATTGAATACTTTGAAGATGATTTCTTGATGAAGATTGGCCTCTCGATTGGTCGCCCTATGAAAATTGAAAACACAACTAGCTTGACTTCGAAAGGCAAATTCGCAAGAATGTGTATTCAGTTAGATATTACTAAGCCCCTGCTGTCTAAATTTGTGCTAAACATGGAGGAATGGCCAATTGAGTATGAGGGGATCCATTTGGTGTGTTTCAAATGTGGTAAATATGGCCATCGCCATGAGAAATGTGGCCAGGAGGAGGCGAATGCTGCAGAACAGGACCTTAATCAGACGGAATGTAATACCCAAGCTGCGGTCAGGACGAGGTTTCCTGGGCAGTGGAGCTCTGAAAAGTATGGAACATGGATGCTGGTATCTCGAAAAGAAAGAAGGTATCGTAATAGGAGGACGAACCCACCGTTGGTGGACCCGTCGTTCAACAACAGACAAGATGTACGAAGGAATCTCGGCCCGGAAGAACTGGGGACCCAATCTCGATTTACCGCCCTTGAAAATCTTGATGAGGAGCTGGGTCAAGACCAAGAGATGGCGGGAGCAATGTCCCCGCAACAGCCGGAGAATACTCTGCCCAGAATCAGAACGAATGATCTGAACAAACCGAGGAGTCCATTACAAAGAGAGGCTAGCACACACCAAGAACGAAGAGGCTCTGATCAAGGGGATCAGAATCAATCTGCCTACTATAAGGGTTATCAGAATGCTGAGCGCAGTGACTACCACCAAGCTTACCGTGGTGGCCATCACAATAATAACCGGGACGGCTACCAGAACTTTCGTGGGGGTTACCAAGCCACCACTCGTGGTGGTTCCCAGGGGGCATACCGAGGCGGCCACCAAGTCACCAATTACGCCAGCCGAGGGCAAAATAGAAGGGGTGGCATTCCTAATCGGGCAGCAGCTGAGGCTGAGCACACTGTGGTCCGAGGATCGAACCGCGGTAAAAATATAACCAGTACGGTGGTTAATCACGCATATGGTCAACCAAATTACTCTGCTATGACTGAGTTTGAAAACTCCCCTAAAGAGCACCCCCCAGATCGGGGTGATGCTGGTGGTGAGGACTTTAATTTTCCGGATATTGCTATGGAGGATGGTGATGGTCTGGGTATTCTTGGCGGTGCTGTGGCGGATGGTCACCTGCGCCCGTGAGGCGCGTTTGTCCTCGTTCTTTCTCATGTTGTGTCTAATTTGGAACTGTCAGGGCGCGGCTTCTAGGTCTTTTAAGCGTGCCCTGTGTCATTTGATTTCGATTCATAAACCTTCAGTAGTTTGTTTACTGGAACCAAAAGTTTCTGGCAGTCAAGCTAACTCAATTTGCTCAAGTATTGGTTATGACGAGTGGGTAAGGGTAGAAGCAGTGGGCTTCTCCGGTGGCATCTGGATCCTATGGAAAAATTCTCTTAACATTGAGATAATTGACACTCACCCCCAATTTATCACCTTGCAGGTGTATCTAGAGGAAACAGGCTGGTGGAGGCTCTCAATCATCTATGGGAGCCCGATTCTGTATCTGAGGAGAAGATTATTCACTGATCTAACTTGTGCTAACTCTAACTCTCAGGGGCTATGGCTTATGGCAGGTGATTTCAACTCAATTACATCGCAGGAGGAAGTCAACAACCCGGAGAGTTTCTCATTGGCAAGATGCACGAACTTTAATGATTGGTTGTTTCGAGAAGGACTTATTGATCTTGGATATATGGGAACTCAGTTCACTTGGATGAGAGGGACGAATCCGACAACTTTTAAAGCTGCCAGGCTCGACCGGGCACTCGGGAACGTTGAGTGGAAGCTTCGTTTTCCAGACACATTGGTGGAGCACCTCCCCATGATTTGTTCTGACCACACACCCCTTCTGATCACCACTACTCCATCACCAGAGTCTCTCAAGAACAAAACATTCAGGTTCAACATGGCATGGGTTACGGATCCTAGTTTCTTAGCAGTGGTGCACCAGAACTGGAAGAGAGATGGCAGTCTGGAGGACAATAAAAACAATGTAGCTAAGGCATTGACAGTCTGGAACACTAACACATTCGGGAATGTTTTTAAGAAGAAGAAGAGACTGTTGAACAGAATTGGTGGAGTACAGAAAATTCTCGCAAATAGCGTGAGACCAGAGTTGATCAGATTGGATCGGAAATTGCGCTTAGAGTTGGAGGAAGTATTATACCAAGAGGAACTGATTTGGTACCAGCGATCCAGGGAAGAGTGGATCACGTCAGGGGATCGAAACACAAGATTCTACCACATTGCGACTTCGATTAAGAATGGTCACAATAAAATCAAAATGTTAAAGGACGATGATGGCAACTGGATAACAGAGGAAAACAATGTTAGGAATCATGTTAGGAGCTACTTTGCTAGGCTGTTTACTGATGAGTCGTCAACCGACAATCTTACTTTGCTAACCGGCAAATTTCCAAGGCTAACGGATGAGGACTGGGAATCGGTTAATGCACCATTCAACCAAGAAGAGATTAAAGTCGCTTTATTTGATATGGCACCATGTAAGGCCCCAGGCCCTGATAGATACACAGCAGGTTTCTTCCAAAAAACATGGAACATCACTGGTGACTGTTTGGTACGAACTGCCCAAGAGTTTTTTGTAAGCGGTAAACTCCCCCCAGGTTCGAACGACACCTTGATCTCTTTAATACCCAAAGTGACAACCCCAGATTCAGTAAAACAAATTCGTCCTATTGGCTTATGTAATACCTCATACAAGCTGCTAACAAAAGCTATGGCATCAAGATTGAGAGGTATAGCTATGAAACTGATCGGCCAGCACCAGACTAGCTTTGTGCCAGGCAGATTAATTACAGACAACATCTTGGTCTACCAAGAAGTCTTGCATTCTATGAGAACCAAGCAAGGATCTAAAGGCTGGATGGTGGTTAAGTTGGATTTAGAAAAGGCTTATGATAGGCTTTCATGGAAGTTTCTTGAAGACACACTGAAGGAAATTGGCTTCAACCAGAGCTGGATTAGAAATATATTAGAATGTGTCACCACACCCCGGCTAGGAATCATGTGGAATGGACAAAGATTAGAGTGGCTTAAACCAGGACGAGGACTAAGACAGGGAGACTCTATATCCCCCTTTCTTTTTGTACTTTGCATAGAGAGACTAAGTCACATTATCAATGAGTCTTTAGAACACAACAAATGGAAAGGAATTAAGATTTGTAGGAATGGCCCTCATATTTCTCATCTCTTTTTTGCAGACGACTTGATTCTATTCGGTGAGGCAACTATCGAACAGGCCATGGAGATGAAGAACTGTTTAGAAATCTTCTATGCACACTCGAGACAGAAAGTCAGCCTCCACAAGTCATCAGTGTTCTTCTCCAGGAACACGAACCCATCCATACAGGAGGATATTAGTGAGGCACTAGGAGTACCAAGAGTTACAGACATGGGCAAGTATCTTGGTGTACCATCCTTGCATGGGAGACTAAATAAGGATACGTTCACTGGGATTATAGAAAGGATTAGACCAAAGCTGGCAGGCTGGAAGTCTAAATCTCTCTCATTTGCTGGTAGGTATACTCTGGCGCAATCAGTATTATCAACAATACCATATTATACAATGCAAATGACCCTGCTGCCTACCGGGGTGATTCTAGCCATCGAGAAAATCATCCGCAACTTTTTATGGGGGAGTAAAGATAGCGAAAGGAAGTGCCACTTAGTCAAATGGGATGTGATCACCAAAAGTAAGGCTCAGGGAGGCCTGGGCATTCGCAAGCTGGAACCGATGAACCGGGCTTTTCTTGCTAAGCTTGGATGGCGTCTCGTTCAGAATGAAGACTGTTTCTGGACTAGGATTTTCAAAGCGAAGTATTCAATTGCATCGACGGACTGCACTACGTGGAAACCAAAGACGAACATGTCTAACGCTTGGAGAGGTATTCTTAAAGCGGTGCCTGTTCTACAGAATGGAATTAGGAAGTCAGTAAGAAACGGCAGAGGCACGTTATTCTGGAAAGATCTATGGCTGGGTAACAGGCCCTTGTACCAAGAAGCCATTACCACTGTACCTTCAACAGAGCTTGATAAAACGGTCTCCAGTTACTGGGATGCAAACAGGGGTTGGCTTTGGGAAACATTAAATTCGCTACTCCCAGAAGAGAGTCTCAACAGACTAGCAGCGTGCGTCCTGCACAATGAGCACAACATGGCGGACATCACGGGATGGAGATTGGAGTCTTCTGGCCTCTACTCGGTCAGTTCAGCATACGATAACGCTATTGGAGATGATAATTCATTAGAAGCAGCGAAATGGAACAGTATCTGGAAGCTAAAACTCCCCAACCGCATAAGGACATTTCTGTGGCTAGTAAAACACAATAGAGTTATGACTATTGAGAATAGAGTCAAGCGCGGAATGGCAAACTCGAATAGATGCTGGCAGTGCACAAATAGGGTGGAAAATGTAAAACATGTAGTGCGCCTTTGCCCACTAGCGGATGCAGTTTGGAAAAGAATTCTCCCAGACTTCTCTGAGAAGACCAGGGCGTTCCCTTTCGCTAAATGGTTAGAGGAAGGAATTGCCAACAAAGGTAATGGCAGACATCCACTCAATATGAGTACTATGTTCGCAACTACGATGTGGTGGATTTGGAAATGGAGGAACGAGGCCATTTTCAAGAATGAGCTGAGACCCCTCCATTCCAAAATAATCTGGATTAGGACTCAAGGTTGATGAAATTAGTAAGGCTTTTGCAAAAGCCAATCTCCCTGGTGATACTATGGGTACAAGAAGTTGGCAGAGTTTGTCTTGGACTAAGCCTCATGCTGGGTTTGTTAAAGTTAACGTGGATGGCTCTGTCGAGAGGAATACCTCCAGAGCCAGTTGCGGGGGAGTGATACGGGATGAAACAGGCACTTGGAAGCAAGGATTTGTATATAATATTGGTAACTGCTCTCCACTTGAAGCTGAGGCATGGGCTCTACTCAAAGGATTGCAACTGGCTATCCACATGGGTCTCAACAGAGTGGTTTTTGAAACTGACTCCAGCGACATCACGAACTTTTTGAACTCCTCAAGGCCACCAACAATCGCAGCCCACAATATTCTTGAGGCCTGCAAAAGAGAGCTGCGAAATATCGAAGCATGGCAGATTGTAAACATTGTAAGGGAACAGAATCAGGTTGCCGACTCTCTAGCCAGACATGCCAAGGATTTCCCGAGAGGGATGATTATCCTCTCGGATCCGCCGAAGGAAATCTTAGGACTCCTTGATGGCGATAGTTGTGGCCTCCCATCGTGGCGTGATGTCTGTTTTACCAACTAATCTGTATTCTTGGGTAACCCCCTCCGAATGAAATAAAAAAAATCACACAATCCACAACTAAAATATACAAGATAAATATAATCAAGTTCAATTATTTAATTAAAGTTAGAAATATCAACACATGAAGAATAGTCAATTAATCTAATCCAAGGCTAATTCAAATCCCTAATTAAAACTTCTAGCCAATAATCATAATTCAAATTAACACTGTAAAGAATAAAAATGTCACTGAGCTACAGAGTATTTTTCAGTGGAAGCGAAGAGAAAGAATTCAACCGCTAAAGAAGAATTTCAAACCTGTGCGTTGAACGATAGCTTGCGTGAATTCTTCTCTGCTACGCAAATCCCCTAAATTCCCTTCTCTACCATTCCTCTTCGTCCGCCGTAGTCCCGTACCCAGTGAACCGAAAACAACAATTAATTTTTCCTTTTTTTTCTTCCTCACTTCCTGTCGTCCCAAAAACAACCACAAACTGCAATTGATTTTCCTTTCTTTTCGTTTGGGTTCACCTATTAGAAAATTAACTAGCTCTCCTAAGTACTGATTCGCGCGATTATAGTGATAATTGTTCCATATATATCTTAATACTCAGTCGAGCTACTAGGATGTATCCAATTAACTGTGATCATCCGTTGAGACTCCGTCGAGCTTGAACCCACTAAGCAACAATCAAATTTCACCACAAATACCTAAATCTATATCTAGTTTAGATCAATTGTGTTTATCTTACGAGGTCCAGGTTCATAATTCACCTGTCAGTTCTTCTTATAAACCTTAACAATGAGAAATATGCAATGGCGAGTCACACAATTCACAACTAAAATACATAAGATAAATATAATCAAGGTCAATTATTTAATTGAAATTGAAAGAATCAAACCTAGGGAGTAGTCAATTAATCTAATCTAAGGCTAATCCAAATCCCTAATTAAAAGTTCTAGCCAATAATCATAATTAAATATATAGATTGTTCAAGAAATTTTGACACATCGAAATGAAAATACTAATCTAGGAATTTAACCAAATAACTGATAAAATAAGATAAAGAGAATGATACGAAGAAAAGTAATCCAAGCCTAAGGAGACAGGTGCGATTGAAGCTCAAAATTCCGCTGCAATTTTTCCTTCTTAGTCAGCTTCCTTGTTCTTGTTGCATCGTCTTCTTTTTCTCCGTGCCTTCCTCGTTCGTCTCTCCCACTAAAAGGAATCCCCAAAAACCAAATTAAAATTCCTTTCTTTTTTCCTTTCTGCCTCTATTCTCCCGTACAACCACAAAATTAATTCCTTTTTTTCCCTTTAGTTTGTTGCAAACTTGCAGTTTTGCGCAAGTCCATCAAAGACAAATAAAATAAAATAGAATAAAGTTAAATTCAACATAATTATAACCTAATGACACAACTTAACTAAACTTAATTATTAAAACACTTATTTAAAACTACATGTATAAAACTATCAAATAATTTTAATACTATAGCTAAAATAAAACTCCTATTCATATTAATAAAAATGCAACATTAGTCCACTATTTATTAAAACCAATCTAAACTAGTAACTTATAAATAAATATAATATTTATAATAAGATCAGCACTAAAACTTAATTTATTTATACAAATCAAGTGTGAATTTGACTCCTGTCACGAACATTGATAATTTGAGTTGGATGAACATTGGGGACTCTTTATGCGTAGAATTGTATAGTTTAGTGTTGATTTTTGAAACTAGATTGACTTAACTTACTTTCGGGATGTGAATTTTTTTTTGAAGGTTTTAATGCATACTATTGTCAACAAGTGTGTTGGAAAATTCAATAATGTCGCCACAAGTATCAGGATGTAGAAAAAATTCCTAAATTCCCACCAAAATATTTCCGACTTACTAGTTTTTTTGAAAATCTTTTAATTATTTTAAAAAAATTGTTTATAAATATTGGTACGTCAAAATTTTCTATAATATTTTTTTTTCTTGACGTAAAGGTACATAAAAAAATTTCATGTCATTTTCGACATATCTAGATGTATGTAAAAAAAAAAAATCAATATTGGAAATACATTAAAAATGTGTTGAAAAATTGTTGTAGGTCATGCTATGTCCAAAAGGCAGTTTAAAAGTATGTATGTTCTTTCTATAGTACGAGTCATATTAGCCGAACAATAATAGGTCAAAGTTTTATTATATTTAAAATGTCACACCTAAATTGAACAAATATTGCAATTAAATATTCTAACGAAAGAAGAAAGAAAAAAAAAAGATGCAATAAAGCTCCTATATAAACAAAAAATGTAATTGAGTCCTTATGTTACATTTTCAACATGTTAACCAATTTATTGTTGATTTGGTGTTAATTATACTTCTACATGCACCTCTTTTTAATGTAGCAGTGACTTGCCCTAATGAGTTTAACAATTTTAAACAAATAATTAAAAAATAAAAACTTAAAAACAATATTTTTTGTGAGGAATATAATGCACCCATTTACCACTTTTGCCTAAGTTTGAGATGGTGGTGCCTGTTGATTTTATGGTCACGGGGTAGCTGAAAGTCGGGCCAATACAATAGTAAAACAAGAGGAAAAATAATGGAAGAGAATTTTGACAGAGTAATTGTAAGATAATTAATTTCATAACCCGTTTCAATGTGCCCATAGGGGTATTTACACAAGATTTGCATGCATTAGAAAAGAAATAAGGAAAATTAACAAATTTGAATGTAGGAAAACCTTTCAATCTGCCATACTACTTGCCTAGTGTCAAATAAGAAAATCTCGCGTCAAATCTGAGAGAATCTCTAAAAGATCTTCATTTGGTTGTCTCTGAGTATTGCACCCAGTCCGGCGCCACAACCCGACTGCCAATACCTAGTAGGCAGCAAAAACGCTAGGCTCTGCTTGTCTTCGGGGCAGCATGGTCGAGCCGCGGGCTCCAAGTACCGAGGCGTACTCCTAACTGGGTACCCTGGTCGGGGATATCCATCCGTGCCAATGAACGTTTAGCACTTCCACTTTTAATTTTTAAAATTTTCGCCAAATTAAAAGTTATCCAACTCATATAGATAAAGTGATATAGGTAAAGTGTTGTTGTTGTTGTTATTGGTAAAATTGATACATATTCTCAAGTCTCAAAACATGTGAAATCATAATATTGTTTAGAGTGAGAGAGATAATAATAATCATATGAAACAAACAAAAAATCACAAACAAATAAAGACAATAAGCAAAGATAATAAATATTTTAAAATGAACATGTAAAAAAATAGAAAATTAAAAAAGTTTTGTTTACAAATAGGAAAAGGGAATAAGATTTTAATATAGAGGGATAAATGGCATATTTGTTGTAAAATAATAAAGATATAAGTATTAAAAAAAGAAAAAAGAAAAAAAAAAAAGAAGAAGCTAGGAGCCTAACTTTAAAGGCAAAAACTTGTGTGAGACCGTCTCACCATGAGACGAATCGGGTCTGGTCGGGTCAAGATGTAAATGTAACACTTATACGCACAAATGTAATACTTATATGCTCAAATGTAATACTAATCATGAATAAAAATTTTGTTACTTATACGAGTAAATGTAATACTTTTTCTCTTATAAGTAACAAAAATTGTATTCCTGATTATTATTATATTTGAGCATATAAGTATGACATTTGTACATATAAGTGTGACATTTACATGGTGTTTCGACCCGACCCGACCCGTCTCACGAATAAAGATCCGTGAGACGGTCTCACACAAGTGTGACCCAACTTTAAAACACTACACGTGTTATGTAGCATTGCCAAATAAAAAATAACAAAATAAAATTTAACTCCTATTTATTTACTAAAAGTTGACAATTTATCTTTAATTAATTTAAAATAAAATACAAGTTTTACACAAAGTTCTACCAAACAATTATAATAACATAATCAATGACTTCATTCAAGTGCTAAATGGTTATCACAGCTTTCTCTTTTTAACCTGGGGACCAGAGTTTTAATAATAACATATTTATGATGATCATGCGAGTAAATTAAGAGTAATTAAGACAGTTTAATGGCGATCACGCTCGCACACGCGTATACACACACATATATATAAGGTCAGGTTCCCATACGAGGTCAGGTTCTCATACGGACACTCACCGTTGAGTATGCATAAATACAACACAAAATATTCAGAAGTGCATCATTAGGTGTTGTGCATTTTTTTTGTGCGAGGTACATTTTGTGATGCATAAATGCATTGGTGCATTTTTAACACTGTGTGGTGTATTTTTGCATATCTAATGGTGAATTTGCACCGACCGCACAAAAAGTACTATCCGCATTTGAACAATTGGTGTGTATGTATGTATGTGTGTGTGTGNCTACTTGCCTAGTGTCAAATAAGAAAATCTCGCGTCAAATCTGAGAGAATCTCTAAAAGATCTTCATTTGGTTGTCTCTGAGTATTGCACCCAGTCCGGCGCCACAACCCGACTGCCAATACCTAGTAGGCAGCAAAAACGCTAGGCTCTGCTTGTCTTCGGGGCAGCATGGTCGAGCCGCGGGCTCCAAGTACCGAGGCGTACTCCTAACTGGGTACCCTGGTCGGGGATATCCATCCGTGCCAATGAACGTTTAGCACTTCCACTTTTAATTTTTAAAATTTTCGCCAAATTAAAAGTTATCCAACTCATATAGATAAAGTGATATAGGTAAAGTGTTGTTGTTGTTGTTATTGGTAAAATTGATACATATTCTCAAGTCTCAAAACATGTGAAATCATAATATTGTTTAGAGTGAGAGAGATAATAATAATCATATGAAACAAACAAAAAATCACAAACAAATAAAGACAATAAGCAAAGATAATAAATATTTTAAAATGAACATGTAAAAAAATAGAAAATTAAAAAAGTTTTGTTTACAAATAGGAAAAGGGAATAAGATTTTAATATAGAGGGATAAATGGCATATTTGTTGTAAAATAATAAAGATATAAGTATTAAAAAAAGAAAAAAGAAAAAAAAAAAAGAAGAAGCTAGGAGCCTAACTTTAAAGGCAAAAACTTGTGTGAGACCGTCTCACCATGAGACGAATCGGGTCTGGTCGGGTCAAGATGTAAATGTAACACTTATACGCACAAATGTAATACTTATATGCTCAAATGTAATACTAATCATGAATAAAAATTTTGTTACTTATACGAGTAAATGTAATACTTTTTCTCTTATAAGTAACAAAAATTGTATTCCTGATTATTATTATATTTGAGCATATAAGTATGACATTTGTACATATAAGTGTGACATTTACATGGTGTTTCGACCCGACCCGACCCGTCTCACGAATAAAGATCCGTGAGACGGTCTCACACAAGTGTGACCCAACTTTAAAACACTACACGTGTTATGTAGCATTGCCAAATAAAAAATAACAAAATAAAATTTAACTCCTATTTATTTACTAAAAGTTGACAATTTATCTTTAATTAATTTAAAATAAAATACAAGTTTTACACAAAGTTCTACCAAACAATTATAATAACATAATCAATGACTTCATTCAAGTGCTAAATGGTTATCACAGCTTTCTCTTTTTAACCTGGGGACCAGAGTTTTAATAATAACATATTTATGATGATCATGCGAGTAAATTAAGAGTAATTAAGACAGTTTAATGGCGATCACGCTCGCACACGCGTATACACACACATATATATAAGGTCAGGTTCCCATACGAGGTCAGGTTCTCATACGGACACTCACCGTTGAGTATGCATAAATACAACACAAAATATTCAGAAGTGCATCATTAGGTGTTGTGCATTTTTTTTGTGCGAGGTACATTTTGTGATGCATAAATGCATTGGTGCATTTTTAACACTGTGTGGTGTATTTTTGCATATCTAATGGTGAATTTGCACCGACCGCACAAAAAGTACTATCCGCATTTGAACAATTGGTGTGTATGTATGTATGTGTGTGTGTGTATATATATATATATATATATATATATATATATATATATATATATATATATATATCAAAAGCACCATTGGCATTGGCTTTGAATTTATATTATTGACATTGGCTTTGAATTTATATTTTTATTTTGGGTGACGAGGAAAACATGAAATCACTATTCAAAAATACTATAAAAATAAATCAACCTAAATTGTTTATAGTTGATCAGCTCAAACTAAGAATGTCAATAAATTACTTTCATCGGGAGTCAAACTTGGATCCGCTTTGAATTTTGATTTTTGAGAATCAAATTTGTGGTGGGCTGTCAGCCTGTTGTCACCACCCTGCAACCAATTCAAGTAGACACATTTTTAATGTAATTTAGGCACAAGGACTGACAGGTGACGATGTGCCAAAGTCATTCTATAATTTAATGCCATGGTATGGAAAGTCTATGTGGATTAATGCTAAATAATGCACCAAATTAATAAAGTCATTTAATTAAATTAATATTACATGTGGTGCTACATTTTCCTCTGAATATTCACTTTTCTTAATATGACAATAATATTTATTTTATTACACTCATGTGGTGTGAATGAGACGACGTGTATTTCTTCGATCTAATTTAACCAAAGTGTTTTGTCTCCCTTAGAGATCGTACCATGCACGAACATGATTAATTTGAGTGTGTGGTCTTAAATTAGTTGACTGCTGGTACCAAAGTGCTTTGTCTCCCTTAGATATTTTTTCAATCACAAACATGATTAATTTGGGTGTGTGGTCTTAAATTAGTTGACTGATCGAATAAATTTGTGATCAAACAAATAAAATATTTTTAAATGTAAGGTGGGTTAGGCAATTTACGGCTAGGAACTTAATATAAATAGTTTTATTGACATGCTAGAAGATAAACATTAAGATCAGAAAATAGTTTTCTTTAAAAAAAATTATTTTGCCTCCATTTTAAATCGAATAATACTACATTTATTTGCAATTTTTAATTCCATTTGTACTCTCAATTGATGTGATATGCTCTGCTCGATCTGATTGATTAAGAAAAAAATTAATGATACTTTTTACTATTTTTTCCTTATATAAAATCAAAATATATGATGACAATTTCATCCAATAAGCATACACTTATTACTTTCCTCTTAAGTCTTAACCCTTCAAAAACGTTGCTATGACTTTGAAAATTTTTAAATGAGGAGAAATTTCAATGTAATTCCGATTCTATCAATAAGACACAAACTCTTTGACAAATATGTTGCAACTTTGAAAAGGGCAAATGTTGGTAAGTATATATCTTAATTGGATGATACGTTTTTGTCATGCTCCCAACGAGAAAAACAACCAATCATGTAAGAGAGGTAAATTAAACAAAGAAGATTTTATACAATGAGTTTGATTAACAAGGTTTTGCTAATAATTGAACTTATTATTTTTAAGTATGAGAATCATATTTACTCACTTGAACATTTCTTTCGAGGCAAAAGTTTTTTTGTGTTTTTGAGCCTTTGTGAAAACATCGACCATGATTTTTTGTGAAATTTGTGTAATAATAATGCGAGGATAAGCAATCGATTGAGTATATTGAAATATTTAACTATTTTGAGTTGCACTGATCGAAATATTAAATTATTTGGTTAGTTTGGTTATTTTACCAATATCATTTGATTAATTTGTCGATTTTTTCTATTTTCAACTCAACCAAACTAGAAAACAAATATGTGTGTATATGTAGACTAAATAATATATTGTTTAAATTTTAAGAGTTGATCTGTAATTATGTAAGAGTTCGATTTTGTTTAAATAAAAAATAAAACCCAAATTGAGTATTTTGATTTTGGAATTTTACTCTAAGCCAATATCAAATTTAAATATTTTGATTTGTTTTATAGGGCAAACTAAAGCCAAATATTTTTATTTGATTTTGAGAGCAAATTAAAAACTTAATCACAAAGTTATAGGAAAGTTCAACTTTCACAATAACTGAAATAATAAATCTAAGAGAGCTGGACCACGAGCACAATGTTTCATGGCGAATTGACCAGAATATTGTTGAGTACAGTGTGTTGATAGGTCAGGAGAAGCCTATTATTAACATGTTGAGAAGAATAGCACCAGACTAGGACTAACACGAGGTTAGACTGTCTAGTTAAGCCAATTGACTAGCTTCCTCTCTCCACCAATGGGGAGTGCAACACATCAAACTAACATTGGGAATCAAATCACCTGTTAGAGCATCCACACCAGTATTCTTTCCACAGTTTTTTAGGGTGAGATAACCACATAGAAGAGAAAGAAGACATGTGAGAGAAAGCAAAAGGTCATCTGCAAAAGTTAGGGCATATCGCCTAACCACGAGATATCCGTTGAATCCCAACCCCAAGGGCCTCCACTCCTCGGCTCAACAAAGCATCTAGGAGTAAGGGGCAAAGTGCTAACCATACATCTTTTATGGGATGAGAGCGCGCAACCACTACTCATGCCAACAAAGCTGGTTTGAAAATGAGTTTACTTTGATAATCAATTTCTCATTTACTCATTATCGTACATTTTGAACGTACAATATATCAATTTATTATTCGTCTCACTACGAAGAACCTGAATGCATTTTGACCCGACTCAAATCAAAAGTGGACCCAACATATATTTATACCACAAAAATAACCGTTTAAAATGTCATTTTTGCTATTAAAAAAAATTCAACATTATCTAGCCAGATGATTATTTCTTGTTTTCTATTACTCATTGTATTAAACTCTTGACTTGTAACCAATTGATTAACTCTGACTTGCATCATGCCAATCGACTAACTTACACTTGTCTTATTAATACATTCTCATCTACTCATTTACCTCGTGTAATTTTAAACTCATACCGCTCTAATCTAATTTACGCTACCACTAAGTATTTCGATTTTAGATTTGTTATGGTTTAAATTAATATATACAAAAAATGTATGCCGTTTCCAAAGTAGGTAAGGGAGAGTTGTGGTTATATCGTTGAGAGAAATGGAGGGTGTCAAATTATAAAATGTATACTTTAATTTGTGCTTCGTATTTTATAGTTTTGACATTTTTGCTCTAAACATCTTTTACCTTTTCCATGAATTCCATCCATATATTTTTAACCACACATTTGGATACCGCGTTAATGCTCATGTTTTTAATGTAGTATTAAATTGAAAATTAATAGTCATTAAGCATTATATTTCCTAATTATTTGCATGTGGTATTTATTCATTGACTGTTAAATATATGTTTATAGATAGTTTAGCCAGGGGACTACTGATGGATAACCAATATTATCAACTTGGTTTATTAGAGATAGGATTTAAGCATCCCATTCCCCCTTTCAGTTTACTATTTAAAATGATGATGTGCTAATTTATTATTGGTTGAGACATGTGCGGACATAATATCTAAGGATACCTAATCGACTAATTATATATATATCTGGTTAACTATTTAATTAAATAGTTATTTTAAAGACAATGTTAGATGTCTCTACAAAAATCACTCAATTTTTTTTTCCACTCCGTGAGGTGACAATTTGTAATAAGTTGATATTTGAAATAAAAAATTAAACATACAAAATTTGTCACATCAAGGCAGGACAAAAATTGAGTGGTTTTAAATGGTCAACTAACATTTTCCTTCTTTTAATGTTCTTTTTATCAAGATTTGAGATGTGTATTTAATTTGTAAATTTTAATTACTAACAATATTGTTTAGTCATTGGACACGATATTTCCCACAACTCGCATATTTATGACTAGTATTAAAAGAAAGTTGATTTCAAATCCTTATATATATATACTTGGATCAATATGGAGGGTGATGGTTTTGTTAGAATTGGGTATAGAGGTATAGGATGGGGCCAATAAATGATTTGTGATGGACTTACGGATAGCTGACAAATGGACGATGGCTTGGTGGTCTAGAAATTGTGTTTTTATGCTTGAGGCCATGTGGTTTGAACCCACAATCTCAAGCATAATAACACAAGTTCTAGACAATCAAGTCGCTCAAGATCTTATGTTCTAAAGGCAGGACACTCCACTTATGTATAATGTATGTGAGTGCACATGAAACAAAGTAGTGGGGGACACGTGTGACGTGTGTGGCAAAAAAATAAGACTGCCCGATACCGTCTATTTGTTAACCATATGTGAGTCCTTCAACAATATAAATAGAGTATCTTTGCTCCCCTTAAAAATCATCTATTGGCTCACCAAATCCCTTCTAGTCTATTAGCCTGATTCTCACCCCTTCCGCTAGCTTACCATGGCTCATTCTTAACGTATCTACTACACACCATCCATTGGATAGTGGTTGAGAGGTTTCTTTCTTTAAAAAAAAAAAAAAAGTGACTAACACCATAGAAAAATAATGAAAATCAATACTAAGAAATTAACAGATTCACACTAGCTTTGAATTCTAAAGGCAATACATATATACTTAATTACTTATATTAAAAAAAAAAGATAATTTAGGGTTTTGTTTATATGTGAGTTTATAATTCAATTAAAGGTTTTCACCAGTTTGGTTTTAACTTGATTAACCATCAAGCTAAAATATATTAATCGTTAATCAAATTTAGATTTATATTTTCAAATTAATTGAATCAATAATTGATTAACTGAAATATTAGTCAAATATTAAACAAAATTCTTACAACACAATAAATAAAAATTGAACTGTTATAATTTTAGTGTATCAATTAAAATACATGATTAATTGATCAGTTATTTGTTAACAAAAATTCAATTTAATTCACTGAATTATTGATCGATCCATTTCTCTTCGAAATTTACATTCCTTTATATATTTTCATATTATATTCAATTTAAGTTGGTTTAGTTAAATGGATTTGAGTTAGTTGAAGGGACTTAAGTTGCCCAACAAAACATATTTTCATACATAACATGCATACAATGAATTGAAACATAAAATCAACAAAACTAACATGGTAGGTTTAGGTCACACCTCACAACACTTCTTTTCTGGTGGGAATACTATAACAAGAAAACAAAAAAAAAAGCTACTTTTCTTGGCATGCAAGAATGCAACATGGAACTCATCAAAGTCCATTTAAATTCAAAAATTTCAACAGAGAAAATGATGTGCTCCATTTATTTTACTATAAAAGTAAAATAGCTATTTCCCCCTTGAATTGTATGATTTTTGCACTTTTCTCACCATAATTATTCATGCATCTGCCATAGTCCCTTCAATTATTTTAAAAGTGAAGATTTTCTTCATCTATGTTAAATGGAGTTTTGTTCTATTAGAAATAAAGGCAAAATAAAAATTTGAAGTCACTTTTCTTCTCCGACAAATTATTGTTTATATGTGGGACCTAAAATATATGCGAAAAAAACATACATCATTTGCAAATATTTTAATTATAATTTTAAGTTAATGCTAGTAACATATTTAAGACTTAAACAGAAAATTAGCAATCGTGAATTATTTGTGTTCAAGTCTTAATTCTGTTACTAACATTAGCTTAAATTATAATTATAATATTTACAACTAGTGTCAGCTATTTTTCACATTAATTCTAATTTTCATATATAAGTAATAATTTTTTGAAAAAAAATTAAATAAAATACCTATTTTGTTCATATTTTTAACAATCGTAACACTCATTTAATAGAGAAGATGAAAATTATCACTTTTTAAATAATAGAAGGAACTAATATAGATATATGAATAATTCAATACAAAAAATCACTATAAACATATAGTTTAGGAAGAAAGAGTTAATAACCAATTTGGTTCATCAATTATATATTAGGATTTCACCACTTTGTTGTTCGACTTTCAAACTTGTTCAATTTCATTCACAACTGTGCAATTGTTACCTAAAATGGTCCTAATAAGAATTATTTTGGTTTGGACAAAGGACTATTTTAGATTTAAAAAATTACATAATTAGGGATAAAATTCAACAAGTTTGAAAGTCGATGATTAAAATAGTAAAATTTTAATAATTGTGAGACTAAATCGATTATTAATTCAGGCCTTCCTCAATAGTTAAACTTTGGTATGATTTTTGAGGAGTTTTTGTAGGCAATTTATATCGTGGACCAGGGTGCACAATGCATTGTGCACCCCGTACCAAAATGTTAGGAGATGAGTTCTGTGTATTCTAAGCAATCGTTCTGTGTATTCTAGGCAATCATTCTGTGTATTCATGTTAGTAACACAGGTTGTGATGTGTTTGTGCATTCGAATGTTTAGGAAGATGAGTTCTGTGTATTTTGTGTCAATATTTTATGTACTCTAGGCAACCGTTCTGTGTATTCATGTTATTAACACATGTTGTGATGTGTTTGTGCATTCGAATGTTAGGATGATGAGTTCTGTGTATTTTGTGTCAATATTCCGTGTATTCTAGGCAAACGTTTTGTGTATTCTAGGCAACCGTTTTGTGTATTCATGTTAGTAACATTCGAATGTTAGGAGGATGTGTTTTGTGTATTTTGTGTCAATATTCTGTGTATTCTAGGCAAACGTCATGTATATTCATGTTAGTAACACATGTTCTGCTGTGTTTGTGCATTCGGATGTTAGGATACACATAATATAAGCCCAACTATTATCTCTTATATTCCATGTTTTTCAAATTTCACAATGTTGTTTAAATATTCAACTTTTGTAGTATGTGTTTTTGTAATCTGATGAATTTGTGTGTCTTTTTTTGTTCTTGCTTCTTAGTCACTGTTTTTGTTGTTGTTCAAATTACAGTTATATTTTAATTTAAAAGAAAAAAAAAAAGAGAAAACCCCGTAACAATACAGATGGTTTCGGACCAGGGTCCACGGTATAACGATCCGTTTTTATAAGTGTGATTAGGAAAGAGGAAATGGGGGTAGAGGAAAAAAAATAAAAGGAAAAAACAAAAGAAAACAACAAAACTGAAAAAAAAATAAAAAAATTACGCACCCGCCAGGGCGCGAAAACTGCGCCTCACGTGTGAGGCGCAGTAACCTTTCCCAGTGGGGTCCACCCAACCTGTAAAAAATTTTAATTTGCTAGAAAAAGAACTTAAAAAAAATCATTTCTCATTTCATAAAAATCGATTCATTGAGTTTTACTGTTCCAAAATTTCTTTAAAACCAACCACCGGGGAAGACCTAAAAAAAAGGTGTCATTTTCCTACCCTAAATAATTTTCCTACTATAAATAACCACACAATTCTTCAGGAATCTTGGAATGGAGAATGGTCTACCAAAAGTCAGAAAGAAAATTAATATTAAAAAAAGTAATTTAAAATTGACTCTTTCAAAAAAAAAAAAAAAAGTAAAAGAGAAAAGGTAGTTCTTGATGAAATTACAAGCGCAAGATTGTGCGTGTGTTACACCAACGGCGAGTGATAAGCTGACGATAGTGCGTGAAAACTATGAGGCAGTAGTGAGTCAAAGTCCAGAGAGTTCCACTCCAGATTCTTTATAGGAGCACTAACAACTCGCGAGATGCACCCTTACTTTTCAAAGGGAAGAGGAGAACCACTTATCACCGGCCAATAAGCTTCTTGCAAAGATATATTGAAATTATTTCACTTTATTGAAAATTACTATTCAAATCTGTTTTAAATGAAAAATAAGTTATTCCATTTTTAGTCAATTTTTTCTATAACATTTTTTGTTGGTCTTAATATTAGCGTGTCATAATAATACTAGGACAAACATGGAATGTTCTGAAAAAGAAAAGATTAAAAGTGAAATGTCACATATAAATCTAGGAGAAAAAATAGAATTAACTCAATAAAAACTGTCAAATGGGAGGTCATGGGTTCGAGCCTCAGTAGAGACGATTTTGACTTGTTGGGCTTCAGTATGTTGACAAAGTATATGAACAGATACTACATGTAACATGATCAATAGTTCAAAAAAAAAAAAAAAAAAAACTCAAAAAAACCATTGCTTCTTCTTACCATTTTATCTGCCTTACCTAATATTCACGGGTCAAACAAATTCCTTATTCTTTACTTTTAAAAAAATTTCTTATAAATCTTAAATTAAATTTTGTATTTAATAGTATTTTTAATAAAATATTTAAATATATAAATTTTAAATACTAATATTAAATTAAATATTATAAAAAAATTAAAATTGTAAATAACTTGATTCAACTATCGTTAATTGTACCAAATATATAAAATGAGATTGAGGGTGTATTTGACAATGTGGCATATAATAAATATTATTTCATGCTCCTTCCATCTCTAAGAATGATCTTTCTTATTATATTGAAATGAAACATAAATAATTTTATTATCTAAAATATCTTACATTTATTATGAGAAAAATAAGAAAAATATTATTATGATGGAAATAGAATATATCTCTTGATTAATACATTAAATATACTCTCCTAAATGTATGTGGCAAGTTAAAGCTAAGATGAAAATATTTTTTAAGTGCATGGAAGGAGGTTTTATGAAAAATGCTTTTTATGTTACATTTTTCAACAAATATTGTTACTCAATGATATACCATAACTTTCTATTGACCCATCGATTTCACCATGAGTTGATTATGTAAACTCACTTCACATAGTAAAAAGTTTGATTCAATTATCGTTGCTATTTTTTTTTAATAATCATAAATTGGTCGATTTCAATTACATTAACAATTTGATACAAATATTTTAATTCAGGTAACATTATACATTAAAAATGGAGTACCATACAACCATGTTTCATACTTCATATTACTTTTAGGTATGTGGTCAATAATGATACACAATCTTTTTGAATATTAAAAAAATATAGAATACATTTCCACAATAAAGAATAATATAAAATATCATGGTATTAAAGTTGAATTCAACTCCAAGCATAGTGAAATATCATCATTACATGTTTTAACTTGTTGGTTTCCATTATAAGGGAATCCTTAATGGGGACATTGGAGATGTCACATAAATCTCAATGTGTATATTGCATATTGGGGCATAACAACTTTATATGTCCGAATGCTAGTGTATTAGGACATTTGGAGATCAATTTTTTTTTTTTTAAAAAAAAGGAAAGTAAATCATGCATTTACAAACACTAGTGCACCAGACCAGTGATAGCGTGTGAGTTTAAATTCCATTGAAATTTTGATGAGTCATTGGAGAACTTTGACCAATTAGTGGTGGTGATGACCTCTTGTACATAGAAGTGTACACGTGGTGGAGAACTTGAAATCATTTGAGCAACTCAGAATTTACCTCTTTCATAAATTTTGGGGTGGATTCATGAAATCTAGGATATAATATGATGAAGTTGAAAATTTGAATTATTAAAAAAAAAAAAAAATACTAGTGTATCCACCACTATCCCTCTCTTTATTTTTTTTGTTCTTTGTGAATATCATTCGTGTTTGCAAAATGCAAACTATGCACTTGTATTTTTTATTTTAGTTTTAGAAAAATAACGATATTTTTCACCCTTGAATTGTTTAACGTTTGGAAATTTAGTTTTTATAATTTGATTTAAATAAATTCAGTCCCTTAATTATTCATAATGTTTCATTTTAGTTCCTAGTATTATATAATTGTCAAATTCTATTAACATATGATATTGTTATTGTCATTTAATTTAGAATCAATACACCATTAAAAATGACATTTACATAGAGAGGATGAAACTTTAACCATGGATATTGATTTTTAATTATTGACAAAAATAATCTCACAAAAAGAGTTTACTAACGGAGTTTGGTAATTATATAATCCTAGGGACTAAAAATATAACATAATGGACAATTAATAGGCTACATCTACTTAAATTAACTAGCAGAGACCAATTTTTTAAAAGTGAAACAATTCATGGGCTAAAAATATTGTTTTTTCTTTAAAAAAAAACCATTTTAATTCTTGTTTCCTTCTACTATACATTTGCTTAATCATTTCTTTTTTCATTTCCAATTATTAGAAGTTGTAGTGTTTTTATATTTTGTTTAATATTGTTTATTTGAAGTTTGTTGTGAAATCGGACGTACGTATCTTCTCATGAATTATTTTATCATTCAGATGGTAAGAAGATAATATGAATATATTAAAATAAAGAGAAGACGAGATATAGAGAAAATCATCGATCTATTATTAATCATCTTTCAGTATAATACAGAGGTCTTTCTAGTATAATTACAATACTACAAAGGATGAAGATGTATTATCATAGTATAATACATATAGTAAAGTCCATATATTTATATATTTATTCACACCAAACTTGTATTATTTTAATATTTCATTAAATTTTCATTAATAAGTTGTATTTAATGTTATAATTAATTATTTTACAAATTATAAATTGTAATTAAATTAATTATATTTATTTTGTATATTTGACCATTGTTAAATTACATAATAATAATAATAATAATAATAATAATAATAATAATTTAATTATTATTAAAATTATATACAATAAATAAAAATAATAATAAAAGGTAGATGATGTAGAATAAGTAGGCATCTCGTATATCATTCATAATGGTTAAATAGTGTATTGGAGATAAATCTAATACTATTTTACAACACTTTGCCCCTTAATTGGGCCAGTCTAGTGCGAACGATGATTAATTTGAATATAGTACGAGCTTAAAGACAGTTAAGGCATGCTCAGGAGTCGGGACACCTTGTAGTCTAACAAAAAAAAAAAAAGAAACATATTTATATTTTAATTATTTTTTTGGTGACTACAATCTAACCCTATCTATATATAGGTCCTGTTTGGTAAATAATCAGCCTATCAGCCAATTTTAGCTTATTTGACCACTATTAGTTGTTTGGTTAATAAGCTTTTTGTAACTCCAAAATGCTAAAATTCAAAAGGCTACTCAAAGTAGCCTTTTCAATTAGCTTTTTGTGAAAAGAAATTATACCAAACAGCTATTAGCTAACAGCTAATCTATCAAACAACTTTCTACAATCAGCTAATGTTATCAACAAATCATACCTTCTAACCCAAACAGCCAACCAATCAGCTAACAGCCATTTACCAAACATGGCCATAGTATCTGCTCAACATGATTATGCAAATATCTTTGATTGGGATGAGAGTACTGAAATCAGTGACCTTCTGCTTTGAATGGTAATAGTGATGTGATTTCAATTATTTTTATTAAATATTTATACTTTAATTTTTTAAATAATTAAAATTGTCAATGTAATGTATATTTCTAATAAAACGAATTGAAAAGCCAATTAATATTTTATATAAATATTTTCTATCTATATAATTTAATCACTTAAAAAATTATCCAAACTATACATTTGTCGTCACTGTCATGTATGTGGCTAATTGTAATCACATTTATTAAGGCCATGATTTGCAATCCAAAAAGTAGATATCGAAAGGGCCAAGATTAATGATTAGTCTAA
This sequence comes from Ipomoea triloba, assembly GCF_003576645.1. Lineage (NCBI taxonomy): Eukaryota > Viridiplantae > Streptophyta > Magnoliopsida > Solanales > Convolvulaceae > Ipomoea > Ipomoea triloba. The sequence goes on along the minus strand of NC_044923.1, from coordinate 16,700,028 downwards.
ACTTATGGTAATGAAGGTCAGGACTGACTAACCAAATAATTCTCTCTTGATATGTCACTTCGCAATTATTTAGCTATCGGTATTGGTGAAAATGAATTGAACTGAGCTCAAACTTTGAATAATTTAAATTTGATTTTGAAATAAATATAATACTAAGTTAAATTGAGTTTAAAAATTTAGACTCGAGTTTACCTCGTTATACACGCATACAACTATACATGTGTGTGTGTGTGG
>NC_044923.1:16691767-16699369 GCF_003576645.1 Ipomoea triloba | reverse complement strand
GGGGGGGGGGGGGGGGGGGGGGGGGGGGGGGGGGGGGGGGGGGGGGGGGGGGGGGGGGGGGGGGGGGGGGGGGGGGGGGGCGGGGGGCTTGCGAACAGTTTGACAAGCCACAAGCCTAAAAGTTTTAAGCTCGAATTCAACTCGATTATTTAACTAGCCAACTCGAGTTTATTAAATTTGAATAAACTCAAATTATTGACTACGCAGCTCGCGTCGTGAGTGACACAACTTATTTGCACCTCTAATTAGGTGAGATTATGATTTAATAATTAATCAATCATAATGTGTCATGTACAAGATTTTTATTATTTAAAATAACTCTATAATACTTTTTTTTTCTAACTCAATCATAGCCATCTAATATAAAAAAGCAAATAAACATCCTTCAAAATATATTATGTAAATTATATATCAAATAAACAAATGCGTACACCTTCTACTTAAACATGTACTTTTCAAAAATGACAACACAAATATAGCCACTTTAGTGGTGGGGAGCATGTATGTGGCCATATAGATTTGTCACTTGGTGATTTTATTTTTATTTAGTTTTTGTTTTATAAAATACTTCACTGTTTGTTGTTAGAAAACAACAAATAAAATTGCAATGATTGAGCTTAATTGTATCATCAAATATCCAATTATTTTGGCTGAGGACAAATAATTAGGTGAACTAGCAAGTATATATTGATGTTATAGAAACGAGATGACCTTCCCTCCAATTTTAAAAGTGCATATATATATATATATATATATATATATATATATATATATATATATATATATATATATATAAGAGTAAATCTCTACCATTTATCGGGTAAGATCTAACAAACAGTTCTAGAGTTAGGAGGGGAAAAATTGTAATGACATTTTAGTAATTTTTTTCCAATTTTAAAAGTGCACTTTTTAATCTCTGGGTTCTAGCTATTCACCACAATGGATCTCCCAATGTAGTAGATATGGCAACAGTGCAAAAATGTTGGTGTAAGTATGGGTGAATAGATGAGTAAAGACAAGTATGAAATGTCATTCTCTAGGATTAGGATTTATGACACGATAATTATGCAACTAAGGATCTAGGCACCAAGATATAGGAAGATAAAACAAGAAACTAAGTAATTCCTGTAACGCTATTTCAATATCATTCGAATTGCAATTTAAGACAATAAATAGTAAACACTAAATAACTCAATAAAATAAAACAAGGACCCAAGCAAGAGAGCGCAATCTTCTAAGTGTTAGAGGACCTAAGGATTAAGGGTAAAATAACACTTAAGAGTAATGGTGGAAATGCAAACAAGAATCCAAATTTATAAGTCACTATTGTGATCAAGTAAACAAGAATTAGGACCAAGAATTGTCTCTTGCTCGTGGTGAATCACTTCTAAGTCTTTGAAGTACAACAAGCAATTAAATCCCTTTATTTCCCCTATTTTCATAGAAGGAAATAGAATTTGTACGTGTAAGGAGTGAGTTATAAAATAAAAACAAAAGTGCATTCGCTTGTGCTGGTGAGGAGAATAATGTATATATATGGCCAAGTAGATTTTTTGCTTTGTAATTAATTTTACTTATTTTTTTAAATATATTTTTCATTTTTTTTTATAATACTTGATTGTTTGTTGTTAGGAAAAATCATATCATTACCAAATATCCAAATTGGGTTGAAAACAAATTAAATAATTTAATTTGGTGATCAAGCTTGTATATACTAATGTGATGGGGAAGTCACGAGTGATATGGAGGACTTCCTTGATTAGGTAAGTTAGGTGCATATAATAAATAAATAAATAAATAATGTGTGTATATTATTTATTTTGTTAATTGTTTATTGGTCAAATCAATATACAATTTTTTATTTATTTTTATAAATTTAATTTCAATTTTTTGGTGTGTTTAATAATACTTTTAAGATTTTAAGATTATTGAGAGAGAGTATATATATGCACCATTAGAACCGAGTATATGCACCATTAGAAGCTTAAGGCACATCAATTTAAATTTAAAAAAAATACAATAGATCACTGCACAACCGCACGAGAACCCTTCCCTGCACCTGAACCCATTCCTATATGTGTGTGTGTGTCTATATATATATATATATATATATATATATATATATATATATATATATATAATCCTAATTATATGAGAACCACCCACCGGGAGAGAAATTGTGGACAAATCTAAACCATTGATTTGCAAGGTCTTATGGATGGAAAATCAAGTAAAAAATGAACAACGTCATTTTCATATATATTACAAATTTTTGTTTATTTTCAACTTGTTAGATCTACTAGATCAATGGCTTGGATTTGTCTACAAGTTTTCACATGATTATGAACATATATATATATTGTTGGTCCAAATGCGGTATCCTATTCCCGTGTGGTCGTGCGGAAGCACCATTAGTATGTATAAATGCACCATAAAGTGTTTTGAAATGTACTAGAGCGAAATGCACAAATGTACCACAACCCTGGGATGTGTGGTCATGCACAACATATTCAGAAATGCACCAAGGTAAAATGTACAAATGCACCAAGGTGAAATGTACAAATGCACCATACCTACCTAATGGTAAATAACTGCACATCCACATGGCAAACAGACCTTATATATATATATATATATATATATATATATATATATATATATATATATATATAATTTATTTGTTTTTATTCAAATTCCTATTTACTACTAAACAAAAAACTTACTATATTCTACTTTTTTTTTTTGAAAATTATTATACTCTTACTTTTTTTTTTTTTTTGAAAAGTTATTATACTCTACTTAATCCTATTACAATTATCAAATATTTTATTTCAATTACGATTTGAATGTTTTAACCAAATGCCACCAAAATGAAATGGAGGTGAGAGAGTATATATGTAATTATATATACACAAAACACCAGTCAAGGTGTTAGGTAGACCGTAGATGTAGCCATTAATAGAATAGATGCCTATATTAGTTATAGAGTAGATTTATTAAAATATATAGTCAAGTTCATATCGTGATTTAATTCATATTATTTGTGTATATTTACCAGAATATGGAATTATTATAATGACACGAGTGCATTCTCTATCACCCGTCGTCTAGACGCACATTAGGTATAGTTCCAATTATGGGAAGATTTTTGGACTATAGACTAATAATATCTTACGTTATATAAGTACCAATACACTTCATTTCTTCACAATTTAGTCATTTTGATATATTGGATTAAATTATAAAAACCAGCATGCATTAGCATCCATTACACTAAACAAATTTTCCAACAACCCTGGCCTACGCCCTAATGAGAGGTTTAGTTACGATGAGAGAATTAAGCATCTCCAATAATAATGTATCAAAAATAGGAGAGAAAGGAGTGATTTATAAAAAAAAAAAAGGATTACATTATTATTATTATTATTATTATTATTATATCTAAATTTTTTTTAAAAAAAAATTATAAGAGTGAACCAATGTAATTACCCACGATTTATGTATGTATTTTTTTTTTTTTTATCATTATTGAGTTGTACATTGCGCTACAAATTTTGTACTACCATTTTTATCCGATAGAATTATCTTACAACGTTAAAATTCCTTTAGTATATAATTAAATGTTACCATAAATATATTCATGGTTGCAGTAGGCACTAGGCGCTAAGCGCTAGTCGAGTGGTAGACTAGCGCACAGGTGGCGACCTATAAAAAAAAATGCATATGTATGGATGTATGTCATATTTTATATTTTATATGTTATGTATATATCACTTACTTCTCTTATTTATATAAATAAATATAAGTATGTATAAATATAATAAAAAATAACAAGGTCAACTCCACCGAGTTAACTCAGTCAAATTAGGTCAAGTTGACCGCAAACTTGGCCTAGTCGGCTGAGTTAGGCGCTTGGCGGTCAGCAACCTAGGCTGCCGCCTAGGGAGTAATTTGCCTCGGCCTAGGGGTGCCTAGTCCCTATGCCTATTTTTGCAACAATGATTATATTTAATCATATCATCTTTGAGTAGGACAACCTCAACTTTTGTTCAGGTTTCCATAAAGCTTTGGTTGATTGCTCTTATACATGCTTAGTTAGAAAACATTGTAAGAGCATTATTTCCTCTATTATGAACGTATCAAATATTCGTCATGTTAGTTGATAAGCTAACTAGGTTGTTTATGTATTAGCAAGGGCCTTAGGTTCTTGTGGTGGTTTGAGGAATTGTCTGCATCCCTCCTAGGTGTATTTCTCATATTATTTTGAGTTAATAGCAATGTTTCTATTCAAAAAAAAAAAAATTGTACAATAATTATTACCCAAATTATAACTATACTTTAATTTTATTATAATATAAATTTTACATTTATGCATTTTTAAAAAAATTATATACTATTATTTTAAAAAATATTTCAATATAACTAAAATTTTAATATTAATTATTATTATTGGGTATTTATTTGGTGCATGACGCATAAAAAATACTAGTGTGTGTATATATATCAATTTTTGGGAATACTCTACCCCTTTACATTCCTAACAAATATCAAGTAATTGTAATAAAATAAAGAGTTTAATACTTTTGGGTTTACCTAATAATAATGTGGTGGCTTTGTTAAGGACATTGTAGTCCAGTGGCATCAAACACTTCCCTTTATACGGGAGGTGGTGAGTTCGAGCTTCAGATAGGTTGAGAAAGTAGTTATGAACACATACTACATTGTAATAGAGTCAGTAGTATTCACAAAAAAAAATGTGGATTTAATTCATTGAATTACAATATGCCTTAGTTGACTCCTCCGGTGGTCTGATTTTTTTAATATCAGCCTAAGAAAGAATGATGTTTGAGTTGTATACTTGTCTAATTTCTATCTGCATACTTAAATAATAGAGTTAGTAGTATTCAAAAAAAAATCTAATTCTGGTCCATCTTAATATCCGCTCACAAGAAAATATTCTACAACACTAGAATCTTCTTTAAAACATTAATTTTGGCAGCTCTTTTTTTTTTTTTTTTTTTTAGACTATACCACGAGGTTCACTTTGAGCCCCTAGTCTTTTACCATGTTTAGACTGATTCTTGTTCACACCAGGCCGATGCTAGTCAAACTGATTTTTTCATACAAGATGAGTTCAAATTCTCGATTTTTTTAAAAAGGCGAGAATGCACAGCCCCTCACGCCAACCAAGATAGTTAGCCTTCTTTTATTTTATTATCAAAAGAAGAGAGATGTACAACTAACAATTTTTCGCAATAGGCTTTCTCCAAAAATATGCACTGTGTGATGAACAGCAAAAAGATAGTAATAAACTTAAATGATTAAAATAATTAAATAAATAAAGAAACACATAAATCTTATAAATATTAGAATATAAATTTTTTATGATAAGAAGTATTATTATCTAGTATAATTTTTTAAAAAAAAATGCATTGAACATAGTAAGTATTGTGTTTCGAAAAAAATTTAACTTTTAAAAAATGCAATTAATTTTTCTTATAATTTCTTTATTATAATTAAATTTTAATATCGATACCATAATAAAATATTAAATAAAAATATTTTGTTGACAATAAACTAATGATGCATATATTCCACAATAAATGAAATACAAATAAAAACTAAACTCTTTTACCAAATACTTGAAATTTTAGTTTTAATTTTTTTTAAATAAATAGAGGTTAAATTTATAATAAGAAAATCATATAAAAATATATACACATTATTCATTGATTAAAAATTATTATTAAATTGAACTATATTATTGAAATTACATATACACACATGTTTGCATGTGTTTGTATTTTACATAGTGAGGAGAAAATTAACAAAATAAAAAAATATTAAGGGTAAACTTGTTAAGAAATTATAAATGTACAGAAAAAATAGCATTAAATAAAAATATTTAATGTCACTTATATTACTAACAAATTTTTACTTTCAGTTAAGGATTAATGTTAAAATATATAAAAGCTAAGTCAAGAGGAAAAAAAATGTAAAGGGTAAAATTAAAAAAAAAAAAAAGTGCAAAAAGAACAACACAAATAATAAACATTTAATACAACTTATACCATCAACATATATTATTATATCTTCTAACCCTAAAAATAATTTTAAAAACAACCATATAATAATGTATAAGTCTGTGGATAGTGTCACGTCATTTAGCTGTTCAAATATATACTAAGCATATATAGTTGCTTTCTCACCAAATCTTAATTTCTAGAGGACCAGTCTTTGTTACCCAAAATGACAAATTAGAATGAGAATAAAATTATAAAATATTTTCTCAAATAAAATAATTCAATGAAAATGTAGCAATAATCTTTCTGGACTGTTGAAGGGCCATGATATTATTCTCTCATTTTTGGATTATCCTATTCTCTATATAGATATGTATGAGCAAGCCAGGAAGTTTGTTGTTGACTGCTAAGGTTGATGTTTTACCTAACAACAATATTGTATTCGTGCGATATTAAATTGCATCGATCCTTCTACGCCGACCTAACATGGCGGCATCCTTCGTGTTGTCATATATATATATATATATATATATATATATAGGGCAGGGTTCCAGTGAGACCACTTGCTTAGGTAAGATCGTGAGATCACATCTTGTGCATCCATTTAATACTTTTTAATGGTCTAGATTGATTGACACACACACTTTGTTCGCACACATTTAATCACGGTTCGCACACACTTCAACTTGGAATCTTAATCAATCTAGACCATTAAAAAATTTTGAGATCAAATCTTGTACATCAATCACCGTTTGCACACATTTAATCACCATTAGCACACACTTCAACTTAGCATCTTAAATCAATCTAGACCATTAAATTATGATCTCACGATCTTACCTGAACAAGTGATCTCATATGATCCTAACTCTATATTTATATATATATATATATATATATATATATATATATAGAGAGAGAGAGAGAGAGGGAGAGAGAGAGTTAATATCATATGAAATCACTTTGTTTAGGTAAGATTGTGGTCTAGATTGATTTAAGATTCAAAGTTCTTTTAACGAGCTGATCGGCTCAAACCCAGGGGTGTGAGGATGGAACCTCCAACCTCTCGGCTGTAAGTAGAGCACTCTTACCACCTGGGCTGTCCTTACGGACAAGATTCTAAGTTGAAGTATGTGTAAACGGTGATTAAATGTATGTGAACAGTGATTAAATATGTGTGAACAGTGATTAAGTGTGTGCGAACGGTAATTAAATGTGTGCGAACAGGGTGGGTGTGTCAAACAATATAGACCATTAAAATTTTTTAGATTGATATACAAGATTTAATCTCAAAATATTTTAATGGTCTAGATTGTTTAAGACTCCAAATTGAAGTGTGTGCGAACGGTGATTAAATGTGTGCGAATGGAGTGTGTGTCAATCTAGATCATTAAAAAATATTACATGGATGCACAAGATCTGATCTCACAATCTTACCTTAACAAGTGATCTCATTAGAACCCGATATATATATATATATATATATATATATATATATATATATATATATATATATATATATATATATATATATATATATATATATATATATATATATATATATATATATATATATATA
>NC_044923.1:16681134-16691343 GCF_003576645.1 Ipomoea triloba | reverse complement strand
ATATATATATATATATATATATATATATATATATATATATATATATATATATATATATATATATATATATATATATATATATATATATATATATATATATATATATATATATATATATATATATAAGGAGTGCGTTCAGGTGCGAATCACTCACCTGGGAAAGAAGTGAAAACGCATGTCATCCGTCCACGTGCCCAGGCCTAACAAATCAGAAACACTAATTTTTTTAAAACATGCGGTGGCATTTTCATAAATAATTGAACATTGAAGTTCAACTAAAATGCATTACAAGTGCAAGTAGCAGTTATATATAGTGATCCTAAGTGCAAGTAAATGTACACTGAACATCAATACTAAGTGCACCTAACATTATAACTAGTTGCACCTCACGTTATAATTAAGTGCACCTAGGTGCACGAATGCTAACAAGGTAAATTACTTGCACTTGTAAGTGATTTTACTTACACTTTTTACTTGTAAATGTGCACCAGCTATTTGCACTTATAACACAATTACTTGCACCAAAGTTTGAGTTATTTACGAAAATACTACCACATCGTTTTTTTTTAAAATTACATCTGGTTCGTTGATCTGGACACGTGGATGGCTGCAAAGAATTCTCATTTCTCTCCTATTGAACGCACCAGTTAAGATTTTATTAAAAAAAAAATACGGTGACAGTTTCGTAATTATCATCAATTTTACAATGCAAACATGAATATGAAAATCTGCAATTTAGTACTCCGTATTAACGTTTTGCATATTTAGTATTAAAAGTTTGCACTTGCAAAAATACGAAAGTACATTGTAAATTGTAATTACAGTTTCGATTTTAGAGTTTTATGACTGGGCTTTTGATTTTATTTAATCCAAGAGTTGTTCACATTTTAATACTTAAGGTTGATTTTAGAGAATTAACAGGTTTGCATATTTAGTTGTTAAAGAATGCATATTAAGTGTTAAATTTTGCACAGTGGAGTTGATGATAATTACGAAATTGCTACCGCATCTTTTTTTTTTATAAATCAAATCAAATCGATCGAATTTTTATGGATTCAAAGTTGAGATTGGTTCTTATTTCTCTCCTATGAAAGTGTTCTCACAGGATCCATGGCTATATATATATATATATATAGAGAGAGAGAGAGAGCATCGCGTTCAGGTGCGAACCACCCGCCCAAGAGCATGGTTGAAAAAATCGCTAGGCGCTCCTCGGGCGCTTAGGGAGAGCCAAGCGCCTAGGCGGAGATTAATCGGCGCCTAGGCGCCTATGTATTTTATTTTATTTTTTAAAAATTTGTTTAAGTATTTTGAAATTTTTAAAGACTAATAATTATAAATTATATAATACTTTAATAATTACTACTAAAATATTAAATATTAACCTAAAAGAATCTAGAGTTTGTACAATTTTGAGTTATTTCGCTCAAAACGATATTGTTTTCAGTGAAATAACCCATTAAAAAAAGAACAATAGTTAATGGGTCGACTAGGTGGCCTAGGAGGTCTAGGCGGTCAACACCCAAGCGGCCTAGGCGGTGCTTAGGCGGCCTAGGCGGTTGCTTAGTCGGCTAGCCACCTAGACCACCATTTAATGTGATACGCTAGGCGGTTGACCAGTGCCTACCGCCTAGGCGGGGATTAATCGGCACCCAGGTTGGATTTTTGCAACACTACCCAAGAGTGAACTGAGAACGCTTTGCAGCGCGTCATGTGTCTAGATGTAGTTGCACCTAACGTTATAACTAGGTGCACCTAAGTACATGAATGTTAACAAGGTAAATTACTTACAAATAGGTGCACAAGTGCAAGTAAAATGTATTACATGTGTAAGTAAATTGTACACTAAGCATTAATACTAAGTGTACATAATGTTATAACTAGGTGCACCTAATGTTATAATTAGGTGCACCTAGGTTGCACCAGTGCATGAATGTTAACAAGGTAAATTACTTTCACTTGTAAGTGAAAATAGGTGCACAAGTGCAAGTAAAATGTATTATAGGTATAAGTACTCAAGGTTCATCATTTATAGTTCACAAGTGCAAGTAAAATGGTTTAGTGGTTCACTTTTTACTACTTAAGGTCTATCATTTATAGTTTAAATTTAAAATTTAGCTTTTTCGTTGATTTTATAAAATTTACCATATTTGCATATTTAGTTGTTAAAGATTGCATATTTAAGTGTTCAAATTTGCATAGTGCAATTGATGATAATTACAAATATGTCACCGCGTTTTTTTTAAATATGATCAAATTCATTAAATCAAATCCATTAAATTTTTACAAATGTAAGACTGTGATTGGTTCTTATTTCTCTTTTACGGTAGTTTCTCACAGAATCATATATATATATATATATATATATATATATATATATATATATATATATATATATATATATATATAAACTAATAAACCAATAATATTAATTTGTTAATGAGTAAATTACATTTAGTGTATTTCTTCTAGTGTTTTTGTGATGTACATTTATATCTTCTTCCTTTATTTTTATTTTTATTTTTTTTTATCAATTATATTCTTAATATTTTACTTTTTGTCAATTCAATCATTACTATGTAAATTATAAATACATAACTTAAGAGTTTGTCTTTCATTATTATCTTACTAATTTACTTGATGTAGAATATATATGTATTATTGTCTTACTACCAACAAAATATTATTATTTTATTTATTATGATTGTTAGGGTGATACTGGTGACTGGACGATCAGCTTGGAAGTGGCCGGTCAATCTGCAGTCTTAAGAACTACTTAAACCACATGGTTCTTTTCTTGATGCATCCCCCGGGACTCCGGGAGCAACCCCTCCTTTATTTGGAGTGGCCTGATTGAGACTCAGGAAGTGATTAGACGAGGAGCTAGAAGATGCATTATTGGTGATGGCATGAGTACGAAAATAGGCCGTGATCCTTGGCTTCCCAATTCCTACTGAGGATAACCCGTTTATTACTACATCTTTGCCCGGGGCTATTTATGAAGCTCCTGTATCATCTTTGTTAAACATGCAGGGACTGGGTTGGGACGAGGAGTGTGTGAAGGATATTTTTAACGAAAGGGATGCTAGTATTGTACTAAATATTCCAGTTAGCTTGCGACGACCTAGTGATGCTTGGGTTTGGTATAAAAGGAAGCGAAAGGTAAGTACACGGTCAAGTCTGCCTATAGAATGTTGGTTGGAGAATTGCAAGATAACAGACCATGGCGTTTGTTATGGAATCTTAAGGTACCTCCTAAAGTGAAGCTATTTTGTTGGCAGCTTGCCTCCTCTTTTTTTGCCCATTCGTGATGCATTAGTTACGAAACAAATCCAGTGCTCACTATTATGTCATATGTGTGGTCAGACTGATGAATCCACCCGGCATTTGTTCATGGACTGTACGCATGCGGCTGCTATGTGGACTACAATAGGCTTATCTTCTCCTACACTGGGACAAGGTACACTTTTAGAGTGGTTTTTTAATATGCTTGCTAAATTAAAAGATGATATGCAATGCAAGTTTGTCATGCTTTGTTGGGGACTATGGGGAAGCCTGAATAATAAAGTATGGAATGAGAATGCTTTTAATTGTAATGCTGTAATTCATTCATCTCTCACATTCTTGACAAACTGGAAGGCAGCGTATGATTCAATGTTGGCATCGTAGGGTTCTGGTGGCAGGTTGCTGAAGTGGAAAGCTCCATCACCTGGCCGGTTAAAGATGAACACGTATATTGTTATGAATATTCATCACAATATTATGGGGCTGGGCTAGGTGCTACGAGATCACAATGGTATGTTTCTACTTGCAACGGCAATGCAAATTAGTGGAAATTATAGTGTTCAAGAGGCCAAAGCGGTTTGTATTCGTGAAGCATTGAGTTGGCTAAAAGGAACCTGGATGGGAGATGTAGATATTGAGACTGATTCTCAACTTGTTTATTATGCTTTATCTGCGAATCCTTTTATTTCTACTTTTGGTTTTTTGATTGATGATGTTAAAGAAATTGCATCTATGATTGTGGGTGTAGACTTCTGTTTTGTTAAGCGATCTGCGAATCGTGTTGCCCACATTATTGCTCGGGAAGCCGTTTCTTTGACAGGTTGCGGGGAGTGGTTCGATACTCCTCCTCTTTATTTTGTTGATTGCCTTTTATCTGATTTAATGAATTAAGTTCTTTCTCTAAAAAAAAGAAAAAGAACTACTTGAACCATTGGCCTTCGGCTATGCCAAGTTATGGAGGATCATTTGAGAGCCCATGGGGCTATAGATGGAGCATATCGTTGTGGGATTTAGGAGATCTTGCCTAAGGACGAACTTAAATATTTGCTGCCTTTTTTGCCTTGCTTTCCTATGTTGGAAAAAATAGCATTTGGCAAACCTAGCTGAAAAGGTACCTGAAAGCTAAAAAGTAGCTGAAACTAAAAAGCTATAAGTTCGAAGCTAAAATCTGAAGAGCTATTAAGCTAGCTGTCATGCTTAAAAGTGTTTGGTAAAATTAACTTTTTGATAAGCTGATAAATGTTAAAAGACTAAAAAAGACATCTTAGTACAATTTAAATAGTTTTAAATTTAAATAGGTTTGTTTATATATTAAAATATAAAATAATAAAATCAATATATTTTAATAAAATATAAAGCAAGAACATATATTTGAAAATATATAAAGTAAAACAAAATGTTTATAATTCATAAGATTAGTTCATACAAAAATTAATGTTCAAACACAAATGTCAAATTAAAATTACAACCAAACATATTGAAGAGAAAATGCCAAAACAGATTTAATTGGGATGGGTAAAGGATGTCATTTATTTAAAATAATAAGGATAAAGATGAGAAAAAATTAAAAAGCTACTAGCTTATTTTTTAAAAGAGTTAATTCTATTTTTGGTCCTAGATTTATATGTGACAGTCCACTTTTAGTCCCTTTTTTATTAAAACATCCTCATTTGGTCATAGTATTATTGTGGCACGACCATTTTTAGTCCGCCATATTGAAATATCGTTGAAAACTAGGACATTTCGGTCTTCAATTATGAATGTTTTCCAAAAAAATAAACATAAAAAATATAGCGGTTCAACCTACTTTGTATAAAAAGATTGAAATGTCGATGTATTTAATGATATTTCAACAATTTTGTTGATGGAGGACTAAAAATGGTCATGACACAATAATACTAGGACCAAATGAGGGTGTTTTAATAAAAAATGACTAAAAGTGGATTGTCACATATAAATCTAGAACAAAAAATGGAATTAACTCTTTTTAAAAAGCTATCTAAAGTAACTTTTCAAAATAAACTCTTATTTTAAGCTATTAACTTATTTTGAGAACATTACCAAACAGAACTTATAGCTTCTTAGTAGTTTAAAATAAGCTATAAGCTCCTGTGAATCTGATGGTACAGTAGTTATGCCGTGGATCCAAAGGTGGACTTGGGTCCAATACGACGCCATTTCACAATTTTATTTTAAAAATAAAAATAAAAATTTAACAGCGTTAAAGACTTCTCATCGCAACAGAACACAAACTCTACATTCACAGACCCTATACTCTATATTCACAATTTGAAAACTCCACATTCACACATTACAGGGCTATATGTTTAGTAACTATATTACCGTTGTTATGCATTCACACATTCAAAACTCTATATTCACAGGTCTTATACTCCATGTTCACAACTTGGGAACTCCACATTCACACATTACAGGGCTACAAGTTGCTAGAATTCTGTTAACTCTACTACAGATTCACACATTTATAACTCTACATTCACAAATTCTATACTCCACATTCACACATTTCAGGGCTGCTAGACCTCTGTTAACTCTACTACAGATTCACACATTCATAACTCTACATTCACAAATTCTATACTCTATATTCAAAATTTGAAATATCCACATTCACACATTTCAGGGATATATGTTTAGTAACTTTTATTTTTTTTTTTAAAAATAGTGAAACAGCGTCGTGCAAGGTGGACCTGGGTCCACGGCATAATTTGCGACGATGGTATCAGCAGTTCAGCCATTTGCTTAAAGCTAAATGAATAAAGAAGAAAGGATTGATAACAAACAGACCCCAATGGCCTAACTTTCAATGCATTCTTTATTTTAGTTTTAAAATAATTTGTTGTACCAATCAGTCAATGCTCTCCAATCAGTACGTGATATAACTTTTGTCCGCAATATATCAATGTGTAGCGCCTGTAGCTCAGTGGATAGAGCGTCTGTTTCCTAAGCAGAAAGTCGTAGGTTCAACCCCTACCTGGCGCGATTTGTTTCTTTTTCTACGGTTTCTTGCTATCTTTTGAGACCATCAGAACAAAGCAGTTACCAGATTGAAAGGCAAGCCCGTGGGGTCTGCGGTGGAATGTAAGATAAATTCCTTTTTTGGTGCTTTCATCTTCATGATTTCTGCAAATTTATATGGCTTCATAGTAATAAAAAAAGTTTAGAAATTTTATTTGTGAGACGGGCAAGTTGAGGCAACATACAAATATCATACTTATATGTGCAAATGTCATACTTAGGCCTTCTCCAATTGTTATGTTTCTTGCACAAATATTTAGGCAACACCTAGGAGAGAGAAGGGGAAGCAAAAAAGAAAAAGAAAAAGAAAAAGGAAAAAAATAAAAAGCCAAATGCCAGAGAAACTGACAAGAAAAAAAAAATAAAGCAACTCCCTTCAGTCATGCTGGCCCCACTTTTACTGCAAAATACTGTAAAATTCCCTAATTTGCAGGAGGACCTGCCATTACCTCTCTCTACCTCCTCTCTCTTCCAAGCTGGACAAAAGTTTCTTAAAATCCGTGAAAATGAGACTAATGTGGAAGGCCTTATATGCTCAAATATAATACTAATCATGAATATAATATTTGTTACTTATAAGAGAAAAATTATTACATTTTTCATAATAAGTGACGGTAAGTATTGTTACCGGAATATAATTTGTATTATTAGTTGTGTACAGTGAGTAGTACAATAGTGTTGTGTCTAGTAGTTTGCATGTTAGAAAATCAAAGTCCTCCCCCTTCAATACAACAAGACTCCACTTCCACAAGTGCCAACGACTCTTTGTGAGTATGTAACGGATGCTTAGTGTTGCTAATAACGACAAGAAGTAAATCCTCTTCAATGTGCTGTCCACTCCTTTTCAATGTGTTATCCTTGTGTAATAGGTGGCCGTTTGTCTGCCTTCGGGTCAGTGCTTGTGATTCAGGTTGGGTGTTGCATGCCCAATTATCTTGTCACTAGTCCCCCTACTCCCCAGTTTGCGAGTTTAGCCGAGTCAACTAGGGAGTAGTAATAGTGCAAAGCGAGATGAATAAGAGTTTTTTTTCTTTGTTTTGTTTTTTTTTTTTTGAAAGGAAAACGTGGCGGCAGAGGCAGGGCCTTGGCAAAAAGTGGCCGAGGCCCGGCCTCGGCCAAACGTGGCCGAGGTCGTTCCTTGACGAAAAGTGGCCGAGGCGTAGTGGGGCCTCGGCCAACTGCGCCAAAAGTGGTCAAGGCCACGCCTCGGCGAAAAGTGGCCGAGGTGACCGAGGCATGGCCTCGACCCAATTCCAATTGTTTTTTTTGGCATTTTGCGTGCGAGTGCACTTCGATCGGCCGTTGGCTCGGTTAAAGGTCAGCTCTCCCGTCAGATAGCTAGAGAGATCGGATCTCGTGCCGGCCATAAGGTTGAGTGTGGTGTTTTCATAACAAAGCCTTAAGCTTTACCCAGAAAACACCCTCCTGTCAAGTAGCTAGCGAGATCAGATCTCATGCCGGCACTAAGGGAGTAGATTTTTTTTTTTATGGAATTAGTCACAGCGGACGCCATAGATGAGGAGGCGAACGTCACTTGATGAGGAGGCGGACGTCGCTTGAGGAGGCAGACGCCACTTGAGGAGAGGAGATGGACGCCACTTGATGAGGAGGCGCCGCCGCTAGAGGATGCAGACGCGCTAGATGAGGAGGTGGACGCGACTTGATGAGGAGGCGGCACTTGAGGAAGCGGACGCCCTACATATTCGTCACTTCGTCTTATTAACAATAGTGTTCAATTCATTAAAAAATCAAAAGTTTTGTAAAAAGAAAAAAATGATACTTTTAATCTTATAATTGTGATCATGGTGTATATTTAGTTTATTAGTCATATTTAGTCTATCAATGTTATATTTATAAGGTGTGTATTTAGTCTATCAAAGTTATAAATTTATAGGGTGTTTAGTTGGGAGAATTATAGTTCTTTTCTCCTTAATTTCAAAAAGTAAAATTTTTTACAATTTGGTAAAAAAAAAATTAAAATTTCATGAAATTTCAATTACTCCATTTTGTTGAATTGGAATTTTTAGGTCTCCTAAGATTTCAAATTCCATGCTTGTTGAGAAGAAAATTTGGACTTGCTTCTTAGGACAAAAACTTCCTTACCCCTATTTTAATAATATTATTATCATATTTTTGTTGTTGTTGTTATTATTAGAAGAAAATTTGGACTTGCTTCTTAGGACAAAAACTTCCTTACCCCTATTTTTTTAATAATATTATTATATTATTTATCACCTTTCAATTCCTATGTTTTTTTTTTGAGTACTACTGACTCTGTTACAATGTAGTAAGTATCTGTTCCACTGAGGCTCGAACCCACTCTAATCATCCATGTGAGAGTGTTAATCGGGACACCGGATGCCACTTAACCACAAGGTCTTTGGCACCTTTCAATTCCTATGTAAACTAAACATTAAACAAAAAAAAAATTGAATTGTATTTTCACAAACCAAATGTTGGATAAATTAGTAAAATTGACATTTAATTTTAAATGTTCATTTAAGGTATTAATTGGATTGGGATCAACTTCAAATTTGGATCAGATCAAAATGGATTTGGGATTCTCCTAGTTGAGAGGACGAATTTGATATATTATACGTTCAAAATGGATAACGGGTATATGTGAAATTGATTATCAAAGTGTACTCATAAAGTTGGAAAAAGTATGTAGGTTTTGAAAGGCTTTTAGGCAGCTAATGTTCCACATTGAAAAAGTCTGGAGGTTTACACTAGCATGAATCCTTTCAACTTTTTAAAAGGTTTGAAATGAATAACTAAAGGACTCTCTTTCATACGGGCGTGAGTGGGTTTTACAAATAAAAAACTCAAAATGAGTTCCACAAGATTGAATTTGTGTGCACCCGTGACTTGAGCTCAAAGTTCGAGAATTAACTTTTTAACCTAATATTTATTTCTGATTGTTTTGCTAGTTATGTGAGTTTCAAATTTGAATCCTAAATTCAAATTTAAATGTCATGTTGAGTGATGATGAGTTCCAATTTTAGTATAAATACCTACGCTAGGCAAAATGTTTTAGGACACCTGAAGAGCTCATACTTTCTTCTTCTATGTACTATCCAAGTCTCTCAAGACTTTGTTAGCAAGTGGTCCCATTTGATTAAGTTCTTTAAAAAAAATATGTTTGAGTACTCAAATATATTCATTGTGAATTCATTATATTATGCGAAATTGACAGTTCAATATATGCTCCCGAGAGTTTTAATGAAATTGCTTGTGGCACACGTCTTGGATCAATTTCGTGTTTTACCTTCACATGAATTTTTTAGAAACTTTTTTTGAATTATTTCGTCTCATGTGTAGTTTGAGAGCTATTATTGATAAGTGTTCAAATGTACTTATTTTCATTAGCTATTTAATTTATATCAATTTGGCCTATTTCCTTGTTTAGATTAATTGAATTTGGTACTTAGTTCTTTACTTCTTTATCATTAGGTATTTTTAAGAAAGAATGACAAAATAGGACAATTTACGACATGATTGAGTATTTTGGCCATATCTCCCTTATGTGAAATTTAATTAAGATGATTCAACTATTAGGGTGTGTTTGGTAACCCGGAAATGGATTTCCGAAAATTATTTTCCGGGCTTTTGGTGTTTGGTAACTCCGGAAAATGATTTATGTTGATTAAGCTGTCCCTCTCCAGTCCGTCGGCTCTGGTTTCCGTCAAAGAGCAACGAGGTTTATATATATATATATATATATATATATATATATATATTCAAATGTGATCGCGCCCTTACGTGCGGCCGTGCGGTTTACACCACCCAATGTTAAGAAATGCACCACTCAATGTTACGAAATGCACCACTCAAGAACATGACCCTATATATATATATATATATATATATATATATATATATATA
>NC_044923.1:16671167-16680233 GCF_003576645.1 Ipomoea triloba | reverse complement strand
TATATATATATATATATATATATATATATATATATTCAAATGTGATCGCGCCCTTACGTGCGGCCGTGCGGTTTACACCACCCAATGTTAAGAAATGCACCACTCAATGTTACGAAATGCACCACTCAAGAACATGACCCTATATATATATATATATATATATATATATATATATATATAATATTATTAGTTATATATTTTTATTATATTTTAAATAAAATAATAAAAATATAGTATCATTATACATTTCTACTCATTTTTTCGAAAAATGAACCAAACACACAAAGACAGTTTTCCATAATGCAATCAAACACAGGAAATGAAACTGTATTCTGGCCAAAAAATATTTTCCAAAAATCATTTTCATGCTTTCCAAACACAACCTTAATGCACCTCGAGGAACCCATCCTGCGACATATCGGTAAATTTTTTATTTTTTATTTTTATATCATATCACTACTCTCATATGAAGTCTAATCAAGGTCATTCAAGTGGTTAAGAAAAGATAAGAGAGTTACCTACAACTTTCATGTCTAAAAGTTTTCTAAAATTCGGAATGCAAAATGTCCAAAATTGAGCCTGAAGTTTGACACACCTAGCAACAAGGTGGTGACAGCCCATGTCGTTTAGGTTCCATGGTGCATATTATAGTATTGTTAGGTGCACTCTAAAGGTAAATCATAAATACTAAACTTTAAACTAAATTATAAAAAAATTAAAAAATTAAAAAAAGAAAAACAAAAAAAAACAAAACAAAAAAACCCTAAACTCTAAATCAAACAAAAAAATAAATAAATTAAATAAAACATAAACTCTAAAAGGTAAGTCCTTTCACATATCACATAATACAGTCTAAAGTATTGCTAAGTGTACTCAAAGTTTGAGTTATTTATGGAAATGCAACACATTTTTTATTCTCTCCTTGCTTTAAAGAAAGTTTTTAATTACTCCGTATATTTTTCTAAATGAACAGTTGAAATTGATTATTGGTTTTTTCTTCACAGGGTAGGTTTTTATTTGATTGCTATTCTATATATGTGTGTGTTTAGGGTTTAGCCTTGGTCATAAGCAAATAACTCTTAATTGAGACGAAATACATCTTTTAACTTAAAGTAATTCACCTATACACATTAACTTATATTTTTAGTTAAGATAGAATACAATAATAAACACTCGACACACAAAAAGAAAAAGTCAGTCCATACATGTGAATACACCTTGACAAGCCATCCAGAGAACGAATGTCATTAAATATTAATTACTTTTCTTACTTATGTTTGGCTTGTAACTTGATATTTAATTGTTTTGTTTGCGTAATGGCTAACCGGCCATACCTAAATGCTCCATGACGAGGATCTGGTCGGCAATCCATACCTAGTAAAATGTCCAATCTCACCTTTTATAATTGCTTGATAGAGACCTTGTTGTGTCTACCTAAATTTTGATTGCTACATACCATTATGCTTTACCTAATGTTTTTCACTCAAGTGCCGACTGACTCCTCTCCTCTTTAATCACATACCTATTACACCATAGATTTCATTTTGATTTTTTTTTCCTTTTTTTTCTTTTGCGTGTCTCAGGGTTTTCACTGTCGAACACAGTGCACAACTGGCATAAAAATTTAAGGTTGTTCCATATCCAAAGTTAGTGATTGAACCATTGACCTTTGGTTAAGAATAGATGAGTCATTTCCACTCAACCACACCCCCAGATTATAGATTTCATTTTGATGTTAATACAAATATATTTACAAATAGTGGTCAAATAAGCCCATCAACCAAATAGTACAATTAAGTTATAAGCCCTGTTTGGTAAATGGTTGTTAATTAGCTGATTGGGTTGGTTGTTTGGTTAGAAGGTATGATTTGTTGATAACATTAGCTGATTGTAGAAAGTTATTTGATAAATTAGCTGTTAGTTGATAGCTGTTTGATATAATTTTTTTTCTAAAAAAGCTAACTGAAAAGGCTGCTTTGAGTAGCCTTTTGAATTTTAGCATTTTGGAGTTACAAAAAGTTTATTAACCAAACAACTAATAGTGGACAAATAAACCAAAATTGGCTGATAGGCTGATTATTTACCAAACATGGCCATAATCTTATATATTTAATAGGTTACCGCTGATTTGCCGTTGATATGATTTTGTGCACTTTTTTTTTTTGAAATATGAAAGTAATTAATGAACCAAATCCGTAACAATTACATCTTGAATAAAAAGATAGTTGGAGACAACGTCCACCGTTGAAAGCTAGAAAAAAAAATAATGCAAGTCAGGTAAGACAATGAGCGGCTAACCTTTTAACAAATATAATCCAACAAGTACATTGACCATGATGTTTACAAACTCCATACGGGGAATTGAATAGTATTTTTAAATTTTTTAAAAAGTAAAAAATTAAACAAAATTGAAATATCAGACGGAGACAGTTGTAGCTATGCCCATACGGCACCACAAGACAATTAATGGGTCCAAAAAGACAGCCATGGCTGCCTTGTGGTGCACCGAGACCACGGTGATTGTCTCCATCTAGAGCTTCAATTTATATATATATATATAGTTGAGTTCAAGTGTGACTTACTCTTTAGGTGTGACCGTGCGGTTGTTTTTCAGCCTTAAATGACAGTAAGTCATCAAATCAATGCGCAATATATATGTGTTACAATACACACCATTCTACGTAATAAAATGCACCAGATGACATATAAAACAGACCATTTCACACTATAATCAAATGCACCTATTCACTTAAAATTCATCAACATACGTAATAAAACGCATCATTCTACGTATTAAAATGCACCACAACATGCCTCATGTCAGATTATAAACATGCACTATTTATACATATTAGAAAACATGTGCTAAAATATGCATCATTCTACGTATTAAAATGCACCACAACATGTGTTAAAATGCACAATTTCACTTATTGAAAATCTACATCTCAGATTATAAATATGCATTATTAAACTTATTAGAAAACATGCGTTAAAATACACATCATTCTACGTATTAAAATGCACCAGATGACGGATTAAAACACACCATTCCACAACACAGTTACACACCATTCTACATATGAAAATGCACAAGCAGATGGATTAAAACACACAATTTCACAATACAGTTAATGTACCAACATACGTAATAAAACGCACCACAGCATGTACTAAAATGCACCATTTCAATTCGCGTAATATAGATACTAAAATTATCAAAAAAAAAAAAAAAAAACCATCCACTTAACATATGCGAACTGCAATTGCCAACATTAGATTAATCCAATTGGATGACACTGATGCAGCTTTATGATTGCATGGCATGACCAGGCTGCATATAAGCCATATTATATATATATATATATATATATATATATATATATATATATATTTTCTAGTTTGTCTCATGGTCGAATTTTAGGGTGTGCAAGATGGGCAACAGCACAGAGTCTCAATTTTTAGAGGGCGCAATATTTATTTTTGACCTAGCTACTTAAGAAATAAAAAAAAATTTACAATTAATCCTAAAACACTATCAATTTTATCCCAAATCACATATCTCTTCTAATAATTAGGACCTAATTAATTGAGCATAGCAAAACCATTCTGTTTTCCCAACAGCACAGATGATGCCTCAAGCCTTGAATCTGCAAAGATAACTTGAAGTAAAAATCATATATTTTAAGTGTTGGTTTTAATGGTTGCGCTTTTATAAGAACAAGATAAAAAATAAAAAATAAAAAATAAAAAAAATAAATAAATAAAAAACCGGCCCTAGTTCATCTTAATATCAGGCTAAATCATCACCACATTTAAATAAAAGAATATGTGGAAGTCTCTAACCTGTTGAATATGTAAGATTATAACTCAGTAGTTACATGTTTTACCAATTAAGATGTTTGTATAAGTCTTCTTTGTTTTTTAATTAGGGAGCTTAATTGCACAATTTACTCTACTTAGGAGGTTTATTTCACCATTTTTTTATATGCTAATTTTAAAAGCTTATTACACATACACATATTTAAAAACATAATAAATGTGAATGAAGGTTATACCCCTCATTTATGTCCGTTTTTTCCGTTAAGTTTTTTTTTTTACGTTATGCTATAAAAGTTGTAGTATATAATATTTTGGACAAATATACTCCTACTGTTATAACTTCCGTTATCTTTTCCACTATTGTTACTATGCACATGCATCCACCATATATTTTCTTATCTTCTTTAATAATAATAATAATAATAATAATAATAATAATAATAATAATAATATACACATTAAATATTAGAGTTATATTTTAGTTATTTTTTAAAATATAAATATACAATTTATAAAAATATTTTACATTATTATTATTATTTACTATATTAAAATTTAAATAAATTTAAAATTTTAATACAAAATACAAATATTGGTCACTTACTTTTTGCGTAGCGCGCATAAGAAAAACTAGTATATATATAAGGTTCAATGAGAACCTCTATTCCCGTGAGAACATGCGAACTTGTACAAAAATGCACATAATCGTCTACATAAATGCAGACCATCTACGCCTGAAATAATTTATGTGCATTCATATTGGTATGCAGGTTCTGAAGGAATGAGGGGTTTTCATTTGATCATTAATCTATATATATATCACATAGGCATGAACAATAATGGAAGCGTGCTTGTTGAAATGGTTGATTGCACATTTGCACATATGGTGCATTATTCAAAGTATAGATGTGACTATGCATGAAACATTTGACACATACATCTTACATCAACAAATACGCAAATAGGAAATAAGTGATCTTATTGAAAGGTATGGTTGCTATCAAAACAAATCATATACACCTCATTTCGAATGAACTAAGCGAATCTAACAACATTTTTAATTCATAGAATTGATTACGATTGGAAGTATTCTCGAGAACAGACTATCTCATTATTTAATAAGTTATTCTATTATTGAGAATAGTGTTCTTAGAATTCCAGATATGATCTATTCTCCTTGTAAAAAAGAATAGCTATCCCAAGGGGACCTTGATATTAGCTTATATTTGGTTACATAATTTATTTTAGTTATTACCTAATCTTTATGTAATTATTAGCTTATTTGTGTTGTATACTATAATGTGCGTACTAGTAGTAGTAATAATAATAATAATAATAATAATAATAATAATAATAATAATAATAATAATAATAATAATAACAATAACAATAACAATAACAATAATGTTGTTGTTGTTGTCGTCGTCGTCGTCGTTATTGTTGTTGTGTATACATACATATATCTGTGTGGAGGGTAATTTTGTCATTTGAATGTTTATTATATTTATATTATTTAATACGGAGTACAACCAAACATTATAATATAGTTCTTGAATGTATTCCTTTCATGAACCAAATAATGAAATTAAATTTATATTATATTTCTTCCTTATTCCATTTTCGATGAAATAAGATTTTTATTCTCTCAAAAAATATTTATTTATTTATTTTGGAAAATAAAACTTCATTGAAATCAAGCCAAATCAATCCTCAAACGGTCTAAAATGATATGAGGAAGAGTCAAGTTCCAAACAACACAATCAGACAAAAAAAAAAACCGCCTGAGTAAGTCATGAGCTACCCTATTCGATGTCGCTTAACTAAAGACAAAAAAATTAAAATTAAAATTAAAATTTCTCGCTAATACTTTTATATCTTCAATAAACAAGCTAGAGGGAGCATCGACAGTCTCATATTTTAATTCTTGAAAAACTAGCATGTGCGTCCATCTCATAGTATTATAGTAGTAGATCAATTTCATTGGTGTGTCATCATTTTATTTTATTTATTTAGAGATGTTGTATAGTTATTAATATGATTGTAAGTAGTATTTTAGCAATTGGTTATACATACAAATAGACAAACATCATAAAAATGGGTTCACCACACGTGGAAGGCTAACTATCAAATTAAATGAGAAGATGTCCCACTCATTTTGATAATGGTCCATTTTTAATGATTGATTTGGACTATTCGTTTTTTGTCTATTTTTCATTGCAATGTAGGGAATGGCCTCTTTGTAGACATTTAAAGGAAATTGGGATTCCTATGCAATTTGCCAAACTTGTAGGGCCTATGGGGCAATGCTTTTAATTTCTCTTTTGTCCTTTTGAAATGTTATGGCATTGGTTAATATAATGGCCCAAATTAGGCAAATCACTCTTCTTTTTTTTTTTTTTTTAATATAGATAAGCTATAATGATATTTTGTAATGTTTTAGATTATTGAAAGTAATTAACAATTATAATTAATTATTTTTTAATATATATACATCTTTTGAGTTGAGTTATTACGAAACTCTATTTCCGAGAGAATCCTCTCAATATATATGTTCCATTTACAAGGCTCGAATTTGAAATCATGTTTAAAGGAATTCAAATTTGAAAACTTTTATCAGAACAAGTAAAATTACTAAAATGTATTAAAAGTCCAACAAATATTAAGCATATTTTGGACTCACCTGGACGAGTTAATATCGCATCCACTGAGGCTACTTATGACTTCCTATTTGGGAGAGTCACTTCGTAACGCTTGACCACAAAATTTATATTAGACAAAGGTTAAACCAAAAATAGTATTTATCGATATTAAGTCAAGTTTGAATATAATAGACCTAATAAAAAGCAACTTTTAAGCAACCCTACAAATTAAAAGTATATCCAAAGTGTTACATACCAAGGGGTTTTTGGACCATTGAATTCCTAGCTAAGCATACAATTGGTGGGTCTTCTTTATTTACTTAAATACTTCAAAATATCCCAACTACTTCATACATTTGCTTTTCTTAATTTTTTTAAAAGTATTTTTAACATGGGATGCTTTTTTTTTTTTTTTATTGAACATGGGATATTATATAAGTTAACAGTTTTTAAACAAATTTAGGCTATTAACACAAATAAAATATTAAAATTAAATATAGAAGTGAATAAAAATGGGAAAAAAAAAATCAATTCCTCCATACAATTTTACAATAGTTATATCATGAACCAGGATCCACCTTGCAAGGTGGACCCATCACAATTTACATACTGAATGTTCACAATTCAAATCATGAACATTCAATATGTAAATTGTGTATTTTTAAACCTGGATTATTGGAATAATTCGCCACATTTTTTTTTGTTGAAAAGAATTTGCCACAATTTTATATGTATGTTTATTATTCTTTGGCTAACTCTTTAATCCTTTCTTTGGTATTATTTTTAAATTTAATTTGTTGTATTTAATAGTACTTTTAATTTAATTTTTAAATATATATAAATTTTTTGTACTAACATTAAATTAAATATTAGAAAAAATTAAATTGTAAATAATTTTAATCAAGTCTCGATAATATAATCAAACATATAAAATAGAATAGCAAGAGTAATTTGAAAAAAAAAAATCAACTACGGATTTAGAAAAGACAAACCCCACAACTATGGATTGGTATATTTACATGTATTGATACGATGTGGACAATTTCTGCATTAAATGGTTTGACAACTAATTAAACAATGATAAATTTCTTTCAATTGACCAATTAACACTAAATATTCTCCCAATGACTATATCCTTGAGTGAAAGGCAAAATTTCTCGTCTTTGGTGCCTCCACACCTCAGCGTTATAGGAATTATGAAAGAGTTAAATCACGATAATTATATTCAACAGCCCTTTAAGTGGAAAGACAAGTACTTGGTGCCCACAAGGAGCCACCTCTACAAGAGAATGAAATTCTCACATTGCACTTACCACGATTCGATCATGCGTTCTTGAATTTTATCTGTCACACGAGAACCAACTCATCAGCTATTCGTAAGGGCCCAATGACTAATTACTTGTCCAGCAATAAATGAACATAATGACGAGATAAGGTGAGTCGACAATCATTTTCTGATAAGACCATTTTTAACCCTTCAAATTGAATATTACCTCAACAAATATCATGAAGTGGCTCTTCATCGAGCCTTTAAACTAGTTGGCCCTAAGATATTCATTCTTATTATCCATTATATTACTTGTCAATTTTATCATTCCAAGGGTAGTAGAGAGCATCTAGTGTCCATGATAAGGACAACATACATGTCCTAATCTACAAACCCTTCTTGTCCTAAAAGCAAAGGCAAGGTTCAATAATTGTGTTGCTTTTATCGCCACCTTGCCTCTTTCTTTAGGGTAGGGGACTACCAAATGACTTCATATATAAGGAAAAAAAAAAAAAAACAAAAACAAACTAACACACACACACACAAAATTTGTACTTGAATTTTTACATTTGATATAGTCTTTAAATATGTAATTGAGTTACTTGTTAATTATATGAGTTAATTCCAACAATGGTCCTCCGACTATGTTGATTTTTCAAAATTAGTCCCCGACTTTTAATTTGGACAATTTAGGTTCCTTGACTTTCAAATTCTTTTCAATGTTGGTCCTTTCGTCAAATTTTGGTTAAGTTGAGGTCAAATGAAGGGGTAAAATTATCCGTTCACATGTTTAGTGTATTATTACTTGTATTTCTCCTGTCCTATACGCTGTATATAGGAATATAATCTCAGTCTAAGTCTCAATTGAAGCCATTAATCTTAGTTGAAGTCTCTTCGACTGAGATTATATTCATATATATATAGCGTATAGTACTGGAGAAATACGAGTAATAATATACTATACAGGTGAACGGACAATTTTACCCATTCATTTGACCTCAACTTAACCAAAATTTGACTAAAGGACCAACATTGAAAAAAATTTGAAAGTCAAGGGACTTAAATTGTCCAAATTAAAAGTCAGGGACTAATTTTGGAAAATCAACATAGTCGGAGGACCATTGCTGGAATTATTTCTTAATTATATATTAATTAATGCACCAAACATCTTATGTTCAGATAGCATGTAGTAACTCGAGATCATGAGATCGAGTCTCAGTGGAGACGGTATTGACTCTTTGTGCTTCAAAAAAATATATTAATTAATACAAAAATTTAAATAAATAATTGTAGGTCATTTTTCTTTTTTTTTTTTTTTTTTTTTTTTTTTTTTTTTTT
>NC_044923.1:16668702-16671038 GCF_003576645.1 Ipomoea triloba | reverse complement strand
TTTTTTTTTTTTTTTTTTTTTTTTTTTTTTTTTTTTTTTTTGTGAAGAGGTCATTTTTCTTCTAATTGACAATTTGTTTTCAAACTCAAATGAAAATTAACTTATTTTCAAATATCATTGTTTTGATGGTTTCACTATATTAAAGGAATCAAAAGTGACAGAAAATGGTAGGATGTACTAACAGAGATAAAATTAAATGATAAAAAAATGTAATAAAGTATAAAAGTTGTGAGAAAAGACAAAATAAATATGTTGAGATTATCATCATTAATCAATACGAAAATATAAAATAATACAACAAATAAAATATTTGATTACGAATCCATAAAATTTTATTCAACGACATTGCTTTTCCATGATTTTGGGCTTTGTTGAATTGAGACAATTGGGCTAGTCCAACTAATTACTAAAAATAAATTAATAAATGTTATTTTAATCTTTTATTTGTTGTTGTTGTGGGAAGTAAGGGGGATAAAAAAGGACAAATTATTGAGTAGACTATAACAAAAAGTACATTATTTGTGTACTGAAGGTGCATTATACAATATAATATACTTTCAGTACTCAAATAATGTACTTGAGGGATTAAAACTGTCATTTATCTTTTACGGAGTATTTTATTAACAATCAAATTTTATGTAATTTATTTTAACCTCATGAAATTTTTTATTTTTTTTTAATCTTGTTTTGGATTCCACTGGAATTCATGTGAATGTAGAAATATAAAAGAGAAATAAAAATTCAATACAGCTACTTGAACAAAGTATCAATCTAATAATAGTATAGCATTAACAAAAAATAATAACAATATAAAGTTTGAAATAAATGCTTGGAATAAGGGTCAAATAGGCCATTGAACTACATACGAAAATGCAATTAGGCCACTGAACTAGAAAAAAAATGCAATTGAGTTCCTAAACTGCGCAAAATAATGCAATTGAACCAAAAGTGACTTGTTTACCTGTTATTTTGCTGAGGTGTAGGTTATTATGTTAAAAAATAATTTTTTTATTTTATTTTAATAGTTTTAAATAATTAAATTTAAAATAAAAAAAAATAAAAAACTTCCGTCTCCAGGCTGCCGGAGACGAATTCTTCATTTCCGGCAGCCTGGAGATAAAGAGGTCCTTCGTCTCCGGCATGGAGACAAAGAGATCTCTTCATCTCCATGTCGGAGAAGAAGGGGCCTCTTCGTCTCCAGCCTGGACACGAAGGAGTCTTCTCCGTCTCCAAGCCGGAGACGAGGAGGCCCCTTCTTCTCCGGCATGGAGATGAAGAGACTCCTTCGTCTCCAGGCCGGAGACGAAGGGGCACCTTCTTCTCCGGCATGGAGATGAAGAGAACCCTTCGTCTCCATGCCGGAGACGAAGGACCTCTTCATCTCCAGGCTGTTAGAGACGAAGATTCTTCGTCTCCGGTAGCCTAGAGACAGAAGTCTGTTTTTTTTTTTTTATAAATGTAATTATTTAAAATTATTAAAATAAAATAAAAAAATTATGTTTTAACATAATAACCTCCACGTCAGTAAAATAACAGGTAAACAGGTCACTTTTGGTTGAATTACATAATTTTTCGCAGTTTAGGGACTCAATTACATTTTTTTCTAGTTCAGTGGCCTAATTGCATTTTCGTGTGTAGTTCAGTGGACTGTTTGATCCTTATTCCTAAATGCTTTAATCCGTGTTATATAGAATGGGAAGTTGAAATTTTAAAACAAATTTAGGGGTCTAGGAGTAATTATTAAATAGGGCCATGAGCAATATTGGATTGATCATAAATAAAAAGTATATTATTTTAATACTGAAAGTATATTATTTTGTATACTATCAAATAATGTACATAAATAATTTCCTCCGAGAGGAACAGGAGCTGGCCCAAGAGGA
The DNA here is from genome assembly GCF_003576645.1 of Ipomoea triloba. Lineage (NCBI taxonomy): Eukaryota > Viridiplantae > Streptophyta > Magnoliopsida > Solanales > Convolvulaceae > Ipomoea > Ipomoea triloba. Next base: position 16,669,155 of record NC_044923.1, on the reverse strand, counting down.
ATCGTCACTTGTGATAATCAAACTGGGATCTCTCGAAATTTTTCCCCACAAAGAGAGTTCACTTGCCACTTAAGTTACCCTATCGGGTTCAGAAAAATATATTATTTGAGTACTAAAACTATATTAGTTTGTATAATGTACATTCAGTATACAAATAATGTACTTTTAATATATTAAAATTGTATTTTTTTTATGATCGACATAGCAATATGTGAACCATAATCCACATAATAATTTGCCGTGTTAGAGAAATAAGAATTGATAGGAAATATTCTCCTGGCGTAGGCATACAATTACGATTGCCCGGACCGACCTAACCCACCCTGAAAGGTTTGCTTGGACCGAGCGGTTGCAGTTAGGTCGGACGATCGAGTGAAGAAGCTGAATTTCGTTGTCTTCCTTTCTGGAGTTAGAATGGTCGGTTTATTCCCCCCCCCCCCCCCCCCCCCCCCC
>NC_044923.1:16663424-16668506 GCF_003576645.1 Ipomoea triloba | reverse complement strand
TATTCCCCCCCCCCCCCCTTCGGTTGCCAACCTACCGAATGTACAATCAAAGATGCCATGTGCACGATAACGCTACCCCCCTAAGTCGGTCCATTGCATGTGTGACACGTTCAACCCATGTCGAGAGGAAGGAATTTGTCTTTTCCCTCACCTATAAATATTGCATTTATGGAAGAGAGAAAGACTTTTGAGAAGCACGCGGGAAGTAGATCGGTAAAGCCGACTCAGAGCCTTGTTAGCCCACTGTCGACCGCCCGAGCAAGATTAGATCAACCGAGCTGTAATCTGTACTCCTCCTCGATTTTTACTCCCGTATAATAATACACTTTCACTTTATACTTTCGCCTCCGTATTAAAAAGTACCAAGAATAAACCACAAGGAGTACAAAAATAAAGATCAGGCCAGACTACCTGTAATTTTGACTTTCGAGAATTTATACTTGTAAATAATTTTAAGGAAAAATTATAATTTATACTCCTCACTTATAGATAAATTATAAATGTCATCCCTTAATTCTAAGAAGTATAAATGTTATCCCTTAATTGTTTGAGTATGTATGTGTAGACACAGAAATTTTGATGGAATTAAATTGGTTATTAGTATTGGACCGCATATTATTTGAACTTGTATATCAATTAATTAAATTAATTTGGGCTATGTAATTTGCCTAATTAATTTAATTATTTGATAAAGATTTAGTCAAATTATATATTATTATTTAAGATATTATAGTTGTGATAGGATCATGAACCTAGATATTATGGTGACTAAATACATTTTGGATAACTCTTTATATTATCTCAAATATTTATTTATTAATTTTGAGATAATATCAAAGAGTTCTAGATGGAGTGGGAGTCTCACATTCTCACCCCTATAAATAGAGGCATTCATTTCATTCTCAATCATCACTTGAAGCTCCACAACATTTCTCTCTAGAGTAAAGATTTCAAGTCATAAAGAAGCCCTGCAGAAATATATATTGAAGCTCTGCAAAAGTGGATTGAAGACCAAATATTCAAGTGTTCAAGCTAAGTTAAAGCGAACTGAAGATCAAGCCATTTGAGTCCGGAAGCCCTTCAACGAAGATCAAGCAACAAAGCCCTTCTTTGAAGAACAAAGCCGCATTCCGGAGGCCCTTCAGTTAAAGTTTCAAGTCAAGTAAAGCAAGTGAAGAATCAGAGGATTTTCTAGATAGAGATCTGTACCCGCGCACCTTTGAAATTCAAATATATATACTTTTCACATTTTCTTATTAACAGATTTTGGCACGCCCAGTGGAACATCTCTACATCTCATCTCTTCACTATTTATCTACTTCAACAAGCAACTCTGCTAGCAATCCGAATGGCGTCAAGAAGCTTGGTGTTCAAGAAGTCATATGCCCAAGTCGCTAGTTCCAAGTCTTCATCGACAGCTAGTTATGAAGCTAGCCGAGAGACCGAAGAATCATTAACTAGGAGCCGCGCAATGAGCTTAGGAATGCGATCGCCTGAACCTGAGTCAATCGTTCGACGCATGATTCAAAGACTCGAAACGGCCCCTATCGTCCCGAGGAAGCCTACCTACGTTGCGAGTCCACCATCTTCAAAAGGGCAAACTGATAGCGGGAGGTCAACTTCTTCGAAAGAAGCGGCATATAGCAAGAGTCCGACATCTTTGAAAGAAGCTGCTGATAGCGAGAGTCCAACATCTCCGAAAGAAGCGACATGTAGCGGGAGTCCAACATCTTTGAAAGAAGCTGCTGATAGCAGGAGTCAAACATCACCAAAAGGAAACGCTAATACTGGAGGCTCGTCACCAACATCACCGACGTCCAACATGTGGAAAGCTACGCCAGAATGGTCACGCGTCTATACCATCATGCCAGCTATGACAACAAGCGCAACATATATAGAGGACCAGCTTGCTAGTATCACTAAGGCTCTTGAAGGGATGACCAACCTCATTCAAAACCAAGAAAAGCGAATCAACGACTTAGCTGAAAAGGTCGAGAACACAAGGAATGGCGAAACTAGCAGGGCTCCTGGGAAACAACCCGAGATTCAAGGAGAAGACGCCTCGCACTCACCAACTCGCATTGGGCGAAAAACGATACACGAGGAGTCAACTTCGGACATGAGCATTCCAGTCACTGGGGGCATGATACTTGTAGATCGACTTAATGAGTTCATCATGGGAGCTATCAAAGGAAAGCTCGAGGGAGGACAACCTTCATACACTTATTCCAAGCCATACACCCAAAGGATAGAGGATTTGAAGATGCCCTCCAAGCCATACACCCAAAGGATAGAGGATTTGAAGATGCCCGTTGGCTATCAACCTCAAAGGATAGAGGATTTGAAGATGCCCGTTGGCTATCAACCTCCAACATTTCAACAATTCGAGATGCCCGTTGGCTATCAACCTCCAACATTTCAACAATTCGATGGGAAAGGCAATCCAAGACAACACATCGCCCACTTTGTGGAAACATGCAACGATGCTGGGACATATGGAGATCTTCTTGTCAAGCAGTTCGTCCGCTCTTTGAAGGGCACTACATTCAATTGGTACACCGACTTGGAGTCGGGTTGCATTGATAGCTGGCATGACATGGAGCGAGAGTTCTTGACCCGCTTTTATAGCACAAGAAGAACCGTTAGCTTCTTAGAACTCACCACCGCCCGCCAAAGGAAGGGTGAATGCTCAGCCGCTTACATTGAAAGATGGAGGGAGTTGTGCTTGAATTGCAAGGAAAAGATATCACAGAGCTTTGCGATTGAAATGTGCATCCAAGGCATGCACTTCGAGTTATCCTACATCCTCCAAGGACTCAAGCCTAAAACCTTCGAGGAATTATCTAGTCGCGCCCATGATATGGAATTAAGAATAGCAGCAAATGGTGGACAAAACATACCCATCCAAAGCTTCTACAATGGGGGCAAGAGTCATGATGTTGAAAATGGGGGCAAGCCCTTTAAGAAATATGAAAGCATGGATGCTATGCATGTGAATACTCAACCATCTCGGATATTCACTAAAGCTACTAGTGAGTTTAAGAATGCTGCTATGTCATTGCGGGGCGGTAGAATGCTTTCTCTAAGGGAAAAACAAAACAAGCAGTATCCATTTTTGGATTCTGATGTCTCGCATATGTTTGATGAGCTATTAAAACACAATCTCGTTGATTTGCCAGAAATGAGGCGACCACATGAGGCATCAATGGTAGATGATCCGAGTTACTGCAAGTACCATAGACTCGTCGGACATCCAATTGAAAATTGCTTTGTCTTTAAGGATAAAGTAATGGAGTTAGCTCAACAGCGGAAAGTTGAACTTGTAGATTCCATAGCAAGTGCAAATCAAGTTTCCATCTCATGCGATAAATCTACTTCACTACTCGTCAAGAGGAACAATGTGAAAGGAAATGAGAAACGACATAAGCGTCAACTCCCTCTTAACGTCAAGTCATATGATGTCAAAGCTAAACATGGTACTCGTTTTGGTGTTAAGCATGTTAAACAACAAGTCTGTGATGCAACACGACTACCTAAGCAAGTTATGAAAAAGTGGGTCAAGAAGAGAGTGTTAAAGGACCTTATTGATGGGAAAACTTGCAACCACCATATGAAAGTACGAGTTCCAATCACATTAGCGGATTATGTGCGGAAGTGGTTCCATACTCCAACTAACCAAGAAATGAAGATGAAAATTCCTCAAATCAACCCATGTGGTGGAGAAGAATATGCATCATCATATTATACCACTATCTGGGATGGAGGCAATATTCATCAAGCTTCCTTAGCATGAATTGAAAACACAACATATTCAAGGCTCCCCGGCACGAGCCGAAACTGCCTCATATTCATTCAAGGCTCCTTGGCACGACTCAAAACTGCCTTATATCCTTCAAATCATTTCAATCTCCTTTAGCACGAGGATAAACTGCTTCAAATCATTTCAATCTCCTTTAGCACGAGGATAAACTGCTTCAAATCATTTCAATCTCCTTAGTACGAGGATAAACTACTTCATATCATTTCAGTCTCCGTAGTACGAGGATAAACTGCTTCATATGGTGTCGACACTTCCTTGAATTATACACTTTCAAGCTGGATGCACTCTCACGTGACACATTCAAGCAAGTCTCGAGGGGGCAATTTGTAGACACAGAAATTTTGATGGAATTAAATTGGTTATTAATATTGGACCGCATATTATTTGAACTTGTATATCAATTAATTAAATTAATTTGGGTTATGTAATTTGCCTAATTAATTTAATTATTTGATAAAGATTTAGTCAAATTATATATTATTATTTAAGATATTATAGTTGTGATAGGATCATGAACCTAGACATTATGGTGACTAAATACATTTTGGATAACTCTTTATATTATCTCAAATATTTATTTATTAATTTTGAGATAATATCAAAGAGTTCTAGATGGAGTGGGAGTCTCACATTCTCACACCTATAAATAGAGGCATTCATTTCATTCTCAATCATCACTTGAAGCTCCACAACATTTTTCTCTAGAGTAAAGATTTCAAGTTATAAAGAAGCCCTGCAGAAATATTGAAGCTCTGCAAAAGTGGATTGAAGACCAAATATTCAAGTGTTCAAGCTAAGTTAAAGCGAACTGAAGATCAAGCCATTTGAGTCCAGAAGCCCTTCAACGAAGATCAAGCAACAAAGCCCTTCTTTGNAAGCCATTTGAGTCCAGAAGCCCTTCAACGAAGATCAAGCAACAAAGCCCTTCTTTGAAGAACAAAGCCGCATTCCGGAGGCCCTTCAGTTAAAGTTTCAAGTCAAGTAAAGCATTCAAGTCAAGTAAAAGCAAGTGAAGAATCAAAGGATTTTCTAGATAGAGATCTGTACCCGCGCACCTTTGAAATTCAAATATATATACTTTTTACATTTTCTTGTTAACAGTATGTATATTGATTGTCCATCCTCGTTTAGAAAATTCAAAATTCACATTTATAAGGGGATAGACAATATTACAATATATATATATATATATATATATATATATATATATATATATATATATATATATATATATATATATATATATATATATATATATATCT
>NC_044923.1:16596553-16663004 GCF_003576645.1 Ipomoea triloba | reverse complement strand
TATATATATATATATATATATATATATATATATATATATATATATATATATATATATATATATATATATATACATATACATATTTGGACAATTCAGGAACAACATTTATACCACTTAACGAGTAAATAAGGAGCATAAATTACAAATTTTAAAGTTAAAAATTGTTAATATATAAAAAAAAAATTACAATAGTTAGTGCAAACCGTTGTCCACACAGATGTATGAACCATGGTCCAAAAACAACGTCGTTTTGTGCAATTTTTTTCACGCAACCCATTGCAATATATATTTTTATAATTCATAATATACATTATTCTAACACATAAAGTACATTATTCTAACACATAATATAAAGTCTCATTATTCTAACTCATAATGTCATTATTCTATGTTATAATGTACATTATTCTAATAACACATAAAGTACATTATTCTTTTGCCAAAAATAAAAAAATACATTATTCTAAGCACTACATTATTCTAAGACATAATATACATCATTCTAAGACATAATATACATTATTCAAACTCATAAAATTCAGCGATATCATTTTAGACTGTAGTCGACACAGTTGTGACAAAATTATTTAAAAATATTTTAAACAGGATACATTTAAAGTTGTTTAATTACACAAACTAATAAAAGGAGAAAAAAAAAGAAATTTATCATTCACTTGTTTATCTTATTATGAGTTGGACACAGAATTGCGAAGAATTTTTATTGATGGTAGATATGTTGTAATAAATCAAATCAAATTGACTATGCCCATAATAAAGCATCAATGTAATATTTTTTATGTAATAATAAAACTACTTGTAAGTTTGACACTTGACCCATATTTCAAAGTCTTTAACCAATCCACGAAATGAATATGGATACAAACTCTTCTTGCAACTCAAAAGAGTTTGCCTACTTAAAGCATCAACTCAAAACCCCTAAAAAACACATTTCATCATCTCTCCCATTTCATTCCGCCTTTGATTCGATCACCCTCTTCGCGAATGATGGCAAACAGAAGGCCGCAGAATGAATCTGGTAAAAAACAATCGAAAAGCAAAAGATATGAGCGCCCGATTATTTTATATATGATGCTCAACATGCATCCTCACGTGTTGTGTTCCTTTTCAACTAAAAAACTAAACTGATGACGAGGTATTGAGAGGTCGGGACTCGGGAGGTTCAAAACTTCATCTCGTATGAAAAAAATAATATGGCCAGCACTTTGCCCCTTAATTGGGCCTGGACTGGTGCAAGATTAGTCTGAGTATGGTACGGGCATAAAGGATCTAAGCTGATAGTTGGACTGCACTTTTTATATACGATATGATCAACAGTGGGACAGATATAGATGAAAGGCCATACACAACAATCTTTCCTCTGAAATGGGAAAGCAAATAATAATAGTCTGAATGATCGAGAATGATACCTCGGAGTTGTAGAACTTTAGGGGCAATTTTGAGTTAGCATCATTAACTTCATCTATCGGGTTGATCGGGTGCTTGAAATCAACCGCTGGCCCCTCAGTAGAGCAAAGCATGAAACCGATAACCCCACTGTAATAAAAATGCACCGATAAATTCATCATAATGTGGCCTCAATCAGAATTAAAACGCAAATAGCACATGATGAAGAATAATATGTTAGTTGGGACAAGGGTATCTTGAATACATCTTTGACAAAGAAAACAATAAAATACCTTGGGTATGTAGGAACCGTAGTCCACGCATAGTTGACAGAGCCTTTGAAAATTTGGCGACAGTTTGCCACGATATTTTCAATGATGTGCATGTGAAGCCATATGCTCTCGGCCTGTGTACACACAACCCCCCCGGGGCGAAGAGCCCTTGCCACCGTTTGAAAGAAAGGCTTTTCAAACAACTCTTGTGCAGGACCTGCGTTAAAGAGTAGACCCCCGTTCATAGAAAAATTTTCAAGAAGTGCAATTTGAGACCAAAGTTATATTTACAAAATTTTCAAGTTCAATTTGAGACCAAAGTTATATTTACCTATGGGGTCAGATGAATCCACAATAACAGCATCATAAGTTCCTTCAGCAACATTCTTCAGGAACGCAACCCCTACACGCAAACAAAAGGTTTAATTTCAATTCAAAAGCACTTTGAGTAAAAAAAAAATTTTTTTAAAAACTGCATTTTTATGATACCATCGCCTATGTGGAGAGTTACACGGGGATCCTCATACCCGACAGCTACATCAGGGAAAAATTGTTTGGCAACCTGGGGAACAAAAAGGATATTGTGATTTTTAATGTTGCAATTTGCATAAAGAAAACCAGATAAGGAAGGGGTAATGCCCAATGCAAAATTGAAAACTAGGCACCCATCACTCCCCCATTATGGAGAGTCAAAATAAAGAAATATATTGGGGGTAAGCCCAGCCAAGATGGCTAAGGGTACAAACTCGTAACCACAAGGTCACGAGTTAGAATCTCATCCCCTTCTTAGTTTGAGCCAGTTAGCTATGGGCAACCTATGCTGGTTTACTCGTGTTCCTTTGCCGGCTAGGGTCACAAAGCAGGGTTAGTGCACACCCTCGGGTAGTGGCTGCGAGTTTCACTCGTCACCCCAAAAATAAAGGAAAATATTCAATTCAATAAAACATAATAAAGTACAGCTCACTTACATCGACCACCATCTTATCAATCTCACAGATGTCTATCTGATCAACAGAAGCATGGCGAGCCACTTCACGCAAGACACCACCATCCCCTCCTCCAATAACCAATACCTGAAAAATTGCCGGTAAAACCCTATAATAAAGGACGAACTGGGGAGAAGGGGAATTACTTCCCGATTGGAAAACTACAGGGGATATAGATATTGAAAATAAATTTTTTGAAAACATGGCCATGGGTAATCATATAGATATTAGACATATCCACTGTATATATCAATAGTACCTCTTATTATTGTTGACCCATTACACATACATCTATAACGGAAACTCATTACACAATAAAAGGGAAAATGAAAAACAAAAGTCTTCATAATTTATACTTCCTAACAGATATTCAATTATATGTCGTGGATCGGGTGCATACCTTCTTGGGATTCTGAATTGAACAAAGCGGGAGATGAGTAATCATTTCTTGGTAAGCGCATTCGTCTCTCTCTGTGATTTGAATCACACCATCCAAAACAAGCACCTTACCATAAGTAGAAGACTGCAGAAAGGACCGGGAAAGTTAAGACACTCCCAGTGCATAAGAGCAAAGATTCCACCATTAACTATGTAGTAAAAAAAATTGTAAAGGTTTAGGAATTTGAAACCTGAAACACCATGACATCCTGGTAATCTGACTTCCCCTTAAACAATACCTTTTCCACCTTTAACGAGTGTGCCTCTCCTATACAATTCCCACCAATAAGAATAGTAAGTAAAAAAAATTAAAATAAAATAAAGCTTATACAACATTAGTTAAAGAACACCAAATAATATCAATCCTGGAGCAAAGGTCTCAGAACCACTTAACTGGCCAATAAGGTGTGCAAAATCAAGACCCAAATTGCAACTTAATTTATAGCAACTAATTATAGAAGTTAACGAGTATTAAAGAGTATATATGCTACACAATCCTTAACCACGGAAAAACAACAAGCACAACCAACAAAATTTCAATTGTTCCATGATCTTTAATATCATTTGTTCAGTAGAAACAGCGATGCATCACAGCCACCAACACGAAGGCTGGAGCCCTGGAGCTTCAGAAATATCTCCTTCAGCTTCCAGGTAAAATATACTGTATAAGTGTACATCACAAGAATATTTTTCTAAAGTACACTTAAATCAGGTAACAACAGAGCAGCATCCTGATAGAAGAACTGTATCCACAAGTCAAACAACAAACAATATGTAAACTTTCATTTAAATATATATATATAGCCACTGTTTCTTCAACATACTAAGAAAATATTTCTTAGTCATTCAAGATTATAAAATTAGCTTGACAATGTTACTTTCTAGTTCTACTCCAACCCTTCCAGATACCATAGGAACAAACTTCATAGATACATTAAAAAAATGATATATTTTTGCAAATTAGAACCATCAAGTAAGATTACTCAAACCCTCCCCCCACCCCCCAACAGAATCATAGGGGTAACCCCAAGCCATGATGGCTAAGGATACAAGCTTGTAACCACAAGGTCACGAGTTCAAATCCTAGCGAACTTGATTTGAGCCTGTCAGCTATGGACAACAGATGTCGATTCCTCGTGGTCCTTTGCCGATTAGGATCACAAGGCGGGTTATGGAGTCACTCTCTCGGGGAGTGGTTGTGGTTTACCTCGTCACCTCAAAGAACAGAATCATACACCATAATATAAAATTATAAGCATATAGAATTTGAGAGACATTCATACAAGTTCTAACCAACCCCTTACCACCTACATGCATATATTCATCAGTTCATCACATACACAAACAGCCCAATAGAGATGAACATAAAACACAAATAAACAAACGCATATAATCAATGGTTTCGAGAACTGACCAGGCCACATTGGGCTAATCTCAGAGAACCAGCCAGGGATAACAGAGGAGAAACACTGCTCCTCTTTGTCACCGGCGGCGGCGTTGTTGTTGTTGTTGTTGGCATCCTCCATCTCAACCGACACAGATTCACCGTTCTGTCCGTCCTCTCTCTGCCTCTTAACCGGCAATTCACCACCGCTCACCGCCGCAGCCGCCTCACCCTCTCCAGCCATCTCCTCTCACCACGTCTATTAATATATATATTTGTATAGGTCACAGAACCCTGAATCTCTCTGCTTGAAAACAGAGGTATAAAGGGAAAGAATCAGCTTAGGAAAAACGCCTGTGATGATGGGTCTCTGTGCTTTTGGGTTTTGGCCTTAGAGATGATGCATATATGCACCGCAACAGCGCGTAGGAGAATCTAAAAAGCACCCAAATAAAGAATTGGGAAAAAAGAGGGTTTGGGTTTTTGGGTTAATCAAAGTACAATTATCAGTCATCAAAGGGCTCTCAATTAGGGTTTCGCTGCGTGGCTGCGTCAGTTACGTGGGCTGCTTGGTTCCTTCAACTTGTCAGGGACCACTCTTCACAGTATCAATGCTTAATGTTGTCTTTTCCTCCTAACTTTATGCCCCTTTTTATTATTTTGTATTCACACTACTTTTTTTTTGGGAGCAATATTGAATTGCAAATTCTTTTTTTTTTTTTGGCAAAAACTTGTGTGAGATCGGTCGGGTCACACAATTATATGGGTCAACATGTGCATATCATGTGCATTTTATAATTATCTCTCTCTGTTTTTCACCCTACGCTCCCTGTGTTTTCAGATCACTCTCTCATCTCACGCCTAATCCTTGCATCTCGCCCTCACCATCTCCGTCAATCCCTCTCATCCTTGCATCTGGCGCTCACCATCTCCGTCTCCTCCCATCTCCTCCGCTCAAGCTCTCCGCCTCCTCCCATCTCCTTCGCCTCCATTTCCGCTACAGCCTCCAACTCTTGATAAGTATTGCAATTTGGCTAATGAGCATTTCTGTTATTCAAATCCATAATTCTCTACCTAGAATCGAAATTATTTCTATCAATCTACTCAGAGAATTTTTCCTGTGATCATTAATAAGTTTCAATTTTTAATAAAATTTAGGGTTTAGGATTTCTAACTTTCTATTTCATTACTATTTTTTCAGATACTATTCTTAATATGGAGTCCGAAAATCTCTGTTCTGATGGTTAAAGTGTTGACTATTCATTTGTGCTTTAAAATACTAGTTTTAGACTATTAAGTATTAGATATAATGGTTAAAATAGTATATTTGTGCAATTAAGTAGTATATTTGCTTTATAAAGTGCCGTGTTTGATGGTTAAAGTCATGATCATTCATTTGTGATATAAAGTAGTATATTTGCTCTATAAAGTGTTGTCTTTGATGAGTATTCATTGTTGTTCATGAATTATATGTGAGGTTGAAAGGAAAATTTATGATGAGTCAAAGGAAAATTTGGTAAATGATGGCTCTTTAAGACTTTAACATCAAACATTAACATTATTTTGTATCTCTTTCACCTATCTTTCTTTCACTTCTACTGATATGGAGTAGTTAATTTCTTCTTTGACATGCAAATACTTTCCTTTAATATGCCTCTGCATAGTCATATATGTTTTTTCATACTTCTTGAAATGTTTGTTAACTGTGCATTGATCTATTTGTGGCTATTAAGTATTGTGTTTGATTGTTAAAATATTATATGTAATAGTTAAAGTGTTTAGTATTCATTTGTGTTATAAAGTACTAGTTTTAGGCTAGGTATTATGTTTAATGGTTAAAGTGTTGAGTATTCATTTGTGTTTTAAAGTACTAGTTTTAGGCTATAAAATATTAAATTTAATGGTTAAAGTGTTGAGTACTCATTTGTTTTATAAAGTACTAGTTTTAGGCTATAAAGTATTAGATTTAATGTTAAAGTGTTGAGTATTCATTTGTGTTATAAAGTACTAGTTTTAGGCTATAAAGTATTAAATTTAATGTTAAAAGTGTTGAGTATTCATTTGTGTTTAAAAGTAGTAATTTGTGCTATTAAGTGTTAATGAAAAATGTCAGTCATGCAAAAGGTCATAGTGAACATCTAGCACAGGAAGCAAATGCAAAGATTTTCACATTTGGTTCATACCAATTGGGGATATGTATTGTAAAAAGCTTGTTTTTGCTTTTGTGTTTGCTTCCTTTCTCGAGTTAAGTAGCAGGAATAACTTTTGGTGGTTTTTTTTTATTTTTTTATTTTTTTTTCTGTAATTGGCATTTCATCATTTGCATACTAATAACTTCATTTACAATCACAGATTCTGGTTCTAAGTTTCTTAGGTATAGGTTTTTAGATAAATTTACTCTTTCACAAAATAAAACTAGCCTATAATAGTTTATGTTTAGAGCATTATTTATTCCATACTGATTACTAGTCTTGTTTTCAGTCCCTAAACATCTTTAACACTTGTATTGCAACGTTATAAATCTGGTATGCACTTCCTTGCTTATACCTGTTATTAATCTATTTGTTCAATTTGAATTGCTTATTCATTATTTGGAATTATACGAATTCAATAGGACAATGCATTGGATATATAATATGAGCAGGTTCTATTGTCATTTTGTAGTTTTTTAATGAACTATGTATTTTTCTTATGAAAAAATGCGATAATGTCTGAACCTTTTGGCTGCCTCTCCAGTTTGACTTTGGGCATGTCTTTTTCACTAGTTCTTGGACAAAAAGATACAAGTAATCTACCCCATTGATTTGATATATAAATTTCAAGTTGTGTGCTGTAACTATAGCTTGGAGATGTTTTTTTTTTCTCCTTTCCTATTACCTTAGTCCTCTGTTTTTCATGTGGGAAAAAGGATATGTAGATCTTTGTCGTTGGAGTTAGTTTGGTTTGTATCCTTATCACACTTTCAATGGTAAACCAATAGATATAGATGTTTTCTATTTAGTTATCAAATATATATGTAGTTGAAATCCATTGATGTTGTTGGAGGAATATCATGTTTCACAAATTCTCTTTCATCCTTCACATGATTTAATAAAGTACTAGTTATAGGCTATAAAGTATTAGGTTTAATGGTTAAAGTGTTGAGTATTCATTTGTGTTTTAAAGTACTACTTTTAGGATATAAAGTATTAAATTTAATGTAAAGTGTTGAGTATTCATTTGTGTTTAAAAGTAGCATATTTGTGCTATTAAGTATTGTGTTTGATGGTTAAAGTGTTGAGTATTCATTTGTGTTTTAAAGTACTAGTTTTAGGCTATAAAGTATTAAATTTAATGGTTAAAGTGTTGATTGTTCATTTGTGCAATTAAGTAGTATATTTGACCGTTCGAGTCTCAGTGGAGGCAACTATTGACTCTTTGTGCTTCAGTAGGTTGATAAAGTAACTATGAACAGATACTACATTGTAACAGAGTCAGTAATACTAAAACAAAATTAGTATATTTGCTCTATAAAATGTTGTGTTTGATTGTTAAAGTCATGATCACTCATTTGTGATATAAAGTAGTATATTTGCATCATAAAGTATTAGATTTAATGTTTTAAGTGTTGAGTATTCATTTTTGTTATGAAGTGGTATAATTGTTCTATTAAGTATTGTGTTTGATGATTAAATTGTTGAGTATTCATTTGTGTTACAAAGTACTAGTTTTAGGCTATTACGTATTAAATTTAATGCTTAAATTATTGAGTATTCATTTGTGTTTTAAAGTACTAATTTTAGGCTATAAAGTATTAAATTAGGTTTTGTGTGCTTAAAGTTTTGATAAATATAATAAACTCAAATTTGAAAATTAGATGAAAAAGTGTAGAGGAACTCTGCGTTTCTGCTACTCGGACACTTTGGACGTGAAGAACACAGGAAACGCGTAAAAATGGAGCGAAAATTTGATAAACTAAATTAATAAAACTGGGCTAAAAAAGGCCCATAACTTATTGTTAAAAAAAGCCCAAACAAAATTAATCTATAAATTAAATATGACCCAAATTATATGACCCGACCCGTCTCACGGATTGAGACCTGTGAAACGGTCTCACACAAGTGTTACCCTTTTTTCTATTACTACCGACTCTATCACATTGTAGTATTTGTTCATCTATATTTTCTCAACTTGTTAAAGCACAAAGAGTCAATATCATCCTCAAACTCATGACCTCCCATTTGAAGAGTCACTACATGCCATTTGACCACAAAATTCTTGACAATGAAAATTTTACAATGACGTGAGTTATAATATTACGTGTAATCGTAACAATGTGAGAGTGTTGGTTTCAATTATAGTCATTCATTAGTATTACATTTTTTTTATTTATGATTATCAAGTTTAAATTAATTAGATTTAATTATTTATTTATTAAAAGATATGTCTTTATAAAGTGTAAGATTTAAAATTAGGCGACAATCCCCTATCAAGTTGATCAGACAACTGGCTTGCTAGTTGCTACCCATGAAGTTTCAAATTCTACTCCTCGTGGGGGAGCTGTCTATTGGCATTCTTGATTTGAGTGGGCAGCTACAATAACCTATGTTGATTTACTTTATTATGATTCTTTGATGGCTAGAATTACAAGGCATGCAACCTAAGTTTGTTTATTTCTTTGTGATCATTTGCTAGCTAGGATCACAAGACAAACTTCATTCATAGCGCACCATCATATAGCAAATGCGAACTTTTCTGTAAATCAAAGAATTACAAATGACGTATTTCCAATAGTTAGAAATCCAATTTGATCAATGATAGAAAAATGAAAAAAATACGGTAATCAATAGACCAAAGTGAGGCAAAGTATATTGTGGATTATGGTATACATTGCAATGTGAACCACCGACAAATGTTCATTTTTAACATATTTAATATTCATTATTAATGTATTATATATTCATTTTTTTAGTTAGTATACTACAAATGAACTTTAAAATTGATAATTTGCTACATTAAAAATGAACATTTAGTATACTAAAATTAAACTTGTATCAACCTTGTAATGTGCATCATGGTCTACGATACAGGCCCTATTTGGTAAATGGTTGTTAGCTGATTGGGTTGGCTGTTTGGGTTAGAAGGTATGATTTGTTGATAACATTGGCTGATTGTAGAAAGTTGTTTGATAAATTAGCTGTTAGCTGATAGTTGTTTGGTATAATTTCTTTTCTCAAAAAACTAATTGAAAAGGCTGCTTTGAGTAGCCTTTTGAATTTTAGCATTTTGGAGTTATAAAAAGCTTATTATTTACCAACTAATAGTGGTCAAATAAGCCAAAATTGGCTGATAGGCTGATTATTTACCAAACAGGACCACAATGATTGAAAGTAAAATTAACTCTTTTATTTTTATATTTTAATCATATGCACCATGACAATTACTCTTCCCTATTAACCACTCCATGCCATTTTTTTTTTATTGAATACTTAGATTCCTTATTAAAGGCGATGTCAGTCAATTCACTAGTAATCTAAAGAGCAAATAGTCTTTCTTTTTAAATCTATGAGTGGCGGTTAGGGAATGGTAATTATGAGACTGTGAAACATTTTTTTACTCATAACTTCGACCGTTTCTTAGTTTAGTGATATGATCCGGCCACTTTAAAAGATATTTTATTTGTAGTTGAAATTTACTCGGTTTGAATTGAGATTATTTGTTTCATTTGTAGATTTTTAAAGTCTGCTCATTTTAACGCATAATGTATGCTCTTTAGTTTAAAACTTTTGTATACATACAGTTTCCTTAGTTTACGCAATGAGTGGAAGTGTTATAATGTTGGGTTTATACATTTTTAACTTTAGTGGGATAAATTTATTTTTTAAAGTGAAAAGCCGAAAAGTATAATTGTAATCCCACAATTATTTACCATGTTAAAATGTAAGACATTTTTTACAATTTGGTCAAATGTAGTCCTTCAATTATTATACAAGTTGTCAGTTCTGTCATTAGCATGACAAAAAATTGATAATATTATCATGATAGTGTACGTTGAACTCCAATAAAATCTTGTTACTTCGTCTATAAACAAATAGTGCATATGATGTCAAGCATATTGTGCTCATATAACATCTCTGTAGCTCATATTGACTATTTAAACTGCAATAGATAAAAAAAAAAAAAAAAAGTAGGAAAAAGTTCAAGAGAATTGTAAAATTTTTTTTTTTTTTTCCTTTTAAAAAAATTAGCCAACCAATTTAAAAGTTTGTGCTTTTGGAAAAATTCAGGTGACCACCCAATCACCCATTGTCTCCTCCTCCTTTCTAACGGTTGTCCTATTAGGCTACCTAGATTGACTTAGTCTTTCATGTTTTAATTTTTCATTTTAATTTTCTCTTTAAAAAAATTATGCATCAAATAATTAGGGTCCATCTCTTGTGAGACCTATCATGAGTTGGATCTAATAAAAAAAAAGTCATAATAAAATTATATATATATATATATATAATCAATCTTTTAAATCTTATATATAATACTATAAATGTAATCTCTATAGCAAATTTGTAATAGTCAATTGCAATAAATAACATAATTGCAAATATCATCAATACTTTATATAGAATACTTTATAGTATAAATGTAGTACTTTATACCAAAGTTCTAATAGACAAATTGCAAAAAATAAAGTAATAGCGTACTAAAATTGCACTCAATACTTTAATCCTTATATATAATACTAGTATTTTTTTATGCGCGATGCGCAAAAAAAGTAGGTGCCCAATATTAGAATTTTATATTAAAATTTTAAATTTATTTAGATTTTAGATGTTTAAATTATAGTAAATAATAATAATAATAATAATAATAATACTAATAATAATAATAATAATAATGTTTATAAATTTGATATTTATATTTTAGAAAACAATTAAATAACATATACCTCAAATATATAATGTGTCTATATTATTATTATTGAAGAATATAAGAAAATATATGGTAGATGCATGTACATAGTAACAATAGTGGAAAAGATAACGGAAGTTATAATGGTAGGGGTATATTCTCCAAAATATTATATAGTAGAACATTTATAGCATAATGTATATATAGAAAAACTTAACCGAAAAAACGGACATAAATGAAGGATATAACTTTCATTCATACTTATTATGTTTTTAGATATTTTATAATATAAATTTATTACTTTATAGAAAAATCATAATAGACGGTTTACAAAAAATAAAGTATCATTACATACCAGATTGCACATATAATCAATACTTTAAGCCTTGTATATAATACTTTATAACATAAATGTAATACTTTAAAGCAAAAATGTAATAGACAATTTGTAGGAAATAATATTACTATACCTATATAACATAAGACACAAATTATCGTGACTCGACCTTTTGTCCGGGTTGAGAACGTGAGCCAGTTCCACAAGAGAATTTGTCAATAATTAGACCAGACAATTACAACCACATCATCATAGTGTCTAAGGATATAAAATGCCCTTCAAGGAATTGATTGTGATGTGTCACTACAATGAAACTAATTTAAATTTACTTGAATCATATCCACAAAATTTTGACTCTTATTCAAAAAGTTTTCAAAAGTCGATCTTTTTTATGTTGCATTAAGAATTTGTTTACCAAACGTTTTAAACTATCAATTTGCTTTTAATCAAATGACAATCACAACTGATGAGTTTCTTAATACGTACCTTCAATCATGTGGTCAAACTCAGTCCAACTTTTGAATTAAAGCTAAAGCCAAGCCAATGCGTCACCAAAATTACACTATCTATTTTTAGAATATTTAATTTAATTATCTAGTGTTTTTTTGGTTATATTTGGAAGAGAGAAAAAAAAAATGATATTTGGCCTTACTAAAATACTGTTTAATTAATGTCCGCAGAAAAAAAAATTTTGAGGGTAACGCTTGTAAAATTGGTCAAACTGTTAACTTGGTAATCACAAGATTTTAAACCAAATCTCAGTACAAACAACCTATTGATTTTTTTTAGTTTGTCATTTATCGGTTAGAATTAATGGATTTACCCCTCGCACCAAAGAAAAATGACTATTCATGAATTGATTGATACAATTATAAGAGCAACCTCAATAGCTTTATTGTTTTTTATTTTATTTTTTTTGAAGTTTTGAAGTGCCAATTATGAAAGAGAGAAGAGGACAATAAAAATAAAAAAAGAGCAAAAAAGGGGTTGACAAAAAAAACAGGAAAAGTTTAAAAATACACGCACAGTAGGCGAGTGCACATGCCTATTGGGCGCGATTATTGCGCTCAACGTGCTACCATCTGCCTTTGTTTTCTCTCTCCTGGCAGGCCCCCCAAAAAACCATTTATTGTAAGAGAAAAATTCAACTAAAAATCACTCTCCACATTTGTTATAAATTAACACTCTAATTTTGTATTGTTTCAAAAACCATAAATAAGAGTTATTGGGATGTTCTAAGTTAACAAAAAATTTATGTAATAATCAAATATAACAAATTCTAATATAATAATAAACCGTTAAGAAATGAAAATTAAAGGCATCATTCTCGGATACAATAATGATTATATATTCTCTCGTCATACGTGGCCTTCCTTAGTATCATATGTTATATATTGCATGTTTGTACCTTTCTCTTTTTGAGATGTATGCTCTTATCAAACGTTTGGAATCTTTAAATATCAGGCTCACGTGCCCAATCAATATTAGTGAATGCAATTATGCAATGGCTACTCAAGTTTAATTGGCCAATCTACCGACATCATTATTATAAATAATTTTCATAAGGAATTTATATTCAAAATGCCAAAGACATTGTAGTCTAGTGACACTCAGTTGCACCTCTACATTGGAGGGAGGGGGTGAGTTTGAGTCTTAGTGGAGGCGATATTGACTCTTTGTGCTTCATTTGGTTGAGAAAGTAGCTATGAATCGAGTCAATAGTACTCAAAAAAAAGGTCATTCGAGTATAATAATTTTGGACCACGACTGGTTAAAATTTGATAGTTGATAGACCACAGATAGTTAACTTGGACAACAGATGGTAACAATTTAAAAGTCGAAAGAAACGTGGCAAAATCACTATCCTCAGAAGATCACAAATGGTATTAAATCATAAGATTAAGTATAAATGGTTAGAATATTGCTAGGCATTCGAGTACTCAAAAAAGGTCATTCGAGGACAATAATTTTGTTACCTTTAGTTCTAAATGGTCCAAGTAACCACCCATTGTTCTTCAACTTTCAAAATTTAACCAACAATGGTCCTCCCAAAAGGACCACAACTGGTTAAAATTTGATAGTTGATAGACCACAGATAGTTAACTTGGACAACAGATGGTAACAATTTGAAAGTCGAAAGATTACGGGTAGTCAATTTGAAAGTTTAGGATTAAACGTGGCAAAATCACTATACTCGGAAGATCACAAATGGTATTAAATTATAAGATTAAGTATAAATGGTTAGAATATTGCCAGGCATTGGCTTTTTGTGCTTCAATAGATTGAGAAAGTCTATATGGATAGATACTACATATTGTAATAGAGTCATTAGTATTCAGAAAAAATTGCTTAGAATATTAATTTAGGGGGTGTATTCAATCTTGACTTTCATAGACTTTTAAATATTTTTATGAAATTAAAAAGTTTGGAGGTATTCAATTCAAACATGTAGAGAGTCTTTAAAAGTTGGACAAATTCGATTAAGATTTTTAAAAAGTTTTTAAGAGTTGAGTGATATTTGATTAGAACTTTTAAAAAGTTTTTTAAAAGTCGGGTGGTATTCAAAAAGTTAATAAACTTTTATTAACTTTTTTATATTAAGACTTTTGTAAACTTTTTTCTACTCAAATATAAATGGTTGAAATCCACCCCTCAACCCCACATTTCTAAACTTTCTTTCTAAAGGGGGTGTATTCAATCAAGACTTTTATAGACTTTCAAAAAGTTATAAAGTGATAAATTTTAAATGACTTTCATAGGATCCTTATAGATTTTCTTATAATTTTTTAGAGAGTTAATTCCCAAAATAGTCATTTGACTATGACTTTTTTTTTTTTTAATTGGTCCATTGACTTTTAATTGCACATAAAGTGGTCCTTCGATTTTTGAATTTAAGCCAAAATGGTCTTCCGTTAGCTTTGGCGTTAAGTAGGTGTTAAAGTGAAGGGTAAAATTGAAAATTCAAGGTTTGCACTCCAATTTAAAGCAATATGTGATTCTTTTAAGCAGTCTGCGCACATATTTCTTCAAATTGGGTTTTTGTTCTCCTAAATCATACAACGTCTTCTAAAAAGTCTACAAAAAGTCATTAAAACTCTAAATCTAAAATGGATACACCATTACAAACATTTAATAACTTTTATTTAATACATTATTTATAATTTTCTTACAAACACATTTATAATATATAATATATTTTTATAAATCATAAATAAGTTAAACAAAAATAAAAATAAAAATTGATTGCTGCAAAAACAGGGTGTATTATACATAAATAAAATATCAATCAATTTTGAAACAAATGGTCAAGTAGGCGCGCTCTCAAACTTTATACTCAAAATTTTTAAGCTATTGGAATTTTCATAAGTTGTTTTTGGACTCTCTTGGGCTGAGGAAGTCCGTATAGCTCATGTTGAATTGATAGCTTTTTATTCAATTCATCTTGTTGCGTTTTGTGCCGGAGCTTCATTCGTATTCCCGCGAGATTTGGGCTCAATTGCTCCTTCACTTTCTTGTTGTTCTAATTCCGCCTTGGTGTGATTATTTCTTGTTCTGTTTACTTTTATTTGTGTGAATTTTTTTTATTTCTTGTTCTCCAGCAAGGTAGTTTCTTTCTTTCTGCATTTGTTCAGTTCATCCCCATCTATACAAGGGAAGTAGCCATCTCCACCGGAGAAAGCGACTTGTTGCCGTCGTTGGTCGCTAGAGATGACGGAGAATCGTAGTTACATGTTATTGCATGTCATTAACTGATTTTGAGGCTTTAATCCACGAAAATAGCATGCTCAATAGCTTAATCGTACTTTTCAAAAGTTTAGGGTACTAGTTACAAATTTGTATAAAGTTTGAGGGTTTATTTGACATTTTCCATCAATTTTTAATAAATATTTACAATTTTAGAAATCAATATTTACAATTTTAAATATCAATATACAAAATTACAGAACTCAATATTCACAATTTTTTAACATTATATTCACAATTACTGAACTCTATATTCACATTTACAAAACTCTATATTCAACAGTATAACACAAACTTTAGATCTATATTCATAAATTTTGAACTCTATTCACAATCTTTAAACTCTATATTAACAAAATATTCCAAACGCACGTTTTTAATCTGGGTCTACCTTGTAAGGTGGACGCGAGTCCACAACATAATTTGTCATTCTTTGGGCCATTTTATGGGCTTATATGGAATGTGGGCTATTGGATATTTTTCTCTTTTTTTTTTTTGTTTGAAAAAGTGGGCTATTGGAGATGTTTATTAGACTTTCTACAAAGACTTTATATGAGTTTTTTTTTTTGATAAAATATTATTTTTAGTCCCTCGGATATAATACATGTATCAATTTTGATTTTTGACTATTAAAATTTTCAAATTAGGTATTTAGATGTATAACTATTCAATTTGTATTATATTTGATCATTGATTATTAACATTTTCTAATTAGGTGCTTGACTATTCAATTTGTATCACATTAGTCCTACCCGTGGTAACCGGTGACTCTGTTAGAAATTTGGACTAAAAATAAAATAATTTTTAAAACAAAATTAAATAAATTAGTTGGTAACCGGTGACTTTGTTAGAAATTTTGCTAGAAAATTTAAAGGCAGAACTAAATGTGATACAAATTGAATAGTCATGCACCTAATTTGAAAATGTTAATAATCAATGACTAAATGTGATACAAATTGAATAGTCATGTACCTAATTAAAAAAATTTTAATAGTTAAGGATCAAAATTGATACATGTATTCAGTGGCGGAGGCAGCGCGGGGAAAAATTATAAAGCCCAAAACAATGTTGTTTCGGGACTATTATATATATATATATATATATATATATATATATATATATATATATATATATATATATATATATATATATATATATATAAATTTTTAACTAGTATTTTCGCCCGTGCGTTACATAGAATGGATTTGTTATAATATTTTAAGAATATATTTGGTGAGAGGATTGCTCAACCTTCTAGTTAATAAATATTAATTATTATGGAGTAGTATTTATTAATATAATTAATAATTAATATAATTAATTTATTAATATTTAATTCATATAATTATAATAATATAATTGTCGATTATATTTCCAATTAAATATTAATATATTCATTTCATTTTTCTAATATTTTAATTTCCTTTTGAATATATTCATTCCCTTTTTTCCTTTATAAAAAGAATTATTGATTGTCATTTCTTTTTCCTTCATAATTTTTTTTTCTAATATTTCATTTGTTGGTTACTAATTCTTTTTTAGTGGCCCGGTTTACACTTTCACATGGAAGGGAGTGAGCCTCAGTGGAGGCGACTGTTGACTTTTTGTGTTTCAGTAGGTTGAGAAAGTAGATATGAACAAATACTACATTGTAAGTTGTAACAGAGTCAATAGTACTCAAAAAATTCTTTTGTAGGGAAAACTATGCTATATTTCCAATGAAATATTAATATATTCATTTCATTTTCATAATATTTCATTTCCTTTTAAATATATTCATTCCATTTTTCATTCATAAAACGAATTAATATTGATTTCCATTCCTTTTTCCTTCATAATTTTTTCATAATATTTCATTTGTTGGTTACTAATTTTTTCATATGGAAAGTTGTCTTATATTTCCAGTGAAATATTAATATATTCCTTTCATTTTTCCTAATATTTCATTTCCTTATAAATATATTTATTTCAATTTTCCATGTCAAGAGGTTAGTGAATCATGTGGCTCATGTGCTTGCACGGGCAACGGATTCTTTATCTGGCCTTGGTTCGTGGATTTCTATCTCTCCTGATTGTATCGCTAAGTTATTGATTTATTAATGATATTTGCTCTCGTATTTTCAAAAAAATATTATTTTACATTCCTTTTTCCTTTATAATTTTTTCCTAATCATTCATTTGGTGGTTACTAATTTTTTCGTAAAGAAAAGTTATGTTATATTTCTAGTGAAATATTAATATATTCATTTCATTTTTCATAATATTCAATTTTCTTTTGAGTATATTCATTTCCTTTTTCCTTCATCCAAAGAATTAATATTGCTTTCCATTCCTTTTTCATGATAATTGCCAATTAATTGGCCTGATTCCTTGCCAATTAGTAAGAAAATATTAATAACAGATTCCCGTGTGATATTTATTTCCTTTTCGTTCATAAAAAATTAATATTAATTTCCATACGATTAAAAAGTAATATAATTATAAAAATATAGTTGTTGAATATATTTTCAATGAATATTAATAAATTCATTTTGTTTTCCTTCTAAATAAATATAATTATATTTATAATATAATTGTTGATTATATTTCCAGTAAAATATGAATATATTTATTTCCTTTTTTCTTTATAAAAGTAATAAATATTCATTTCCATTTCTTTTTCCTTCATAATTTTTTTTTCTAATATTTCATTTGGTGTTTACTATTTTTTGCATAAGGAAAGCTATGTTATATTTATAGTGAATTATTATTATTAATCGCCTTTTTCATTTGGTCGGATTCTTGTGCCAATTAGTAACATTAGTTGCATAATATTAATAACAGATTCTCGTGTATAATATTTATTTCCTTTTTCATTCATAAAAAGATTTTAGTATTCATATCCATATAATTAATAAGTAATATAAATATAAAAATATAATTGCCAATTATATTTCCAATGAAATATTAATATATGTTTATTTTTTTTCCTTCATAAATATTAATATGATGAATATAATTATAATAATTTAATTGTCGAAAAAAATTCATTTTCTTTTTTGTTCAATTTTCAATCAAATATTAATATTAATTTACTTTTTAAAATGGCCTAAATTCCATGCCGTTTAATTTTCTGTTAATTATTTTTAAAATATTTTTGAACTATAATTTCACCTCTGAATATGGTATGAATAAACGAATAAAACAACTGTATATTCAAAGTAATGTAAAATCATGAAATGTTAAGATTTAAACAAATCACACAAATTTAAAATTTGAATCTTTAATGCCTAAAAACATAAATGTATAGGATTTCAACAGGAAAATATTTTATTAATTGCTTCTCAACTTTCACATCTTTTAACAGATCCACTATCCTTTGCATCACATTGCTTATTAGGCTCCAAATATCTGCATTGTAATTAAACGATCAAGAGAGCTGGAAATATAAGATTTCAAATATAAAAGAATAGTTTAAAAAATCAATTAAAAAAAGAATAGTTAATACTTAGAATAAAAGTTGTAGTTATTTGACAAATTAGCTTACCTTTCAGCAATTGAAGCTACCAACAATTAACCCCAACGCTTGTGATTGCAAAATATAAGAACCTGCAATAAGTGTAACTAAAAAAAAGAAAAGATAAGATAAGAACAGTAAAAAAAATAGTAAATATGTCACACTTATATGGAGAATGGTGGTTCTTCCTATGTACATTGATGCTTTCACAAACGAAAAACAAAACAAAAGTAAGAGAGATTAAAATTGGTGGTGGTTGACTGTGTCTCTTCTTGTATTTATAGGTATAACTAGTTTTTTCTATGCGCTTTGTGCGAAGACTTGTGCTCAATATTTAAACCCAATTAGTAAATCATTTTGAAATAGATATAATGTGTTTTTTTTTTGAGTTGTCGAAGTTTCATAGATATTCGAGTAAAATTTTTGTTGTGTATGTATTTGAAATTAACAAAAGAAATTCAAATTCACTGTGATGAATATATTCCACTGTAATTTTAAAGGTACTCAACGTTGTATTACAATTTTTTTGTCTTTGAAAATGAATAAAATTTGTTTAAATGTATTCTTCTTCTAATTATAGATATATCCCTTATAAATTCACATTCATATATGGATATACATAAAATACTTGATTTCAACAATCTCAATTCAACAACTTTCACAAATTGATATCTAAAAATCATGTCTCAGTTCAATTGCAAATACATTATGTTGCTGCTAATTTATAATATTAATATTTTTTTAAAATAATAGTGTGTGTGTGTATAATATTTATTTATTTATTTATAATTTAATTTTATAATTCATATTAATATTATTGAAGTAAGAATTATAGAAATGATAAATTACTAAATATAACTATAATATTTTATTAAAATCTAAATTGACTCAAACTTACTATTGAAGAATGTAAGAAAAAATATTGTGTATGTATGTGTATGGTAATTATAATGTTGAAAGATAACAGAAGTTATAATGATAGGGATATTTTTGTCCAAAAAATTATGTAGTACAACTTTTATAGCATAAGGTACAACAAAAATTAATAGAAAAAACGGGCATAAACTAAAGGTATAACATGGATTGAAACTTATTATGTTTTTAGATAAAGAGAGAGAGGCAAAACTATTATTATTATTATTATTATATACTAGTTTTATACGCATTGCGCGAATGGGTTAATGCCCAATGTTTATATTTAAATAAATATTTGAAAGTATATCAATGCAAGATTATATAGGAGAAGTTTATGCATGGGTAATTGAATGTCAAATTTTTTATTTAAATATCTAACTCGAAGTATATGAATCCAGATAATATAAAAAATTCTTTATAATTATTACTAAAATAAATGTTTGCAACCTTGTAAAATCGATAGTCTAAATATTTGGTCTAAAAATGATAGTATAAATAAATACTACTTTTAATTTGAATTTTTCTAAGTGTTCTTAATTCTCTTTTGAGTAACATTATCATTGTCTTCATCTTTACTATTTGTTCTCTTCCTTTTTGTTGGTAGTGTGTTATTTGCAATTCGGTTATTGTTGGTAGCATAGATGACAACGTCATGCAATGAGATTATGATATAGGAGTTATGGACTTTCCTTTAGGTGTTCTGCTTGGGGTTCATTTGGTTCAACCATTATTGTTGAATGAGTTATTGTGGATAAAGAAATTCATAGTTTAAGAAAAAAGATTAAATAAATTAATAAAAATTTGAAAATTTAAAATATTATGTATTCCAAGGATATTAAAAGGTAGTTTCTTGCTTTAATTTGCTGGGTAATGGGTTATTTGAGTACTTTCATTGTCAACAAATCCCCCAAGTAGTTAATATGATTGGTTTCAAACTATTCTTTTTTATTTTTTTCATGGTATTAAAGAAATACATATGTATCATTTTTTGGTGTAACTACTAATTTATTTAATTCAATAAGAGTAAAATAAAGTGATTTCGCTTCAATTTGTTGGGTTATTTGAGTACTCTCTTTGTCAACCAATCCCCAAATAGTTAATATAATTAGCTTCAAATTATTTTAAATTTTTTTTCATAGTATTAATAAAATACTTGGTAAATAAATATATAACATTATTTTGTACTATAACGTTGATATTTAATTACAAGATATTGTAAAAATAAGATAATGAACAATGTAATGAATATCAATTGATAAATTTGAATGTAAAGAATCTTTGCATGAGAGAAAATAAAGACAATATAACTAATGAAATTATTTCTCTTATTTAATTTAATTTTTTGATAATGAATAATTTTTTCAAATAAAGGTATTCTAGACACATAATTCTAAATTAAAGAAATACATATGTATCATTTTTTGTTGTAGCTACTAATTTATTTAATTTAATAACAGTAAAATAGAGTGAGAAACTTAATTATGTCAAATTTGATTGAGATAGGTTCGAACCTAAGACCTTTCTTATAGAAATGAATGGGTAAGTTAAAAGTTAACGGAATATTAACAGAGAAGAGAATATTTAACGGAAAACTTAACGGATAATCATAAAAGTAAGGTTAAATTCGGTAATCTTTATTAATAATATTAATCTGAATTATCTTAACCATCTATTTGATTAAATAATTCATCTGAACCATCCATTTGATTAAATAATTTGACCGCCATTTTTTCTACCCATTTTAGGTCTAACTCTCTTTGGCTCTTATTAGTATAGTAGATATATGAATATGAATGGAAACCTCCATTATATTATATTCTATACATATTTGAATTTCCTATATATTATATTCCAATACCTATTTGTTTACCATTACATTTGTTTACCATAATTGGTAATAAATAAATGAAATTGTAAACAAATAGGTATTAGAATATAGTATATATAAAATTCAAATATGTATGTAATATAATATAATGGAGTTCATATGTTTTCACCATTAACGTAATCTTTTGGACTTTTGGTAATAATTGGTAATTGGTAATAAATAAATGGAATTGTAAACAAATAAGTATTGAAATATAATATATATATAGAATTCAATTATAATTAATAGAATAGAATTCATACAATTATAACTATTTCTTTTATCTTTTATATATAGGTCCTGTTTGATTATTGGCGGATCCGCCAATTGTTAGCGTATCCGCCATTTTCAGTGTTTTGACCCTCCTAAAAAGGTGTTTGGTTAAAAGGTTGCTCCAAACCGCCAAGTTGCAAAACGCTACTATTAGCAGCGTTTTGCAACAACATTTTGGAGAAAGATGATCTTTCCGCAAAATGTCCTTATAATTAAAAAAAAAAAATTTATCTTTTACTCAGCCCAACGGCTTTTCCAGCAGCCCGAAGGCCGCTGGGCAAAGTACTAGAAATAATGGAGCCTTGAGGCTCTCCTTTTATAGGAGCCTCAAGGCTCCCTTCCTCACTTATCCCACCGATAAGTGAGGGGGAAACAAAATTATAAAAGGGGAGCAGCAGCGGTTCCTCCCTTTTTTCTTCTTTTTTTTTAACATTATTGTTATTATTATTTTTATTATAATTATTATTGTTATTGTTATTTTATATATATATATATATATATTTTTTGTATACTCTTTTGGTCATTTTACATATTAACCGCTAATTTTATCAAACATTTTTTTACAAATCGCTACCGCTAAATGCTAATTGCTGATAACCAAATCCATAGTAAAGATATATTCGTTAAGCTCTCCTCCAGGCTCGGCTCCGCTTTTCTTCTCTCTGCATCGCCACTGCCAACTGCGTCGCCAGTCCACCACGTCGCCACCGGCCACCGCCTAGCCAAGACCACCGCCTGTCCGCCTCGTGCCTCGGCCCTCGCCAATCGCCTCGAGCCCTCGACAGTCAGACACCCGCCGCAGCCCACCAGGTTTGGTCTTCTACTCCGATTCTTCCCTTACTATTTACTAATTAAGTAATTAAAATAAACTTCTCAGACCTAATTTTCCACCTAATTTTTTGTTTGCCCTAATTTCTTTTTTTCATTAATTTCCCTAATTTTAAAGTTGCGTAATTCAATTGATAGTTTTTGCCCTAATTGTCCAACTCCCAATTTTGTGTGTGTGTTTTATTTATTTATTTATTTATTTATTATTATTAGTTGTGATTTTGGGAAAAAGTGAGCAGAGTAGGGTACATATAATATAGCTGCCACTTTATTTCGAATTAAATTTGAATTTCCTGTGTTAGCTTCTCACAATGCAACAGCAGAATGGACCAAAATTAAAAGATTGCTAGTTTCTTCTTCTGCCTATAAACTTAGTGCTTCTCATTGGAGGAGCAATAGAAAGTTGCTTGGCTCTGAAACTCATCTAGATTCCTATTGAGTATATACTAGAATGCTATGGTACCTATTAAAGTAATATTCTGTAATATATATTAGGTGTTCAAATTGGATTCACTTTTCTGGGCATAATGTAGGATTCCTTCTACTAATTTGTTAATTTACTTAATCTTTTAATCAGTTAATGTGGATTATTTACTTAATCTGTTACTTTAATGCTATTATTGTTTTTTATATTTATTCTCAATAGTTTTGCCTATGCCTAATTCATATTGATTTGCAACTTGCCAACTTGCAAGGCTAACTGCCTAACTGGCTAAGTATAATTCTGAAAATGAGATGCTTACAGTATGCATTCTTGAAATCAAAGATTTTACAAATGCATTGTATCCTTGAATTCTCTATAGACTACATAATACATATGCATTGTATCCTTGAAATAGCATGCAGAACTTGAAAAATTCTTTAAAAATGATCTATGTTCAGTTTACTTGAACAATCTTATTCGTATTTGATATTTTGTATTTGAACATTTTTTTAATTCATTTTATCTTTGCTTCTTTGCCCCCAGTCAAAGAAAATCCTTGCTCCTTCCCTGCTCCTACTGGTGTCAGTTCTCATCCGGGCTGTGCTTCAAAATTTCGACCTGAATTCATGGTAACTTTTATTATTTACGTTTTTCTTTGTTATATGCTCTGCATTTTTTTTTTTTGAATTGAATGTGTGACTGTGAATTTGCATGGTATTTTGTTTTCAATAATTAAGATTTGTTGAACCTCTCGTTCTGATGCTAGCCGAACTACTTTCCGTGGTTCTGATAGCAGCCAAACTGAATCTTCCGCTTTCCTCTTCCGGTCTTATTAATCAGCCATTTAGCCGCTAAAACCCTCCCTGAGCCAAACTTCCGCTTCCCTTTCTTCAATCGAATATGCGAGCCAACCTAAAGTGATTGATGAGTGGGTAGGTGGGTTAGGTGCCCAATAATCTCTTTAAGGATAAATAGATTTAGACTCTGGGGAAATAACATAAGATTAAGTTCATGCTCCGGGTAAGTCGCCACACCAACCCTCTAAACCTTTAGCTGTGGTCGATGGGGCTATCCTCTCCTGCTCCTGGCGTAAATGAAGTGGAATTAGGGGGGAATGAATTGTAATTTTGTGGGAAAAGAATAAGGTGTGTATTCAAATTACAATTGGGAATTGAAAGGGAAGAAGTGAATAAAGATTAAAATGCCCTTGTATACTAACAATATAATACTGTGTAATAATAAGGGCAACATAGTAATTCACCAAGTAATTACAATTCCACAAACTATGGAATTGCAATTCCTAGGGGGAATTGCAATTCCCTCCAACCAAACCATGGAATTACAATTCCATGGAGTTTGATAGGAATGTAATTACAATTCCATCCTACCAAACACCCCTATGCTTGGGTTTATGAGTTACGACGTGGTAGTTAACTCCAGCACTGTCGTTTGAACTTTATTGTTAGGAAAAATATTAAGGATTTGATGCTTTGGTAGAAAGTTGATTGTTGGATATATCCAAATAATTCATAGCCTGGCACCTATAAAAAAACGAGTCAAATTGGTTTTCGGTGGTTGTCTCTGTGACAACTTAGTGACGTACATATCCTCTGTGGATAAGGTAGTTGTGCAAAGCATGATTTTCAAATGGATTGTGTCTTCCTATATCCATAGTTCTTTGACCTTGTGGTACTTGCATACTTCAGATGACTTCATGCATCTTAAGATTATGGATTGGTTGGGAAATATTTATTTCTTACAGAACAATTGAATGCAAGAATTTTAGATGGTTGAGGCACATTCAAGGATCCCTTTCTCTTGCCATAGACTTCAACTTCAATGTATAGAGAAGTCATAAACCATAACTCGTTAACTGTACTGTTATAAAACCGGTTTTCTTGTGTTGAATCCAGAAATTAGTTTATTTGTGCACAAATGGCTGTGATGAATTTGATTATCTAAATACCCAGTGCAATTATTTTGTGAAGAAAAACGATGTAGATGGTTGAGGCACATTTAAGGATCCCTTTCTCTTGCCATAGACTTCAACTTCAATGTATAGAGAAGTCATAAATCATAACTTGTTAACTGTACTGTTACAAAACCGGTTTTCTTGTGTAACGAAGCCAGAAATTAGTTTATTTGTGCACAAATGGCTGTGGTGAATTTGATTATCTAAATACCCAGTGCAATTATTTTGTGAAGAAAAACGATATATATATATATATATTTTAAATCTTCAGTATTCCCAGATCTGTTGACATTTGAATTTTCGTTGCCAACCTGAATCCAAGGAAATGAACAGAATTGAACTTTTGTTTACTAGTGCTGAGCACACCTTGCCTTCAAGAAGAAATCAATAAATGCCAAAACATTACAAACTTTCCACATTCATTTATGCGTACCCAGCAACCCCCAAAATAGACATTCATCACATAATAAATCTTTGCAATATTGGGGGTCAGGTTTTGTTTGGCATTGAAGTAGATGGTAGCATTAGATTAGAGATAACCACTTGAGTTTGCTCAATGAACCCTAGGATCTTAATTAGCTTACCTCTGAACAGTAGAACACCTAATTCTTAAATTTTCAAGGATAATCTGAGGCAGGCCCAGGCCTAGTATTTTTTAACCAACTATTTCCCTTCCATGGCATGCATATTATTGCCCTTCACACTTTATGTAAGTTTCTGCAGATGTGTTAAATTCTTATCTGATATGCTTCTTGGTTGGCTTGCTAGCACTCACTTAATTCTTTCTTTTGTTTACAATACAGGCAACTCTTGCTGATTCTTTCTTAGCAGATTTGGATGAATTATCTGACAATGAAGCTGATATTCTCGTGAGTCCAGCACCTTATTTCTTTTAATTGCACTGCTTATTTGGACCTCACATTTCCCTCTTTCCCCCTTTACATTTTCCTTGATGATAGAGTAGAGACATAGAGTTGAATATTGAGAGTTCTATAAAGAATTGCCAAACAAACTTAATGATAAATTTCTTTCTTCTAGTGCTTTTGATCTTGTTCTTATTTGTTATTATTATTATGCATGCATGGTGACCTCGGGTGATAATGGTTCTGTTCTTTTTCATTTTATTTTCTTTTTCCCCCAATAATAGGATGAGGGCAATGTGGATGCTGAGCACATGGAGGAAGATGTTGATGGTGAGCTAGCTGATATAGAAACACTTAACTACGATGATCTGGATAGCGTCTCTAAATTGCAGAGGACCCAGCGTTATATCAATATTATGCAGGTTAGCAGAAGTTTGTGAACTTCAGATTTTCAGCCCAACTTACTCAATATTGTAGTTTAAATCATTGGGTTGCCAAGGACCTTGTAGTCCAGTGGCATCAAACCCTTCCCTTTATACGGGAGGTGGTGGGTTCGAGCCTCAGTGGAGGCAATACTGACTCTTGTGCTTCAATAGGTTGAGAAAGTAGTTATGAACAGATACTGCATTGTAATAGAGTTAGTAGTCTTCAAAAAAAAAAAAAATCATTGGGTTGCCAAGGACCTTGTAGTCCAGTGGCATCAAGCCCTTCCCTTTATACGGGAGGTGATGAGTTCGAGCCTCAGTGGAGGCAATACTGACTCTTGTGCTTCCATAGGTTGAGAAAGTAGTTATGAACAGATACTGCATTGTAATAGAGTTAGTAGTCTTCAAAAAAAAAAAAAATCATTGGGTTGCCAAGGACCTTGTAGTCCAGTGGCATCAAGCCCTTCCCTTTATACGGGAGGTGATGAGTTCGAGCCTCAGTGGAGGCAATACTGACTCTTGTGCTTCAATAGGTTGAGAAAGTAGTTATGAACAGATACTGCATTGTAATAGAGTTAGTAGTCTTCAAAAAAAAAAAAAAAATCATTGGGTTGCCAGTAGGATATTATTTTACAACT
Organism: Ipomoea triloba; assembly: GCF_003576645.1. Lineage (NCBI taxonomy): Eukaryota > Viridiplantae > Streptophyta > Magnoliopsida > Solanales > Convolvulaceae > Ipomoea > Ipomoea triloba. The sequence continues at coordinate 16,635,853 of NC_044923.1, read as the reverse complement.
GTACATCTATGTGTCCCTATTGCATGGATTAATTTCCAAGAGCCTATGTCTTGGTGGAAATAACTTCTCATTATCAAACCCATCCCCCATCTATGTGTCCCTATTTCATGGATTAATTTCCAAGAGCCTATGTCTTGGTGGAAATAACTTCTCATTATCAAACCCATCCCCCGTTTATATGTTTCTTTTTGCAGTCAATTCTCTGTTTTATTGTTGATATTGGTATTTATCTATGCAGAAAGTAGAAGAAGCACTAGAAAAGGGTTCTGAAAACTCAGAAACAGGGATGGTTCTAGAAGATGATCCGGAGTACCAGCTGATTGTAGATTGTAATGCATTGTCGGTTGATATTGAGAATGAAATTATTATAATTCATAATTTCATACGTGATAAGTACCGCCTAAAATTCCCAGAGTTGGAGTCTCTTGTTCACCACCCAATTGACTATGCCCGAGTGGTTAAGAAAATTGGGAATGAGATGGACCTCACCCTTGTTGATCTGGAAGGACTGTTGCCTTCAGCTATTATTATGGTTGTTTCAGTTACAGCATCAACTACAAATGGCAAGCCACTGCCTGAAGATGTCTTGCAAAAAACAATTGAAGCTTGTGATCGTGCATTTGCTCTTGATTCAGCGAAGAAGAAAGTCCTTGATTTTGTTGAGAGTCGAATGGGGTATATTGCTCCAAACCTCTCCGCTATTGTAGGAAGTGCTGTTGCTGCAAAACTTATGGGGACTGCTGGTGGTCTTTCCTCGTTGGCAAAGATGCCTGCTTGTAATGTGCAACTTCTTGGTGCTAAAAAGAAGAACCTTGCTGGGTTCTCCACAGCGACATCCCAATTCCGCATTGGATTTATTGAGCAGACAGAAATATTTCAGAGCACACCCCCTCCTCTAAGGATGCGTGCCTGTCGACTGTTAGCTGCGAAAGCTACCCTTGCTGCACGTGTTGATTCAACAAGGGGAGACCCAACGGGGAAAACTGGGCGATCTCTCCTAGAAGAGGTTCGTAAGAAGATAGAGAAGTGGCAAGAGCCACCTCCTGCTAAACAGCCTAAACCACTTCCTGTTCCAGATTCTGAGCCTAAGAAAAAGAGGGGTGGACGTAGACTGAGGAAGATGAAAGAAAGGTACTGATGATTTTGATACAATACAGATTCCGCTACCAATATACTTAGTTATCTTATTTCCTAGTTTATTAGTAGTTGCCTTTTTACTTTAAGTAAGCATATTTTAGAATATTGTTTCCTTATGTCTTAAGCTTTTAACTCCTATATATAGGGAGAGTATTAGATTGTCTTGGTAAGTTGGTATTGAATAAAATCAAAAGGAAGTTTCTTCCACCAACTTCTCTCTCTCTCTCACTATTATCAGCCACCATAGGTAAACCATCTTCATCTGTTAACCACAGACCTGTGACGCGTAGTTAAATTACTGAGTCATATCATATTTCTTCCAACTTATAGGATAAAACATTTCCTTGACGTCTGTCAGATGTGCTATGCAATCTAATCTTAGTTGTATCTAACATAGCATGTTAATAAACTTTCACTAGGTATGCCATTACAGACATGCGGAAGCTGGCTAACAGAATGCAGTTTGGAGTACCTGAAGAGAGCTCATTGGGTAAGTAACATTATCTTTCCCCTTCTCCCCCCTTCTTGTAAATTGACCTCTAATGCAGTTGATTCTAGAATTTTCTAGTAGTGCCACATAAATTTTCTCTACTTTTCTGTGTCTTCGTCTTTCAACCTCCCACATGTGCTCTTTCATGGGGATGTGCCTTGAATGAGGATTTTAGTATGATAGATTTTGAGTATTTCATTAAATTGTTTGGTCAAAGATGTTTGTAACAATTTTATTGTATTCGGGATTTTCAATGTATCCTTGACTGACAATTCACTTTCTCACAAGTGATTCTCTTTATGGAATACAGGGGATGGTTTGGGTGAGGGATATGGAATGCTTGGTCAAGCTGGAAGTGGCAAATTACGCGTGTCAGTTGGCCAGAGCAAGCTTGCTGCCAAAGTAGCTAAGAAGTATGTTAATTCACATTCCCCTATATAATTTAAGTAATTTCTTTCTTCTTTTCCTATTTTTTCAAGCTGAATATTTTTTCTCCACAAATGCCACATCCACCTTCAATAAAAAACTGTGAACATTTTATTTGATTGTATTTTCTCAACAATGAATATATTTCATGCATTGGATTTGTGTTCAGATTTAAGGAGAAGAATTATGGAAGCAGTGGTGCTACATCGGGACTGACTTCAAGTTTAGCCTTCACTCCTGTGCAGGTTTGATACTATTGACTCTTCTATTATTAGGCCATCTCCAACCCAAAACACCAAATTTTACGTCAAAAGAAATGTTCCCAACATATTCTTACACCAAATTTTTTTCATCTCCAACCCATAACACCAAATTTTATTCCTTCACTAAAATAATTTGTATTCTCATAAAGTAAAACTGTATAGTTTATATTAATACTTGAAGTATTTTTATATAAAATATAATTTTAATTTTGGATGTATTGATTTTAATTTTATTGAAATTATGTTTTATGTAACTCCATAACAGCATAGATAGTCTAATGTTTCTGCTTTATAAGCTCTATTGCCTGCCTAATATTAGTATATTCAGTACCCTTTGTTATTTCTATGCGTTGCATTTTAATAATTATGCTTTCCTTGATGCCAACTATGGTTCTTTCTCAGGGGATTGAACTGTCGAACCCACAAGCATATGTAAATCAACTTGGGTCAGGAACCCAGAGCACGTACTTTTCAGAAACCGGGACATTTTCCAAGATCAAGAGAACATAATGCTACAGTATGTCTGCTAACTTGTGCTATTTTCTTTCGTTCTTCTTTAACTCAAACCCTGATGCTTCAGCCTCTGTTTTTGGGTTGATACTGGTTTTTGTAACTCATGCTTGTCATAATTCTCTAAAACGATGCACCATGGTTGTTTTTTTGATTAGTAGTATGTTTTATCACAGTTTTATTTTGTATATTTATGTTCTCATTTCGTTATAAGAAAATTCAGAAGTATCATAGTTCAATGATGGAAAAACCAAGAATAGTTAAGCTGTGATGCACTAGCATATTCATTAGTCTTTGTTTTCAATCAAGATTTTAATCATCCACTTGCATTGTGGAAAAAGGTTCAAATAATTGTGCAATTCAAAATTTCATAAAGTAAAAAGTGTTAATGAACTTATCAGTTTTGTACAATTGATTAAACAATTAGATAACTAAAATATATACAATTATGACATTTTTTCAATTTTCTCAGATAGAACCTGATCATATTACTTAATGATATATACCTCTCTGTCTACCATACTAGTTGGGAATTTGAGAGAAAAGATTAAAATGTTTTAAATTTAAATTGCATTAATAGACATCATACAAATGTCTCAATTGTATATATTTTGCTTGTTTAATAGTTTGATACTAGTACATTTTTTAAATTCAGTAATCTTATCTTATTGCACAAAAGCAATAAGAACAACTTTAATGGATCAAGTTTTTGTTTTTTGTTTTGTTTTTTTGTTTTGTTTTTGTTTTTTGTTTTTTGTTTTTTGATTTTTTTAGGCTAATTAGGAGTAGGGGTGTAAATGAGCTCGCGAACTGCTCGGTCAAAGCTCGGCTCGAGCTCAGTCAAATTCGAGCTCAAGCTGAGCTCGAGCGGCTCGTTTAACAATCGAGCCGAGCTCGAGCTCTAATATCTTAGGCTCGTGGCTCGACGAGCCGCTCGCGAGCCATATATATATATAAAATTTTGAAATACTAAAAATTTAAAATCAAACAAGTTAAATTCGAGCTCAAAATTGAACTCAAATTCGAGTTCGAGCCTGAACTCGAACTTGAACAAACGAGTTGCTCGTGAGCATCTCGAAAATTGCCGAGCTTGAGCTCGACGGCTCGAGTATTAGTTCTCGAGCTTGAGCAGGGCCTTCATTAACGAGCTCGAGCTCGGCTCGTTGACACCCCTAAATTTAGGAGGCTCACAAAAAACTCTACTTCATGCAAATTCATTTTTTTTTTTCTTCTCTTTCATCAACTCTTTTTCCATCTCTCTTCTCCATGTTACAGAAAAAATCATTGATAGCCTTACTCTAAGTTTAATGATTTATTTGACACTATTTACTTCCATAAATAAAATAAGGTTGTATTAATTAATACTTTCAAGGTTGAAACATAAAATTTTACTCATTTTACTCGACTCAACAATGAGGACATTATAACTAAGTAAAATTTCATAAATTAATATGTATGGGAAATGGAAACTTATTATCACTCCGTACAAGATTGATATTCACATCATAACTAATAATGGAACAAATTAAACAAACATGTATGCATACAGAAGAAACAATTTAAACACTCAGAATAATCAATCGTCTTCATATTTCTTCTTGTTGTTGAAATTCTTGACAGCAGAAGTAGCGCAGCTAACAATTTTCTTGCCCATCATAGTAGAAACAAATTCTTTCTGTTTAGGAAACACACTTCCTTTCTTGGGCCCTGGAAATATTCCAATACTTTTGCTCCCACCTTCTTCCTCTTGTTTTCCCATTGCCATTTTCTTCTCTCCTTTGGCTGCCATCTCTGTGTGTGAGTGAGATATATATATATATATATAATATGAATTGATAAATTAAATGAAGTTGTATTTGATGTGTCTCATCTACTAAGGCCGGGCTGGTTTTATAGCAATGGCGGATGGAAACAGTACAGAAACTTCTTTTTTGAAAAAGACTTGAACTAAGACTTATTAATGTCGTTTTGAGGGTGTGTGTGTGTGTTATTACATTGTGTGTGTGGGGTATTGTTGAACATTTCTCTCTTTTTCTCTCTCTCTCTCACACACACAAATATATATATATATATGTGTGTGTGTGTGTGTTGGTTTGTATGTGTTATTACATTGGGTGTATGTGTGTTATTGTTGAACATCTCTCTCACACACAAACTCACACATATATGTGTGTGCATGTGTTGGTTTGTATGTGTTAGAGCATTTACATCTATGGTTTATATGGAGATAATGTCAGATCTAATGCCAACATGACAAGTAAAAGAAGAAGAGAGAGAAAGTTTGGGGATCAACTGCAAAGGGTGGGGAGTTTAGGAGTTCAAGAAAAAAAAAATTTATTACTTGTTGCTTGCTGTGCGCGTTCTGCGGCGCGCTTGACAGCAACATTATATATATATTAAATTCAGTTTTGTTTTGTTTTGTTTTTTTAATTCATCTCTCTCCATTTTCTCTTTCCTAATCACACTTACAAAAACTTCTCAATAACCGTGAAATATTTTCATTGATAAGGATGCTCTTATTATATTGCGTACGTGTATGTGTTATTGTTCAACATCTCTCTCACTCATACACACACAAAGCAATTCTTATACCATGGATCAGAGTTCATATTATATTGTGAACCCTGATACAAAAATTATGTATCTTAAGTTAATACATTCTGTATCTACAGTTAATAGTTTTTGTACATGTAAACAAATAACTTGATAAACGCTGTTGTATAGTTCATCTTAGCCCACGTGTAAGTGTGTGATTTATCAAAAAATAATCAGCAACCATGCCCACATAATGGGAATGTAATTCAACATTCATTATACTATGAAACATGGTCCACCTTGTAAGATTGAGCTATATATATGGAAGGGTTCAGGTGGGGGGTATAGCTTCCCGTGTGGTTGTGCAGTTACATAACTTAAGCATTAAAATGACACACCTTAAGTACACAAACCACGCACCTTAAGCTAAGAACACAAAATACACGCCTGACCTAAAGATTTTAAATGGTGCACCTTCAGTACACAAACTACACACCTTAAGCACACAAACAAAACACTTTAAGAAGACAAATCACGCACCTAAAGTTTTAAAATGGCGCACCTTAAGTTTCAACACTGATGCACCTTAAGCATACAAATCACGCATTTTAAGAAGGAAAATTACGCACATAAATCTTTAGGTTGACGCACCTTAAGTTTCAACAATTACGCACCTTAAGCACATAAACCACACACCTTAAAGAAGAAAAATCACGTACCTAAGCAATCGCACCAGAGAATGCCAACTGCACAGGATCCCATTATATATATATATATGGGGTTCATTTTTAGCATAGAAAGTTCATTTTTAATAAGGTGAATTTTTTATTTTTTAAGGTTTAGGTTTATGTACTACTTAAAAAGGAACATTCACTACATTAAAAATGAACTTTTATATGTGATGTAGTATAATTTACTGTAGTTCAATTAAAAGTTTAAACTTTTAGTTAAGATGAAATGAACATTCACTACATTAAAAATGAACTTTTATATGTGATGTAGTATAATTTACTGTAATTCAATTAAAAGTTTAGACTTTTAGTTAAGATGAAATACATACATCATTCAATTGTTATTATATCCCATGTATTATGCTTTCAAAAAAAAAAAAATCCCATGTATTATTTCTTAGAAATAATGTGGTTAACAATATGTGTGTCTTTATTTATTTATTATTTATTTTTTTAAAGAGATAAGGTAAGAGGGAGGGAAGAGAAAAGATGATAGAGAAAAAATTTGATTTGCATGAAATTGCTTTTTTGTAGGTTGTTGAGCATATAATATATAAAGAGTTAATTTCATTTTTGGACCTAGATTTTTAGGCGCTATTTCACTTTTAGTCATTTTTTTTAAAAAATATTTTATTTTGGTCCTAGTATTATTGTGACATGACTATTTTTGGTCCTTTATCAACAAAATCGTTAAAATTCGCATAAATGCAAGGGCATTACGATATTCAAATAGGAATTTTTTGAAAAAAAGTAAAAATAAAATATAGCGGATCAACTTACTTTGAAAAAAAAAAGATCAAAATGTCCTTGTACTTAACATCATTTTAACGATTTTGCTGAAGGAGGACCAAAAATGGTCATGCCACAATAATACTAGAACCAAATGTGGATGTTTTCATAAAAAAGGACTAAAAGTAGACTACCACCCATAAATCTAGGACAAAAAATAGAATAAAAAAGGACTAAAAGTAGACTACCACCCATAAATCTAGGACAAAAAATAGAATTAACTCATATATAAACATAAATGTGCAATCCAACTATCAGCTTAAACTTTTAGTTGAGATGGAGTACTTGCTTCAATTTGGTATCAAAGAGATCAGACTATGGTCCACGGGCGGCCCGCACACGTGAGGGGGCGTGTTGAGCATATAATATATAAACATAAATGTTCAATTCAACTATTCGTTTAAACTTTTAGTTGAAATGGAACATATGCTTCAATTGATTTCTCGAGAAAAAAAAAGGAAAGAAAAAAGGCTAAGCTTACTTTGTGTGTGCATTTGCTAATAGTCATTTTTACTTGATAGAAAGTATTTTTTTTTTAAAAAATTTTCTTTTTCTCTCCCATTCTCCCTCTTATCTGGCAAAAAAAAAAAAAAAAAAGAAAGACAAAAACAAAAAGAAACTTGCACTATTGACGATGCTCTAGCTTTGAGATTTTAATTTATTGACATGACTTCAAACTATCAGTTGTAACTCGATTGATTATTTTTTTGTTTTGTTTTGTTTTGTTTTGTTTTGTTTTTTGTTTTGTTTTGTTTTGTATTTTTTTTGTTTTTTGTTTTTTGTTTTTTTTTGCAAAATCGTAACACGAATTTTAATATATGTATTTGTTGAATGTTTATCATGAAATAATTACCCATCCCGTCACATTTTATGTATCGAGTTTGGTTAACGAGACTTGATTGAAATTATTTACAATTTAATACTTCATAATATTAAGTTTATAATTAGTATGTGAAATTTATATATTTAGAAACTACATTAAAAATATTATTAAACACAAAAAATTAAATTGAAAAATTTAAGTAAATACGTACTAATGAAAATAAGCAAATAATAAAGAGTTAGTTTGACCAATTAATAGTAAGTATGACAGATAAAATGAGACTGTGAGAGTACAATTTAATGCATGAATTGTTACTTGTGAGATTATGCAAGGGTAAGATATTTTCAAAATACAATAATGTTGATATATTTAGATCAATAAAAAACATTATTATTGATTTTGTGTAATATTTGAGTCTTATTTTTTTTTAATTTACATTTCGTTTCAAGAATATATTTGATATATTGTTTCCTCAATATAATTCAAGAATTTTATTACTTAATCTCAAAGTTTCAAGAACGCTAAAATTCGTTGAACATCTTATGATATTTCTACAAATATTTATAACTACTACAACATAACTCTTCCCCCGGCCCAAATTTCATATATATGTTTTTACTAGGATATGCTCCCATAGTCCCATAATTCCCACAAAGATTCATTCCCATTTCTGGGATGTTCTGAACTAAAGTATAATCATAGATTCATAACCAATTAGCCATTGAACAATTTTTATTTATTTATTTTTTTTTGTCGTATCCTTTTTTGCTCTGGAATTATTAAGGGAAAATTTTGTAATTACTAAAGGTGAAAAATTATTATCACGATACATATATATATAGTCTTTTTTTTTTGTCCTACTCTCTTATTGGGGCTTTGCCAATTTTTGCCACATTGCGGACAGTCTTATTTAGCCATTGCCACTTTTAGTCCACTGTTAGAATTTTCGTCAAATGACTATCCATGGGTATCTTGGTCTTTTCAGGCTTTGGTGGTCTCCTTTACCCCAATAACCTCCTCTCCGCAGCCGCCGCCAACCACCAGTCTAATGAACCCCACGACGAATTCCGTAACATCGCCGCCACCGTTGGAGTCAAGCAACAACACCATCACCACGTCACACTCAAAAACCACCGAAAAATGCCACAACCAGCTCTGCAAACAAGGCCTGGGCGCTGTCACCGGAGTCGTAACCGTCGGCGCATTCTGCCTAGGATTCGCCGCACTCGCCCTAATCTGGGTATACTCGAAGAAATTCAAGAACGTGAAAAACTCTGAAATATTAGCCTCCAACATCATCAAAATGCCCAAGGAGTTCACCTACAAGAACCTCAAATCCGCCACCAAATCCTTCGATTCCACCCGAATCATCGGCCACAGCGCCTTCAGCTCAGTCTACAAGGGCATAATTCTGGAAAACAACGAGGTCATCGCTGTCAAGCGGTGTAGCCATAACGGACAGGGAAAAACAGAGTTTCTCTCAAAACTATCAATCACCGGTACCCTCCGCCACAGAAATCTCGTCAGGCTTCAAGGCTGGTGCCATGAAAAAGGCAAAATTCTCTTAGTCTACGATCTAATGCCCAATGGGAGTCTTGACAAAGCCTTATTCGAGTCAAGAATGGTTCTCCCAGGGCCACACAGGCAAAAAATTTTTTTAGGTGTAGCTTTAGCTTTATCATATTTACACCAAGAATGCGAAAACCAAGTAATCCACAGAGACATCAAGACCAACAATATCATGTTAGATGAATCCTTCAACGCAAAGATTGAGCGATTTCAGGTTAGCCATGCAAGTTGAGCACGACAAGTCCCTGGATGCCACCGTGCCACCGAAACTATGGGGTACTTAGCGCCGGAATATCTCCTAACCGGCCACGCAACGGACAAAACCGACATTTTCAACTATGGTGCGGTAGTTCTTGAAGAAGGAGATTTGAGAGAGAAAAACCCTGAAGAATCTTCAGTCAAAGCACAACAAAGGGTAAGGAGACCACCAAAGCATGAAAAGATCAAAATACCTCTGTTTTGAACGGCCATTTGACGGAAATTCTAACAGTGAACTAAAAGTGGCAAGGGCTAAATAAGACTGGCCACAATGTGGCAAAAATTAATGAGGTGGACTAAAACTGGCAATGCCCCAATAACAGTAGGACAAAAAATGGCAATGACTATATATATGTGTGTGTGTGTGTGTGTGTATAATAGAGATAAAATGTAGTGAATATGCACATGTGAAACGTGCGATGGGATGAGAGCATTGATCTTGTCAAAATCAACGTCCAAGATTAACAATGATTAAAAAAAATGCGGTAGCAATTTAGTCATTTTCCATATTGGTCAAACTTAAGGTGTAACACCCCCAAATTTACATATGAGCCTAGGCTAAAAGCATTAAAGCTTAAGGCATAATTAAAGGATTAAGCCCAAACTGACTACTATCATTAAATTGATAATGTCCAAAACATAAGGGGATGCTACCGCCGTAGCTATCCATACTGGGATAGCTACCAGGCTAAGTCATCAAATTAAACATTCATAATCCTAATCATAATCATAAGGGTCACAAACCCGGTGTCTAAGCACCATACAAACTCACAGGGCAAGACAATAAGAAAAGCTAAATATTAGAGTCAACATATCTACAAACATAGCCAATAAGAGTCAACTACCTAGGAGCTACATACAAAACAAGAGTAGGGGTGTAAACGAGCCGAGCCGAGCTCGAGCCTAGGGTGGCTTGAGCTCGAGCTCGTTAAGGAAGGTTCGGCTCGAGCTCGAGTTCGAGCTTGAATTTGAGCTCGAGATCAGGGCCAAACTCGAGTTTGAGTTTGATTTTGAGCTCAAATTTAACCTATTTGATTTTAAATTCATGTTTCAATTAAAAATAAACTATAATTATACACACACACACACACACACACACACACACACACACACACACACACACACACACATATATATATATAATATTATATTATATATATATGGCTCGCGAGCCGCTCGACGAGCCACGAGCCTAAGACATTAGAGTTCGAGCTCTACTCGATTATTAAACGAGCCGAGCTTTGATTGAGCGGCTCGCGAGCAGCTCGCGAACCTCTCGGCTCATTTACACCCCTAAACAAGGCTACTCAATTCTAACTCCCCAAGCGCTCTCGGCACACAACAAACTGAACCTGAAATGGGTTTAGTAAAACAAGTAGAAAACACCCGATTAGCATAATTGCTAAGTATAAACCACTCCATCATGTAAAATAGTTTATACATATATAGATTGAAAAACTTGAGGTTTGATACACGTAATCATGTTGTTCATCAACTTGCGATATACAACTTCATAGAATATACCATATTAAATATCGCGTAGAATTATGGATATACAATACTATGCATCACATAGAATCATGGACGTACAATACGAGATAGATATAGACTCATGAGAATACCATATCAAATGACATAATCATTGAAGAGGTTGCACACATAGCATATTCGGTTATAAAATAAGACACATACTTCATACTCACATGCTCATGAAAAAATTTAGAAAAGGTTTCAATGCTGGGGTAAAAAGAGTTTAAATGACATGAATAACTATAACATTAATGAAGAATTCTTTTACACAAACACGGTAAGGAAATGGTTTACTCATATCATAATGCATAACTATCATGCTCATCATTAAAAGTGAGAGGTGGCTCGTAGCAAAAAATATAAGTATACTTTCTCAAAACCTTACTTGGGATCAATAATCTCATCATAAGAAAATAGTCATTTCTTTATAATAATACAAGAGGAAACCTTTCATCAAATACTATAATCATTCTCATACATGAAGGGAGCTGAGGCTATCCTCACCTGCATGTACATGACCTCAATGAAAGAACTGGTCCCTGCTAACTCAACATAATCATACATGAAGGGAGCTGAGGTCATCCTCACCTGTGTGTACATGACCTCAATGAAATAACTGGTCACTTCTAACTCCTCATAACTCATACATGAAGGGAGTGAGGTCATCCTCACCTGTGTGTACATGACCTCAACGAAATAACTAGTGCCTTCTAACTCATCAATCACATGTGGAATCAGGACCGCTACCTTAAGTGTGCACCCCATAACTAGGATTCTAAGCCCAGCGGGTAATAGCTCAAGCCCTAAAGTAAGCCCATGATTTTTCTACCAATCCACTCCTCTACATAATCCGGGATTTTTCTACTGTATTTCATCTCATCATTTCACCTCATCATCTCTTCCGAATGGACTGCAGTCCAATCGGATCCTCCAAAAATATATAATTTTCTTAGATCCCATTGTAAAATAGTGGTGGTATAATCTTTGCAAACGTTTCTTCATAATAGTTTCAAAAATAGTGAAATAAGTATCATATACAACTTTAATTTATACATGCACAAGTAGTCAAAATAGAGTATAGATATAGATTTTAAAAGAGAGTTATAATGCAAGTGTGTGTGTGTGTGTATTCACTTTCATGGGCTTTCAAAATAGATTTACAATCTTTATATAAACATAGTTTGGTTTGGAAAACATAGATATATGCATGGGGTTGCAAATAAATGCACAAGTAATAATCTTATAGATGATTCTACTCATCATACTTCAAACATGATATTTTAACATCAAAGATAGGATGCATATCATTCACTTTCCTTTTCAAAATTCCCATATTTCAATTCATGGTCCTAATTTCAAATAGGAGCATCATAAGTCATTTCATAATCTCATTCTTTCAATAAATAGGGATTTCATGCTTAAGCTCATAGCTTATCTCATAATTCCATTTCAACTAGGAACATCATACTTTAATTTCATAATTCACTTCCAAATTCCATTTTAAGGTGGAATGTCATGCTCATTCATATTACTCATTTCATAGCATTATTTCATGTAAGAATATCAAGCTTAGACACATAGCTTAATCAAGATATCATTTCTCTTGAAAATATCATACTTGAGCACATAGCATAATCATAAACTCATATCACATCGAAATATCATAATATTGCTCCACAAGGGAACATCATGTTTGATCATTTAATAGCACATCGAATAGGAATATCATGTTTAATCAACAAATTATTTCATCATAGGTAATCAATAGATCAAGAATCTGGGCCTCGCGGCTCAACTGGACTCACAAACACGAGATGGTTGGACCTGGTTGGTAAGGGGGTACGCCCCAAAACCAACAGGCCCCTCATCCCTCGTGAGATTGGCAACAAGGGCAACAAGGCCCGTCGCCAGGACCTCACGGGGCCTGGATCATTGACTGGCAGAGCTCTTAAGGCCTGCGGGTGGTCTTGCTCTTTCTCGTAGGGCTTGCCCGCAAGGCCCTGTGGCCTGCGGGTAGTCCCGCCTCTTCTCGTAAGCCTTGTGGCATGTGGGTGAGCCTACGAGAATGGCAGAGAGGGGACAGAATCCCGACTCTCGCCATTTTCTTCCACCTACAACTCCTAAAAACACCATTTACAGATATGCCATGGCATATCCTCAACACCTCAACAATGACATTACCTCATTCAACCATCAACCATATTTCAATAAATACATCAAACAAAGCACATAGCTTCACATAAGTTCATTACCAGAGCATCCCCACACACAAACACATTTCACAGACATTTATCAAAATAATAAATTTTAGATGTCCATGGGTTATACCTCATCTTGCTAGCTTTAATCTAAAGAGTCTTCCATTTCTAATCATCAAGATAGATCTCCTTCACCACCTCTTAAGACTCCCAAATCTAGAAAGCATAAAAAATAACATACATACACATATAAACACATACGTAACATTAGGAAATGGGAAAAAGAGAATGGAAGAAGAATGAAGAAGAAAGGAGATAAGGAAGCTTACTGAGTTTTTTTTTTTTTTTTTTGGTTGGAATCCTAAGCTAGCTTGGTCTCATTTTTGTTGTCTGATGAAATGAAAGAGAAGGGATGGAGGGATCAAGAGGCGCTGATGGTTTACTGTAGTATTTATAGGGGCACAAAACCCTAGGTCTCCATGAGATGAACGACTAAGTAGGAGGGCAAAATGGAAATTTGACTCTAAACTTTGTGTTATAATTTTGAGATCAAATGTTGGGTCAAGTTTGGGGGCTGATCAACATATGATCCCATATATATATATATATATATATATATATATATATATATATATATATATATATATATATATATATATATATATATATATATATATATATATATATATATATATATATATATATATATATATATATATATATATATATATAGAGAGAGAGAGAGAGAGAGAGAGAGAGAGAGAGAGAGAGAGAGAGAATGGATCAAATGAGAACATGTACCAAAGAGAGATATAAGAACTCATCGCACCCGTCCATTTGTCTAGATCTAAAGGATCAGAAAAACAATATTTTTTTTTAATGCAGTGATATTTTCAAAAATAATTGAATTTTGAAGTGCAAGTAAATTGTGTTAAAAGTGAAAGTAATAGTTTCATAGAGTGCACCTAGTGCAAGTAAACTTTATTAAAAGTGCAACAATATTTAATGTACCTAATGTTATCATTAATTGCACCAAACGTTATAATTAAGTGCACCAATGTGAAAGACGTTATCATTAAGTGCACCAATATGAAAAGGTAAATTATTTGCACAATTAAGTGTAAATGGCTACACTTTTATGTGATTTTACTTACACACTTTTGTTACTTGCACATGAAGTGTCAGTTATTTACAAAAAATGCAATCGCGTTTTTAAAAAAAATTACATCTAATCCATTAGATCTTGATAGATGGACGTCTGTGATTAATACTCTCCTAGGTGCCTGTTCTCACTGGAGTGCAAATATATTGATGCCCAGTGTACATTTTACTCGCACTTGTAATACATTTTACTTGCATTTCGATGTTCAATTATTTACAAAATTTCACCGCGTTTTTTTTTAAATAAGTGTTTTTGTTCCGTTAGTTCTCTCCTGGACTACTCGCTTCACTTGAACAGCCTCCATTAGGTTTGGACAGTTGGACGACTGTGAATTGTTCTTAATTCTCTCCTGGACTACCCGCTTCACTTATTGGGACAGGTGGATGGTTGTGAGTTGTTCTTAGTCCTCTCCTGGACTACCCGTTTCACTTATTGGGACAGGTGGACGGCTATGAGTTGTTCTTAGTTCTCTCCTGGACTCTAAGTGGACTTGAACTACAACCTCCCTATTACATTGTAGTATCTAATACTTTCTCAACCTGATGAAGTACAAAGAGTCAATTCGCCTCCATTGAGGCTCTATCTCATGACCTTCCATACGGGTGAGTCACTACAATATGTCATCTGAGCACAAGATGCTTGGCTATATATATAACAAGTTCTAAGATGACTAATCTATATCTATCAATTTGGGTAGATCAACAATTAAGGGTGTGTTTGATACTTATAGTTGTTCTTAGTTCTCTACCCCGCTTCCCCAACTATTAATAATCATTCCATTCCACCTTACTATCAAATATGCAAAATATTTTCATAAAAACCCATTACCATTACCAAATATTTGATACCCATTCCGATTTCGATTTCCACGTGCGAACCAAACACACCCTAAGCGCTGCTAAAATAAGGGAAAATGGACTAAGATCTGTTAAATAAATATTACAAATTCTATAAAATTAAGATATTATAGTAGTACAAGAATCAGAAATGGGAATTTATCACTCAAACACACATAAATAATAATAATGGAACAAACAAATATGCATGCATACACGTACAGCAAACAATTTAAACCTAGTAAGAATCAATTGTACTGTCTTCATGCTTCTTCTTCTTGTTGATGTTCTTGACAGCAGAAGCAGCCCAACCACCAATTTTCTTACCCATCTTAGTAGAGATGAGTTCCCTATCTTTAGGAAATACACTTCCTTTCTTGGGACCTGGAAATATTCCAACACTTTTGCTGCTGTGATCTTCACCACCTTCTTGCTCTTGCTTTTCCATTCCTATCTTCTTCTCTCCCTTGCCTGCCATCTCTCTCTCTCTCTCTCTGTTTGTTTTATGAATGAAGTCAAGTGTTTGATGTGTTCCATCTATCAAGGGTTAAGTTTTTATAGCAAATTAGCAATGGAGCATGGAAACAGTACAGAAACTTTCTTGAAATTCTTTTTTTTTCTCTTTCAAGTTACAAATTCCTTAAATTAATTTCCTTGAACAATCTTTGATACTTCTACAAATATTTGTAACTCATTCCCCGACATTTCATGTCTATGTTTTTTGCATTCCTAGGTAATTGCTAGATTCAACCCCATTCCTAGGTAATTGCTACTTCAATTCTTGTTTTTCAATTTTAAAAATATGTTTATTAGCACTATTTTTTTTATTACTCACACTATTACAAAAATAAGATATAACGCCGATTTTTCAACAAATCCAACGGCAAAACATTAAATTAATTTATAATTTTTTAAAAAGATTTTAACGTCGGGTTTTAATAATAACTGACTTCGTAAACTAATTATAAAAAGTAAAAAATGAAAATAATATATTTTATAAATTATTGTGTATATATTTTGAATTTTAGGATTTGTTGTGTATATATGTTGAATTTTAGATTTTTAGGAATTATTGTGCATATATTTCGAATTTTAGGTATTATTGTGTATATATTTTAAATTTTATGAATTATTGTGTATATATTTCAAACTGTTTAGAATTAATGTGTGTATATATATGTGTGTGTGTGTGTGTATATTTCAAATTTTATGAATTATTGTGTATATATTTTGAATTTTATAAATTATTATGTATATATTTCGAATTTTAGGAATTGGTGTGTATATATGTTGAATTTTAGAAATAGTTGTGTATATATTTTTAATTCTAGGTATTATTTTACGTGTATATATTTTGAATTTTAGGAATGATTGCTTATATATATTTCGAATTTTGGGCATTATTGTGTATTTTGAAAGCATTGTTAATATATTTAAAATTTGTAATATGTTTTTTAAGAGTAGGAGTATGTAGGTTTCTAATTTTAGTTTAGTTGGAGAATCTAGGTTTCTAATTTTATTCACTCAAATTACCTATCTTGTTGGACAATATCTATTTCGTATATTAATTTACAAATAAAACTTATAGGAGATTAGATTGAATCACGAATTGTTTATCGACATGAACAAATTTATTTTGAGGTAAGATCTTTCTTTCACTAGTATAGATTTGCACATCCGCGGTAGTAGATGCAGGGACGCGAATAGCTTTGAGCTTTTCGCTACCCATGTGCAAGGGTAGTAGAAAATTGAGCATCCACTACCTTTCTAAAAATAAAAGGTAGCAAATTTTCTTATTATTTTTTTTTTAAAGCATCTACTACCCCTTCTATAAATAGAAGGGTAGCGGGTATTACTTTATTTTTTAGAAAAGCATTCGCTACCCGTCTTAAAACAGAAGGGTAGCGAATACCATTATTTAATTTTTTTTTTTTAGAAAAGCATCAACTACCTTTCTAAAAATAGTGGGGTAGCATATTTCCTACGAACTTTTGGCTTACCATACCCTTGTACATCCATTGATTGACCATACCGTAGTCTATGTTTATTTCTGTTTTTGGCTTTTCCTTATGCTTCTGGTGATTAGTCACACCGTGGTCGTTTAAATTAGTTTTGTTCATTGTATTATTATTATTTTAGAAATTTGTTGAACAGTGTTAACAAACGTTTAATTAGGGTTATATTATTTTAGATTGGATTGTGATGGATAAAAGTTGGATTAATGCTCCTCGAATTAATAAGGAATACGAAGACGGGGTTTGATAAATCTTAGACTTTCCAAAGCGTAGTCTTCCGAATAATAATGAGAGGTTGATTTGTCATTGTAAAAAGTGTTGTACTTTGAGAAAATCAAGTGCAGACGACATATTTGATGAGGTATGTACTCTGTAAATTTTTTAATTTTAAAATAGTATTTAATTTACTTTTCTATAAATAATAATTGTTACTTATATTGAAATGAACATTTAAAAGGAAAGTCTAAATTGACTTTTCACTCGGTTGTGCAACAATCTCCTCTTGAATTGACTATAGCAAATCCGGATTCTTTGAGTACTGCATGTAAAAATGCATATAAAATTACTTGCAATCTTGAACAAAATCTTGTGATGCATATGCCTCGTGGAGATCATGCGTTTCTTATGCATTTCCAAATGTAGAATCGTAACCACAAAAGTTTTGAAATGCACTATTAGTTATTCGCGAATACACTATTAAACATTTCTAAACGCACAATCGTAATTCTTATAGAAAATTACAAAAATATCATCGCATTTTGCTCCCTTTTTATTGACTTTCAACGTTTGATCATCCTTAGATGGACGTACAAGATTTATCCGCAATTTCGCACCTGGAGGCTGATCAACATTTGATCTCACACACACACACACACACACAAACACACACACACACACATATATATACATACTAGTTTTTCTTATGCGCGATGCGCAAAAAATAGGTGCCCAATATTAGTATTTTGTATTAAAATTTTAAATTTATTTAAATTTTAATATAATAATTAATAATAATAATAATGTAAAATATTTTTATAAATTGGATATTTATATTTTAAAAAATAACTAACATATAACTCTAATATTTAATGTGTATATTATTATTATTATTATTATTGAAGAAGATAAGAAAATATATGGTGGATGCATGTGCATCGTAACAATAGTGTAAAAGATAGCGGAAGTTATAACGGTAGGGGTATATTTGTCCAAAATATTATGTAGTACAACTTTTATAGCATAATGTACAAGAAAACTTAACGGAAAAAATGGATATAAATGAGGGGTATAACCTCCATTCACATTTATTATGTTTTTAGAGATATATATATATATATAGAGTCATGATCAGGTGCGGCTTTGCTCTCCCGTGCGGTTCACACCACTCAATGTTACGAAATACACCACTCAATGTTAAGAAACACACCACACAAATATGCACTGTGGTGTGTTTCTTAACATTGTGGTGTGTTTCATTGTGTTGTGTTTCTTAACATTGAGTGGTGTATTTCGTAATATTGAGTGGTATGTGACCGCACGGCCGCACGGGAGAGCACGACCGCACCTGAACCAAAAAATATATATATATATATATATATATATATATATATATATATATATATATATATATAGAGAGAGAGAGAGAGAGAGAGAGAGAGAGAGAGAGAGAGAGAGAGAAAACGGATCAAATGAAAACACGCACATAGAAGAGAAATAAGAACTCATCGCAACCGTCCTTTTGTCCAGATCCAAAGGATCAGAAACACTATTTTTCTTAAAAAATGTAGTGACAATTTCGAAAATAATTGAACCTTGAAGTGTAAGTAAATTGTGTTAAAAGTGAAAGTAATAGTTTCATAGAGCGCACCTAAGTGCAAGTAAACTTTATTAAAAGTGCAACAATATTAAATGCACATAACGTTATCATTAGTTGCACCAAACGTTATAATTAAGTGCACCAATATAAAAGACGTTATCATTAAGTGCACCAATGTGAAATGGTAAATTATTTGCACAATTAAGTGTAAATGGCTACACTTTTATGTGATTTTACTTGCAAATTGTACTTGCACACTTTTGTTACTTGCACACAAAGTTCTAGTTATCTACAAATATTTGTAACTCCTTCCCCGACATTTCATGTCTATGCTTTTTGCTGGGATAATTGAAAGTTGTTATACCTTGGACCATGGTCATGACTGAAACTGCAATTGTGTTGAACTAATACTGCAATACAGTTGTGTTGAACTGATACTGTAGTTGTGTTGAAAGGGAATTGCAGTTGCGGGGAACAGAGGCCGTTTCATTCGTTTGGAATTGCAGTTGTGTTGAACTGATACTACAATTGTTTTGAACCGATACTGCAGCTGTGTTGAAAGGGAACTGCAGTTGTGCGAAACGAAGACCGTTTCGTCCATATGTTTTCATTAATCAAAACAACGTCGTTTTGATGCCGCGGTCCACATTATAATTTGCGGATTATTGAGGGGTGTAGCATGTACAAATTTTGTTACTTGATCTCAAAGTTACAAAAACGTTAAAATTCATTGAACAATTTTGTATACTTTCTACAAATATTTGTAACTATTACACCATGGTCACACTTGTGTGAGACCGTCTCACGGATCCTTATTCGTGAGACGGGTCTCGGGTCAAAGCAATATTCAAATGTCATACTTATATATGCAAATGTCATACTTATATGCTCAAATATAATACTAATCAAGAATACAATTTTTGTTACTTATAAGAGAAAAACTAATACATTTTTCATAATAAGTAATGTTGACAAGTGCCTCCTACTTATAATGGCAAATATAATACTTTTGAAGAAAAATGTAATACTTTTAAATCGAAATGTAAAAGTATTGCATTTTCCCTTAAAAGTAACAAAAAATTTATTCCTGATTAGTGTTACATTTGAGCATATAAGTATCACATTTGCATATTAACCCGACCCGTCTCACGGTGAGACGGCCTCACACAAGTTTTTGCCCTACACCATATATAACTACTCTCCAAAAAATTTCATATATATANATATATATATATATATATATATATATATATATATATATATATATATATATATATATATATATATATATATATGTATGTATATATTCCTGGAATATGATCCTATAGTTTCCACAAAGATTCAACCCCATTCCTAGGTAATTGCTACTTCAATTCTTGTTTTTCAATTTTAAAAATATGTTTACTAGGACTAGTTTTCTTTCTCTCAAATTTTCATTTTTCAAAAAAAGTAAATAAAAATCTAATTAGTATACCCATCCATATATGTCTAAAGTTTTCCTAAGTTGAGTATAATTAACCATTAGCCAGAGTTTTTTTTATTACTCACACTACTACAAAAATAACATTCAACGTCGGTTTTTCAACAAATCAACGTCAAAACATTAAATTAATTTATAATTTTTTAAAAATATTTTAACGTCGTGTTTTAATAATAACCGACTTCGTAAACTAATTATAAAAAATACAAAATGAAAATAATATACGACATTATAACTATTTTTAATTTCCTTTCTTTTTGAGAAAATTGCACTTTTCCCACCTATGTTATGTGCATATAGCACTTTTTCCCCCTGTGTTATTAAAGTGGTTATTTTTCCCCCTGAAATGTTAAATTGCCATTTTTACCCTTTAAAATAATTATTCATTTATTTTTCTTCTCCAACAAATTATTACTTATATGTATGGATGATCACGATTCGGTTCGAACCTAACCAAACACTGTAGCAATCATACCGAAATAGTATGGACGGTTCTGGTTAGATTTAGAATCGAAAAAAATAAAATTAAATAATTGTTGAACTGTGAACCGGAACTGAACCATAGTCATATATAGTGAAAATGATCAAACACTTATTTTGATAAATCGGTACGGTTCGATTACAATTTCGATTTTGAACCGTCAATCAAAACTTATTTATTTATTTTTTTTAATTTTATTTCTTATTTAAAAATAGTCTAAATTCAACAATTATTTTATTTTATTTTTTCGTATCTGAATCGTAACCGTAACTACCGTCCATACTATTTAAGTTTAATTGCTACAATGTTCGATTAGATTCGTATCGAACTGTGATTTTCCATACATATTAGTAATAATTGGTTGGAGAATAAAAATAAATGGAATAATTATTTTTAAGGGCAAAAATGTCAATTTAACATTACAGGGGGGAAACTACCACTTTTAAAATAACTAAGGGGGAAAAACTGCCACTTTAATAACACAGGGGGGAAAAGTGCTATATGCACATAACATAGGGGGAATGATAAGCATTATTTTCATTATTGTTTTAAATACTCTTTTTTATAATTAATAGTCAAATTGTAATTAGTTAATACATATTTTTAGTACTATTTATTTTGTTTAGTTCTTCTTAAAATAACTAGAAAGTATTGGATTGTTTTATTATTATTTTAGTATTTTGTTTTATAAAACTCAAGTTAGCGTTGAGCCCTATATTTTTAGCCCATAAAATAAGGTTTTGTTCCATTCTGCAAAGAGATGAGCCGAGAAGCACGCCGGTCAAATAAGCGAATCAGTTCAATGGACGCGTAGCGACGAGATCATCGCTCAACAGGCCTGGTCTTCCTGAATTTCCGATCGATTACGGAGGAGAAGTTGGGAAGAAACTATATAAATAGAAGATATTGCAAAGAAGAGGATCATCAATTCATACCGGACCAATTCCGGTTTGGCCGCCGGTGCAGCAGCAGCTTCCGAACGCGGAGGAGCGGTGCGATTTCCTGAACAGATAATTTCAATTCGGTGCAAAGCAGTTCTGGGCGGTGGAATTTGGACTGGTTCGGCGGCTTCGATCCAATTGGGCAGCAAAGGAATTCTGGGCAATAATTATTCACGGCAATTGTTTTTTTTACCTCTTCACTCATTCTTGTTAACTGCAATATTATTTAGTATTTGTATTTATGCTGCAATATTATTTAGTATTTGTATTTATGCTAATTAGATTGTGATTATTCTCTTTGGAAGATGATGTGGCGTGAACGTGTTGCTACTGATTTTCTTATGCTTTGCTAAGTTTTGATTCAATTAGGAATATGATGATATTTTCATGAAGTCTATGTATTAATTTATGTTTAGCTTTGCCAATTCAATTAAGTTTTATCCTATGCTTTGTGATGAGACTAGTTATGTTGAATTTGGCCAATTCCAACATTAATTTGTCTTTAGAGGGAATTAATTTGAGTATACACCGTGCCGCTTAATTTCAAGCTCTGTAGGATCAAAGAATAAATAATCTGGTTGTCTTGTTGGGTTATTTATTTGGTTCACAACCCGGGTATTCCGTAAGTTCTTCTAGGCTTAATGGGTTCTAACGCTTTAAATAAATGTCTTAAGCATATGAATCGTTAGAATACGTGACTTGCTCTGGACGCCATACGGAGCAGTCATATAGCAGTTAGAACGAACCCTTAATTGATTGGCAAGTTAAACTAATCTGCAAAACTAGTAATGGTAGTTGATTCATGTTCCTAGCCTTTATTCTTTTGTTAAGTCGCTATCTTGCTTCGTTGTTATTTTATTATACCTTTCTTGCTAGTTACTGAGTTACATGCTATCTCATTCTTATTGGTTTTTAATTGCTTATTTCTTGTCTCGGTTTTCTACATATCATTTGGTTCAGTTTTCACTATTGATATTGCATTTAGTTTTGAACACTTTAAATTGTCAAGTTAGTTTAATTTCAAGTTTATAAATTGCATATTATCAATTCCCTGTGGGTTCGACCCTTGCTTTCGCACACTTATACTGCAATTGACTCGTGCACTTGCGAGGACTTTAATTAAAATTGTCCATCAGGGAAAAAGTGTCATTTTCCCTTTCTTTTTTATAATTGGTATACGGCATCGTATGCTATTGAGTGTTTCTAATTTTTTTAATTAAATATATGACGTCGGTTTTGTAGCAAATTGACGTCGTATATATAGTTACGATTTTTTCAATCACTGAGTATATGGCTTCGGCTCTTTATAAAACCAAAGTCGTATACCTAAACTATTTATATTTTTCAATAATAATACGTCGTCAGTTGTATAAACAACTGGCGTTGTATATTCTAAAATAAAAAAAATTAATTGAACACTTACGATGTCGGTTTTTACATAAAATCGATGTCGTAATGTCCTTTAAATTTTTAAAAAAAAAATTGATAGGATACGACGTCGTATTCGAGCGAAACCGATGTTGTATCCTCATAACCGTTATGCTCTTCTTTTCTTCTTTTCTCTTTCAAACTGACACCATCTTCTTCTTTTCTTCTTCCTAAGAAAATGCCATTTTCTCTCCTTTGCCACCTTACCAAGTCGTTGCAACAGCCAGCTGCCGCCTCAATGTCTTCTTCCTCCTCCTCATTTTTCTTCTTCTCCCTATTGTCGCCGCTACTTCCACGGTGTTCTCTTCCTCTTACTAACGCCATCTCCTCTCAATGTCGCCGCCGCCGCCAACACCACCACCTCCTACATTGTGAGATTTTGTATTTTTTTCTGAAATATTGTTTTAATTTTCGAATTTTTGTGAGTTGGAAATAATTATTTTAATATATTTGGAATTATCAGTTAATATATTTCGAATTTTAGGAATTACCATGTATATATCATGAATTTTATGAGTTATTGTGTATTTTATGAATTATTGTGTATATATTTTGAATTTTAGGAATTATTGTATATATATATTTCTAATTTTATGAATTATTGTGTGTATATATTTTGAATTGTATAAATTATTGTGTATATATTTCAAATTTTAAGAATTGTTGTTTATATATGTTGAATTTTAGATTTTTAGGAATTGCTGTGCATATATTTCGAATTTTAGGTATTATTGTGTATATATTTTGAATTTTATAAATTATTGTGTATATATTTCAAATTTTAGGAATTTGTGTGTATATATGTTGAATTTTAGAAATTATTGTGTATATATTTTGAATTCTAGGTATTATTGTGTATATATTTGAATTTTAGGAATTATTTCTTATATATTTCAAATTTTGGGAATTATTGTGTATTTTTGGAAGTATTGTTAATATATTTTATATTTGTAATATGTTTTTTAAGAGTTTGACTACGTAGGTTTCTAATTTTAGTAGTTGGAGAATCTAGATTTCTAATTTTGTTCACTCAAATTACCTACTTTGTTGGAAATATCCATTTCGTATATTAATTTACAAATAAAACTTGTAGGTGATTAGATTGAATCGCGGATTGTGTATATACGTGGACAAATTTATTTTGAAGTAAGATCTTTCTCTCACTAGTATAGATAAAGGTTGAAAAAATTCTTTTTAAAATTTGTTTAAAAATATTTTAAGTGTTAATAATTGTAAAGTGTTTAATATTATAAGTATTTACACTTTAATAGTTAAATAGTTAATACTTATTAAGTTATTAGTTATTATTTATTAATTGTTTGTGCATTACTTATTAGTTTAATTTAGCTATTACTTATTATTTTATTAAGTTATTACTTATTATTATTACTTATTAGAGTATTAGAGTATTAGTTAATACATTATAACATTAATAGTTTAAATGTTTAAGATTTATAATAATATAAAAAAAACGCCTAGGCGCCCGCCCAGGCGGCCTAGGCAGCCTAGGCGCCGCCTAGTCGGCCAGCTATGCGCCGGGTCATGGAGGAGGCCGATTTTGGCCTTCCTCGACGCGGTCGCGCGCCGCCTAGATCGGCGCTTAGGCACGATTTTTACAACCATGGTATAGATATGCACATCTGCTACCATTACACAGGATTATCCACTATCCTTGTACAAGGTTAGCTGACGCTAAGGACGCGGAAAGCCTTGAGCTTTCCACTACCCATGTGCGAGGGTAGTAGAAAGTTGAGCATCCGCTACCCTTCTAAAAATAGAAGGATAGCGGATTCTCTTATTTTATTTTTTTTTAAAAGCATCAGCTACCCTTTCTATAAATAAAAGGGTAGCAGATATTACTTCATTTTTTAAAAAAGCATTCGCTACCCTTCTTAAAATAGAAGGGTATAGCGCATACCATTATTATTATTTTTTGTAAAACAAAAGGGTAAAAGATCTGTTTTCTTTTCCTACGAACTTTTGGCTTTTCCTTGTGCATCCGGTGATTGACCACACCGTGGTCTATGGTTATTTCTGATTTTGGTTTTTCCTTATGCATCCGGTGATTAGTCACACCGTGGTCCATGTTTAAATTTGTTTTGTTCATTGTATTATTATTATTTTAGAAATTTGTTGAATAGTGTTAACAAAAGTTTAATTAGGGTTATATTATTTTAGATTGACTTGTGATCGATAAAAGTTGGATTAATGCTCATCGAATTAGTAAAGAATACGAAGACGGTGTTAGATAATTTTTAGACTTTACAAATAATAATGAGAGGTTCTTTTGTCCTTGTAAGAAGTGTTGTACTCTAAAAAAAATCAAGTGCAGATGACATATTTGATGTGGTATGTACTCTGTAAATTTTTTAATTTTAAAATAGTATTTAATTTACTTTTCTATAAATAATCATTGTTTTTTTTTTTTGAGTACAATCATTGTTACTTATATTGAAATGAACATTTAAAAGGAAAGTTCAAATGGATTTTTCACTCAATTGTGCAACAATATCCTCTTGAATTGACTATAGCTAATTCGGCCGGATTCTTTGAGTACTATATGTAAAAAGACATAAAATTGCTTACAACTAACCTTGAACAAAATTTTGTGATGCATATGTCTCGTGGTATTGTGAGCAGTGTTGATTATGAGTTACAACTTGAGAAGGTGGGGATCATGAGCTTCTTGAATATATGGTGACTCCTGGTATTTCTTGTTTTGAGTTGTTTATAATATAAGGTGATACGTTCTTTAGTGTTATTTGTTCATATTAATTTTAGTTTTGTTCATCACAATTATTAGTAACATATATGATTGATTGTGATTGTGAATAGAGGTCTTTATAAAAAAAAATTGGTTTGGCATAAAAATCATGTATGGCTTCATAAATCCAAATTGGATTGAACCAAAATTGATGACTTGAGATGAGAGGATAGGATATATAAATGTCACCATGCAAGAAAAAATATTATTTAGCCCCATATATTCTCAAGTATTAATTAGATTTTAAATACAATAATTTATATAGGTAGAAATGTCATTCTGCACCATGAACTACCCAGATTGTTAATGCCACACATTGCCCTTTCATAAAATTTATTTCGATTCACTTAAACAAGAATTTTTTTTCGATTCACTTAACAAGAATTTTTTTTCCGTCCAACATTTTTCACAGGTTTCCCAGTTATCAGGATTGTTGGTAAGTGAATCGAAAAGAATTTTATGAAAGCCTCTACTGAGTCTTGAACTCACTCTCTTCCACATGAGAGTGCATGCCAAGTGCCACTAGACCACAAAATCTTTGGCATATATTATATTAACTTAAAATTAATAAATTATTTATTTGTAGTGGGAATTGGATGTTGATGGCGATTTGTCCTCAAGTATATGAAATGTATAGTTTTGATTCCATTGGAGGCCAACCACGTGAGGACATTAAAGATAAAGTGCAAACATATGTATACTTATAAATAATTAATAGTTATATTGAAAGTTGTATTTTAGTGGTAATGGAAATTAAGAGTATCATTCTCAAAGAATGGCTTATTGGGAGTTTAAGTAATGAGGGGTTAAGCATAGGTTCATATAGTGTTTGAAAGCTAACCTAAAGAGATTGGAGTGTTGCATGTTAAAGAAATTAATAACGAGAGCAAATAAGGGAATTAAAAGATAATAAATGAAATAGAGATTTGAACCAAACATCCTTGCATAAAATCCCTTGTGTCTAAAGATTAAGTTATATGTAAGTCTAGATGATGAACTTGGAGAAATGGTTTAAGTGCCAATGTCACTCTCGTGATCAATTGGACTATCAACTAATCCTAAGTCCCATTCTCATGGCAACTTGGCTAGAAGAGGCAATTTAACAAACACTTTGTGTGCCTATTTCCTTCAAACTCCCTTTTCTCAAAGGTGAGTAAGAAATATGAGAGGTATGACTATGGTGTAGCCCTATTCTCATAGGTGGAACACCAATTCCAAATATCTCTTGCATAGTTTGGCCATAACTATGAAGAGTCAAATCAATTCTACCCAATTCAGAGCCAAGTTCAACATTAATACAATACAAACCTAATTTATGAAATTTAATTCATATTGGGATTCAAGGAAGTTCAATTCAAATCCTAAATATGTTTAAGTATTCATATTTGGAATGTAAAGCAATATTCAATTGACATAATCAACATGGAATTCAAAAGAAACTTTAAGAAATATAAATGCAAAAGTATGAAATAAAAAACTTAACTTGCTAATTTAATGGAAGGAATAATCTGAAATTGATGTTGAATGTTGGAGTTTTTCCTCTAATCTGAACTTAACTTGCTAATTTAATAAAAGTGTGGGATGTGTTTTCTAAAGTTTCCTAGAGAGAAAAACTAAAAGGAAAGTTCATCAAACATTCAAAAGTGATTACAAAATAACCAACCAAGGGTATTTATAGTGTAATTTTTGCGACATTTCGCACTTTTCAGGACTAGAAGTCACGGTGGGACTCACGGTGTGTCACACCGTGAGTCTCAATGATCAGAAATTGATCATTGAGACTCACGCTGAGACTCACGGTGTGAGTGTCAACGTGAGTTCAATGATTAGTTTCTGATCAGCACTCACGTTGAGACTCACAACGGTGGGACTCACGGTGTGTCACACCGTGAGTCTCAATGATCAGAAATTGATCATTGAGACTCACGCTGAGACTCACGGTGTGAGTGTCAACGTGAGTTCAATGATTAGTTTCTGATCAGCACTCACGTTGAGACTCACACCGTGAGTCTCAGCGGGAGTCCCTGATCAGAAACCACGCTTAGGACTCACGCTGACACCCTGTCAGCGTGAGTTCTTCTAATTGACTTTCACGTTATCATTTTGCTCCGTTCTTCTAATTGACTTTCACGTTATCATTTTGCTCCTTCGTGCCCCAGCGTGCCCTCGGGTGTCTTCCTTGTGCTTTAAAGTCCCGTTTTCTCCCAAGATTAGCATATTTTCATGCTTGTTTTCTCATTACTTGATCTTTCATTCCTTCAAACAAAATACACGAAATTAAGAATTATTCTACATTCTTTTGCATAAATTTTAAATGAAAAATAAGCATAAACAAGCACAAATACGAGGCCATTTAATGACATATCATATATATTACGGAGTATTAATTAATATAGTAATGTCGTCAAGTATTTACGTATATCTAATATATATATATATATATATATATATATATATATATATATATATATAGAATTTTAATCAAATGCGGCTGTGTTATTAGGTGCGGTCGTGTGGCCCAAGATATGCCGCTAGATGGAGGTGATCTGACGGTGGAGGTTATATATTAGGATTTAAAAATTTTAATTCGCGTGTAACTTAAGTGGGGGCTTTATGGTAATTGTAAGTGGGAAGGTAATTTTAGAGTACAGAAAACACCAACAAACGTATTATTAAAACACACCATTCAACATACTAAAATGCACCAGTTCTTAGATTAAAACACACCACTTAACCACCACACACCAAATGCAACTACTCTCGTAAAAATCACCACCATGTGTATTAAAACACACCATTTTACGTTATAAAATGCACCACTGGACAAATTAAAACACACCATTCCCCACCATACCGAAATACACCACTTAATTCAAATGCACCAACAAAATTAAAACACACCATTATACGTTATAAAATCCACCACTGGACAAATTAAAACACACCATTCCCCACCATACCGAAACACACCACTCAATTCAAATGCACCAACAAAATTAAAACACACCATTCTACGTTATAAAATGCACCACTGGACAAATTAAAGCACACCATTCCCCACCATACCGAAATACACCACTTAATTCAAATGCACCAACAAAATTAAAACACCCCATTATACGTTATAAAATCCACCACTGGACAAATTAAAACACACCATTCCCCACCATACCGAAACACACCACTCAATTCAAATGCACCAACAAAATTAAAACACACCATTCTACGTTATAAAATGCACCACTTGACAAATTAAAACACACAATTCCCCACCATACCGAAACACACCACTCAATTCAAATGCACCAACAAAATTAAAACACACCATTATACGTTATAAAATGCACCAGTTCTCAGATTAAAACACACCACTTAACCACCACACACCAAATGCAACTACTCTCGTAAAATTCACCACCATGTGTATTAAAACACACCATTATACGTTATAAAATGCACCAGTTCTCAGATTAAAACACACCACTTAACCACCACACACCAAATGCAACTACTCTCGTAAAAATCACCACCATGAGTATTAAAACACACCATTCTACGTTATAAAATGCACCACTGGACAAATTAAAACACACCATTCCCCACCATACCGAAACACACCACTCAATTCAAATGCACCAACAAAATTAAAACACACCATTATACGTTATAAAATGCACCAGTTCTCAGATTAAAACACACCACTTAACAACCACACACCAAATGCACATACTATTGCGAATTACAGCAATATTATCTCAAATATGAACCAGATTAATGTTGATAATGCACAGAGTATTGCGAATTACTCCATTCTCGTTTCTCTGTTGGAGTCGACCTATGCGTTTTGTTCAGAACGAAGCGCTCGTTGCTGGTGATGGAATCCCTTCTACGCTCGTCTGGTGTTTGTTGCTCAGTGCTTGTCGACTTCAAGTCTTCGTCGTCGTCTGATCTGATCTGGTTTTGAAATTGTAGTGAATTGCCAACATTATCCTTCCCGTTCGCGTAGCTAAAGATCGGCGCCTATATTGTTTGGATTAATATGAAGCCTTAGATCATGGGATCTAATGGTGCAAATAAGGCAACACAGCCGCACGGGAGAGACTGGCTGCATCTGATGGGGACTCTATATATATATATATATATATATATATATATATATATATATATCTTATATTCATAGGTGTGTGAGGACACCAAGTATGTTGAGTGGAAAGAAACCAAGTCGTCCACTGAAATGGATTATACGTTCGGTACGTATTTCATACGCTTGTAAAACTAGATATATCTTATTGTTTTTTTATTAAAAAAAATTCTTAATTGTATTGTAATTGAAATGTAGTGTGACAAACAAGTTGGAACTACCGAATGCGGTTACATGTTAGAAATTATTTCCACGAATTCGTTGAAACGAATGGATGACGCAAGTAATTTAGTAAAATATCTCTCTCCTTCAAATTTTAAAAATACTAACTTAATGATTATTTATTTAAATTTTTTTCAACTTTGTAGAGCTTGGAGAGATATGGTAGATTGAACTACAATCAACAAGAGATTAATTAAGTTAGAGATACATGAACCAAGTATCTTATTGATGAATGGGTTAATACAATACTTATTTAGTACATGAAATAAT
This sequence comes from Ipomoea triloba, assembly GCF_003576645.1. NCBI lineage: Eukaryota > Viridiplantae > Streptophyta > Magnoliopsida > Solanales > Convolvulaceae > Ipomoea > Ipomoea triloba. The sequence goes on along the minus strand of NC_044923.1, from coordinate 16,605,038 downwards.
TGATATTGATAATTTTAGTTTTAAATTGTTATTATTAATTATTTAGTATGAATTGTGAGATTTATTAGCTTAATTAATTGTGAGATTATGAATATAAAATTGCACAGATTTTGATTGCTGGTGTGAATTGTATATTTCTTTTAATTTTTTTGATAGAAACTATAAAATAAATGATATATATATATATATATATATATAATAAATAAGCATAATAAGTTTCAATCAAAGTTATATTTCTAATTTATGTCCATATTTTTAGTGCTAACCATTTTGTACATTGTGCTTTTAGAGTTGTACCATACAATTTTTTGGACAAAAATACTCTTACTGTTATAACTTCCGTTATCTTTTCCATTAACTTTACCATGCACATGCATCCACCATATCTTTTCATATATATATATATCTATACTATTAGTAAAAACAATATCCTTAACTTTAACTTCACGCCCAAAACACTCCTATACTATTAAGGATTGCGTAATATTGTAAAATATGGTTATACAATTCATATTTGTAATAAATTTGTATATTTAAATATGGTAATACAATTTTTAATAAAATATATTTTCTCCTTATGTTCCTATTCGTTATAGAATTCTTAATTAAAATTACTAATCTATATATATATATATATATATATATATATATATATATAAACAAAATCCTCAAAAACGAAATCCTATTTCCCGCCCAAAATATTGTACATTAAAAAAATTAAAACAATAAAATAATATTAAAAGTACAATAATATTAAAACACAAAATCCTATAACATCAAAATATTGTTATGCATTAGGATTAGTACATATATTGTTATAATCTATATCTATATATATATAAAAACAAAATCCTTCAAAACGAAATCCTATTTTCCGCCAAAATATTGTACATTAAAACAATTAAAACAAAAAAATAATATTAAAAGTACAATAATATTAAAACACAAAATCCTATAACATCAAAATATTGTTATGCATTAGGATTAGTACATTGGTATAATCTATATATCTATATATCTATATATATATATATAAACAAAATCCTCCAATACAAAATCCTATTTCCCGCCCAAAATATTGTACATTAAAACAATTAAAATAATAAAATAATATTAAAAGTACAATAATATTAAAACACGAAATCCTATAACATCAAAATGTTGTTATGCATTAGGATTAGTACATTGTTATAATCTATATATATATATATATAAACAAAATCCTAAAAAACGAAATCCTATTTCCCGCCCAAAATATTGTACATTAAAACAATTAAAATAATAAAATAATATTAAAAGTACAATAATATTAAAACACAAAATCCTATAACATCAAAATATTGTTATGCATTAGGATTAGTACATTGTTATAATCTATATATATATATATATAAACAAAATCCTAAAAAACGAAATCCTATTTCCCGCCCAAAATATTGTACATTAAAACAATTAAAATAATAAAATAATATTAAAAGTACAATAATATTAAAACACGAAATCCTATAACATCAAAATGTTGTTATGCATTAGGATTAGTACATTGTTATAATCTATATATTTATAAAAACAAAATCCTCCAAAACGAAATCATATTTCACGCCCAAACTATTGTACATTAAAACAATTAAAACAATAAAATAATATTACAAGTACAATAATATTAAAACACAAAATCCTATGACATCAAAATATTGTTATGCATTAGGATTAGTACATTGTTATAATCTATATATATATATATATAAACAAAATCCTCCAAAACGAAATCCTATTTCTCGCCCAAAATATTGTACATTAAAACCATTAAAACAATAAAATAGTATTAAAAGTACAATAATATTAAAAAAAAAATCCTATAACATCAAAATATTGTTATGCATTAGGATTAGTACATTGTTATAATCTATACAATATGGGATGAAGCATCGATGACGTACAAATACTATTTTGAGGCTTTGGACAAAACCATGAGGGACATATTGAGGTTCGCATACTGGGTAGTGCTGAAAAGACTTTTGGTGGAAAGACAGTAGGTTTGGGCGGCGATTTTAGACAGATCCTAGCCGTTATTCCGAAAGCAACAAAACCAGAAGTTGTCGGAGCAACTATTAATTCTTCATACCTGTGGACAAATTGCAAGGTATTAAGGCTGACCAAGAACTTGAGACTACGGACCTTAGCTTCAGAGGAAGATAGACATACAGTTGATTGGTTTTCAAAATGGATTGCAGACATCAGAAATGGGATTGCAGGGGTTGTAAACAATGGTTCATTTGATATCGATATTCTGGCAAGGTTTTTGTTGAAGTGTGGACACGACCCCATAGCAATTATAGTTGAGAGCACATTCCCAAGCTCGAGATATGGCATGCTTGATGAGTCGCAGCTAGAAGGCCGAGCGATCCTCTCACCGACTTTAGATGTTGTTGATCAAATTAATCAGTACATGTGCGACATGAACATTGCAGAAGGACGAACATATTTAAGTTGTGACTCTTTGTGTAAGGCAGAATCAGGCGGTGAAAATCTATCAGAAGTGCACACTCCTGAATTCTTAAACAGTTTGATATTGTCGGGTCTTCATAATCATTCATTGACATTAAAGGTCGGTGCACCTGTTATGTTATTGCGGAACATAGACCACTCTCTTGGTCTTTGTAACGGAACGCTGCTCATTATCACAAGATTGGCAGATCACATTGTCGAAGCAAGAATAGTTAATGGGACACATGAAGGGACCAAAGTTCTTATCCCCCGAATGTCTCATAGTCCTTCTAATATGATATTGCCCTTCAAGTTCCAGCGTAAACAATTCCCGTTGATGCTTGCATATGCCATGACTATAAACAAAAGCCAATGCCAAACACTAACTCACGTTGGGTTATTGCTAAAAAAAACGGTCTTTAGTCACGGTCAATTGTATGTAGCTCTCTCCCGAGTCAGTCATCCTAATGGCCTGAAGGTGTTAGCGGTAGACGAGGATGGACAAGATTGTGTTGCGACTTCCAATGTCGTCTACAAAGAGGTTTTCAATAATGTGTAAATATAATCAATGATATTATGTTTTTTTTTTCAAAATGATAAAGTTGCTATATATCTAGACAAAAAATATATCATCTATACAAATGAATTAGGATAGCAATTCATTACTATAACTAAGTTTCCAGAGAACGAACACATTGGGCCAATTTCTAAAAATTCCTAACAATGATCTATAAAATCTCTAAAGTTACAACACCGCATGCCTACATCTACACATTAGCTATTAATTTGAGCAATTATTTACTCGAATTCAAGCAATGGTAACATCAACAAACATAAATGACCCAGCTCATATCTTCATATGCACTATATAATATTTGATGTTATAATTTAAATAATTGTATATCCATTCAAATATTCTTAATATATTATAACAAACTCATACCATGCATCGCACGGGTGTAAATACTAGTATTCTTTAATGATAATAATATTTTTAGACATTATATATTGGATTGATATAATAAATATTTTTTTCATTTAGATTTTAATTAGTAAGAATTTGTTAGTTATTTTTTAAAATATAAATATTGGGCATATACTTTTGCGCATCGCGCATAGAAATGACTAGTAGATATATAATTATGGGAAAATTATAATTTATGCCCCTCCATAATATGTCAATTATCAATGCCACCCCTGAATTATTAGTGGTGTAAATATTGCCCCTAAATTTTCAAAACGGTACATATATTGCCCCTCTCGTACCGTAGGGGAGGGGCAATATATGTACCATTTTGAAAATTGAGAGGTAACATTACACTTGGGAGGGACAATATTTGTATCGTTTTGAAAATTGAGGGGCAACATTTACACCACTAATAATTCAGGGGTGACATTGACAATTGACATATTATGGAGACGCATAAATTATAATTTTCCCTATAAGTATTTAACTGCTTACTTTTAGTTTCCAATTTCTATGCTACATAGACATATGAGTATCTAACAAATGAGAATTTATACCACTAATAATTCAGGGGTGACATTAATAGTTGACATATTATGGAAGAGCATAAATTATAATTTTTGTATAAGTATCTAACCCCTTATTTTTAGTTTCCAATTTCTATGCTACATAGACAGACATATCAGTATCTAACAAATGAGAATTTCGAACAAGTATATATGAAAGTTATAATGTAAACTACTTGGTCAGGTGAACGTTAGGGTATAATTGGCAGGTCTAATTAGTAAATTAAGGAATATGAATGTGTGTGTCTATATATATATATATATATATATATATATATATATATATATACATACATACATACATACATATACATATACATACATACATACACATATACATACATACAGTACGTATATAAGATAAGTGTTAATGGTCAGTTGAGAAGTATTCAAATGATGGGATACAAGACTTGAGTGAGATACAAGTAGTGAAGTGAGTATAAAATGTTTCATTGAACGAAATCAATGTACTATTTGTACTTATGCTAACTTCAGTTATGCTAAGGCGGTCTATTGACTCGCTTCCAAATGTGCTCTCTTATTTGGAAGCGAGTCAATAGACCGCCTTAGCATAACTGAAGTTAGCATAAGTGGTCCAGTGACATCAAACCCTTCCCTTTATATAGGAGGTGGTGGGTTCGAGCCTTAGTGGAGGTAATACTGATTCTTGTGCTTCAATAGGTTGAGAAAGTAGTTATGAACAGATACGTCGTTTTTGTCTTCTTCTTTTTTTTTCTTTTNTTTTAGTAAACATATTGCTAAATATAGAGTTGTCCAAAAATGTGTGAATGTAGAGGTTTCAAAGTGTAAATGTAGAGTATAGAAATCGTGAATGTAGATTTATGATTGTGTGAATGTAGAGTTGTCCAGAAATGTGTGAATGTGGAGGTTTCAAATTGTGAATATGGAGTATAGAAATCGTGAATATAGAGTTATGTATGTGTGAATCTGTAATAGAGTTAAGAAGTTCTAGCAACTTGTAGCCCTGTAATGTGTGAATGTGGAGTTCTCAAGTTGTGAATGTGGAGTATAGGACCTGTGAATATAAAGTTTTGAATGTGTGAATGTGGAGTTTAAAAATTGTGAATGCAGAGTATAGTGTATGTGAATGTAGACCCAGGTCCACCTTGCAAGGTGAACTTGAGTCCACGGCATAACAACCCCTTATTTGTCTCGTCAGGTCTGTCAATTGGCCCATATGCACCCTTGGAACTTTTCCTTTGTCATAAGCGACTCTCTTCAATTAGCTAGATATGTTTGTTTAGCCTATTGGCTGGGCTACACAATCGATAGAATAGGTTTAACCTATTAGGTAGGATCTTGATTTGTTTTAAGTAAGATCTTGACTTTTATTATTATTATTTTTTTTATTGAAATCCAAATATGAGATAAAGTATGGTATTAAAAAAAATTTATATTCGCAGTGATATATGTATGGCTAAATATTATACTTATGATATAAAATTTTATAGCGCCCATGGCTTAATGGATAAGACGCTTGATTAATTGTGGGTTTGAGTCCCACTGGGCGTGTTATATATTAAGTAATTTTATCGAGTCAATTTAGTTTCGAGATTCAACACTAAATTACAAATTAATTTTTATTCCAGAGCAAAACTGTCGAGTCAATTTAGTTTCAAGATTTAACACTAAATTACAAATTTTTTATTCCATAGCAAAACTGTCGAGCCAATTTAGTTTCAAGATTCAACACTAAACAACAAAACTATAAATCAAGCCAATTTAGTTTTGAGATTCAACACTAAACTACAAATTATTTTTTATTCCCATAGCCAAACTTTCTTCGTCTATTCCTGTCAAGACACTCGTCGACTGGGTGTCAAAATTATTTTTTATTCCCAGAGCCAAACTCTCTACTCCTATTTTTTACGTCCAGACTGGATCCTATGAGATCACCCTATTAGATGAGATCATAAGATCCAATCTCAACTATCTAACAAAATTGGAATTAATGGATGAGATTGAGATTAAAATATCAATTATATTATGATTAAATTAATACAAAAGGGTAGAATTGTAATTTGGTTATATTTCTTTGATTTTGGATATAAATGAAATATAATATTTTACATATTTTAAGGGATCGTAAGTCCTAACCATGGTAGGAAAACATTCTATATTTTTATTATGTGATTTTAAAAAAATTTCATGCATAAATAAAAACAAACGCAATCAACCGTCCAGAGTGTGCACATGGTAGAAGACCTCGCCGGTTAGTTTGGTCGGAACTTTTAATTTGTTTATGCTGCTTAGGTGTGTGTGTGTGTGTGATGTTGGGCATGTGAAAAGGTTTGAGTGTATATGTGTGTATGTATGTGGCGTAATTTGTGCGTTTTCTAACCCAGTGTGCCTTTTTTTAAAGATGACCCATGTGCGTGAGTATAGTATGAGTTTGCCAGTGAAAACTACAAAACTTTGAATACAAGTACAAAAATTCTAAGCAACAAGATGTAAGCTAAGGTTTGTAAATAGAGATTTGTAAAAAATAAATGGAACAAATGTATAATGAATCCGATGTGCACCAATGTGTAGGTGTGTGCTTAACATCCAGAAACTTATTTCACACAAGAAAACAGTAAAAACATGTACACTAACAACTTTATTAAGGCAACACAAATATACCTACACAAAAAAAATAGTAAAACGAAGTAGTATTCAGGGCAAAAACTGGACACACCAACAACTTCACCCATACACCGTTCGTTACCCTAAGTCCATCCGTATATCAATCAATGAGTTGAACATACTCTATTGCATAACTGCACACACCTGCACAACACATTAATGTGAACCCCCCATCTGGCTATGCACACGCCAAGAAATGCATTTGAACAATCGTTCCTTCCCCAGCCGAATTATTTTAGAAACAAAAAAAAAAAGTAATCAAATTCACTCATACACCGTTCGTTATCCTAAGTCCATCCATATAGCAATCAGTGAGTTACACATACTTTGCTTTGTAACTGCACACACCTACACAACACCTTAACGTGAACATCCCATCTAATTATGCACACGCCCAGTAAAACATTTACACAAATGTTCCCTCCCCACCGAAATTATTTTGGAAACAAAAGTAAAAGTTACCAAATTCACCCATACACCGTTTGTTACCCTAAGGTCATCCGTATATCAATTAGTGAGTTGCACATAAGTCAGTACCTAACTGCACAACACATTAACGTGAACCCCCCATCTGACTATGCACACATCTAGTAAAACATTCTCACAGTCTTTCCCTCCTCACCTGAATTATTTTGAAAAAAAAAATAAAAATTATCAGATTCACCCATACACCGTTCGTTACCTAAGTCCATCCGTATATCAATAAGTGAGTTGTACATACATCAATGCGTAAATGCACACACGTCCGACACAAATAACAACATTAAAAAATCACCAATTTTTTCTTCCACCATTATTGTATGCTGCAGTTCGCAAATTTGATATTCAAACATTCTGCAGCCTCTTTTGCTCTAGATTAGTTTCTTTTGGTTTTTTTTTTTTTTTTTTTGAGTCCTACCTTATATAGAATGTCTAAAAAAAAAAGAAAAAAGAAGAAGAGAGAATTGGTTGGCAATTAAAATTTCATTATGACATCCCTACCTATTTAATTAATTATACCTTTTTTAATTTGATTTCATAATAAATATGGCCATTAATTTTTTTTAAATAGATGATTGAGATGGGATCATCTCATCTACAAATGGTGGTCTCACAAGATCCAATCTCTCTCTCTCTCTATATATATATATATAAGGTCAGGTTCAGGTGCAGCCGTGCTCTCCCGTGCGGCCGTGCGGTTCACACCACTCAATGTTAAGAAACACACCACACAAATATGCATTGTGGTGTGTTTCTTAACATTGAGTGGTGTATTTCGTAAGTGGTGTGTGACAGCACGGCCGCACCTGAACCAAAAAATATATATATGAATTTCCATGCGGTTGACCTTCTCCGGTGCAGTTGTGCGGCTGCGTGGTTTGTGTTCTTAAGGTGTGTTGCTTGTGTATTTAAGGTGTGTGGTTTGTGTACTTAAGGTGCGTAGGCCTAAAGCTTTAGGTGCGCGTGATTTGTGTTTTTAAGGTGTTTTGTTTGTGTGCTTAAGGAGCGTGATTTGTGTACTTATGATGCGTCATTTTAATGCTTAAGGTTAAAAAAGTTTAAAAATTGATATAACGTCGGTTTAAGAGAAAATCCATGTCGTATCAATTATAATGTTTTTGAACAACATACCACGTCGGTTATATATAAAATTTGAAGTGATTTGTTATTTGAATTTAAAAATGACATACCACGTCAGTTATTAAATAAACCCGGCGTGGTATGTTCGTTTTAATATATATATATATATATATATATATATATATATATATATATATATATATATATATATATATATATATATATATATATATATATATATATATATATATATATATAT